>NC_090442.1:820479772-820793772 GCF_031143425.1 Pleurodeles waltl | reverse complement strand
ACCCACCCAGACACTTCGTAAAGCGTGCAGAGTCAGTTTTATGGCACTGTACTGACCCCCTCGTGGCTGCTGTGATGGCCTCAAGCGCCCATCCAACTCCGGATAGGCCACCACCAGGATGAGGAACATCAGGGGAGTCATGGTGCGACGGGCACCCCTTCCACGTTGGGAGGCCAGCCCCAGCTGGGCCTCCGCCGTCTTCTTGCTCCAGCGGTGCAGGTCCTCCCATCTCTTGTGGCAGTGGGTGCTCCGTCTATGATAGACCCCCAGGGTCCACACTTCCTTGGCGATGGCACGCCAAATACCCATCTTCTGGTGGGTGCTGACCTATAAGAAAGGTATAGGATGAAAGGAAATTACTTCCCCGTCCGGTTCGTCATACTCATTGCCCACCAGTTCCCAACCATGCCCTGATGCACATACACTGACAATCCTCACATGCAGTCCTCAGCACCCCCCCACATGTATCTTCCATCCACACCACTCCAAACAGGCATTACCCAATCATCATGCTCACAGTGTACTCACCTGTTTTTCTGGAGGACCGAAGAGTAGCGTGTACTAGGGGAGGACCCCATCCACCAATTTGTCCAACTCCTCCACGGTGAAGGCAGGGGCCCTTTCCCCAGAAACTCGAGCCATTGACGCTTCCAGACTGATGTCACAGCAGCACTTGCAGTGTAGGTCCTCTCCTGTTGAAGGTGAGGTATCAAGTGAGTGAACAGATAGAAAATGGCGGTCATGTCCGCGGCGGTGCGTACCGTCATCGCCGGTGTACATCGCCATTGGCTCCTGGAACCCATAGGGCCTAATGATAACCAATGCTGAATTATGCGGCGGTCTTCAACCGCCTACCGCGATGCAGCACAACACCAGCGCAGTTACCTCATTTCCCCTTGCCCCTCCTCACAAGTCAGGCAACCGCCATTTCAGGGGGCACATGGCATGGCACGTAACTGCGTCACAGCACATTTTGGCACATATACGGACTAACTACGCCACACATGGATTTACTCACATTACTGCAGACACACTTGTGCAAACTATGTGGTACATGACCCTCTGCTCACCGTTCTCCTCCATAGACCACAACCGCTGGGGCAGGTGATGAGATGGCTGCATCCTCGGGTGTACAGACCTGTCGACAATGGAAGACAGACACATCATAATCACCTACAGACTTGATCGTGCCACAATCCAAAACCTGTGTGCCCAATTGGAGCAAGACCTGATGTCATCTATCTGCCATCCCACAGGAATCCCCCCTCTAGTGCAGGTCCTGTCAGTGCTCCATTTCCTGGCAAGTGAAAAACAACAATGGCCATGGCATCAGGGATGTCTCAGCCAATGTTTTCTAACGTGTTGACCAGTGTGTTGTCTGCCCTGCTGAAACACATGTGCAACTACATCCTGTGCCCCCCGGTGGAGGATTTGCCCACAGTGAAGGCTGACTTTTATGCCCTGGGACATATCCCCAACATCATTGGTGCCATTGATGGTACACATGTGGCATTTGTACCCCCCGCAGAAATGAACAAGTGTACAGAAATAGAAAAAGCTACCATTCGATGAATGTGCAGATGGTTTGTTTGGGAGACCAGTACATGTCCCATGTGAATGCAAAGTATCCTGGCTCTGTGCATGACACCTACATTTTGAGGAATAGCAGTATCCCTTATGTGATGGGCCAACTCCAGAGGTACCGGGTGTGGCTAATAAGTGAGGCCAAGGTCCCCACACAGTATGAGTAGGTGTTTGGGTATGGGGTAGTCCCTAAGGGTTGGTGTGTGTCTATCAGTTATCCCTCAACATTTGCAGGTGACTCTGGTTACCCCAACCTCTCATGGCTACTGACCCCAGTGAGGTATGCCAGGACAAGGGCAGAGGACCGCTACAATGAGGCACATGGGCGAACTAGGCATATTATTGAGAGGACGTTCGGCCTCCTGAAGGCCAGATTCCTGTTCCTCCATCTAACAGGTGGCTCCCTATACTACTCACCAAAGAAGGTGTGCCAGATAATCGTGGCATACTGCATGTTGCACAACCTGGCATTGCGACACCGGGTGCTTTTTCTGCAGGAGCATGAGCATGGTGATGGTCTTGTGGCTGCGGTGGAGCCTGTCGACAGTGAGGAAGAGGAGGCAGGGGAAGAAGATATTGACAACCGAACAAACATCATGATGCAGTACTTCCAGTGACACACAGGTAAGAAACTGTAACTCCTCATCACATTTGTGAATACTGTAGGACATTGTATAACTCAGCCTCTTAACCTCTGTCTATAGATACTGACAGTTCACTTTGGATTTAAATTTTTCAGATCTGGGTACCTCATTCTGGCTTCTGCTATATGTACTGCTACCCAACAACTGTCATACATTGGTATGAGCAAATGAACATTTAAATTGCTATTTGTTGCTGATGTTGTGATAATACATTTGTGAAAGATCAGACTGACTCCAGATTGGTTTGTGATTAAAGGGTGTTAGGGGCTAATGAGTATAGGGGTATGTGAAAGGGGCTGGGTGATAGTGGAGGAAAGTCCATAGTAGAGTCCAGTCTCTTTGTATCACAGGTGCATTGTCCAATGGGGCATAGGAAGGGGAGTAATGGAAGTTGAAGATGGACAGGGTAACTGAGTGGGACAGAAGGGTGACAATCAGGAGGGTCCTATTTCCTGGCAGGGGTCTTGACAATGTTCTCTGTCTTCTGCCTGGATCACAGGGACCGTTTGCAGGGTGGTTCTCCTTCTGCAGGGGGTGGGGTGCTGGTGCCCTGTTGTTCCTGTGGTGTAGCTTCCTGTCCACTTGCGCCGGCGGAGGTGGAGGGCTGTTCCTTGATTTGGCTAGTGTCAGGGGGCCTTTGTTGTGCCACTGCCTCCCTCATGGTCTTGCCTATGTCAGCCAGCACCCCTGCTATGGTGACCAGGATGGTGTATATGTTGGTGAGGTCCTCCCTGATCCCCATGTATTGTCCCTGCTGCAGTCGCTAGGTCTCCTGAATCTTGGCCAGTACTGTGCCCATGGTCTCCTGGGAATGGTGGTATGCTCCCATGATGTTTGATAGTGCCTTGTGGAGGGTCCGTTCCCTGGGCCTGTCCTCCCGCTGTCGCACAGCAGTCCTCCCAGCTTCCCTGTTGTCCTGTGCCTCTGTCCCCTGAACCGTGTGCCCACTGCCACTGACCCCAGGTCCCTGATCATCCTGTATCAGTGGGGTTGCCTGGGGTCGCTGTAGTGATGGACTCACTGCTGATTGACGTGTCCTGGGGACAGTGGAATGGGTCCGCTGGGTGGGTGCTGTGGTGGTGTTTCCCGAGGGGGGAGGTTCAGTGGTGGTTTTGGACTGTGGCAGGGGAACCGACTGTCCAGAGGTCCCGGATGGACCGGGCTGGTCATCTTGATCCAGACATGCAGAGCTGCTGTCGTCACTGTGGGCATCTTCTGTGGGGGGAATGGATATGGCTGTCACCTCCTGTCCGGTGACATTGTGTAGGGGTCCTGTTGGGGTGTAATTGCATTGTTATTGTATCTGTGTGTGCCATCTTGTGCAATGGGTGTGTTTCCCTCTACTACTGTGCTTGCAATATCGCCTTGGCCATTGTGTGTGTGGTGATTGTGTGACCTGGGTGAGTCTCTTCCTTGGACATGCTTTGGTGATGGGTGTCCATGCAGGTCTGTGATGGGTGTCCATGCATTGATGTCACATGGAGGGCTTGTTTTTGGGATGTGTGGGTTGTGATAGTGGGGTATGTGTGAGGTGTTGGAGTGAGGGGTGTGAGGGTAGGGGTTGAGGTTTGTGATGGCATGCAGGTGGGGGGATATCATAGTAAAGATATGACTTACCAGATTCCGTCCTCCTGCTACTCCTGCGAGGCCCTCAGGATGCATGATTGCCAAGACTTGTTCCTCCCATTTGTGGTGGAGGAGGTGGGGGTCGACCGCCAGTCCTGGTATCTGGATACCACGGAACGCACCTTCCCCCGTAGGTCGTTCCACCTCTTCCTGATGTCATCCTGTGTTCTTGGATGCTGTCCCACTGCGTTGACCCTGTCGACAATTCTCCCCCATAGCTCATCTTCCTTGCAATGGATGTCTGCTGCACCTGTGATCCGAATAGCTGTGGCTCTACTCTGATGATTTCCTCGACCATGACCCTGAGCTCCTCCTCAGAAAACCTGGGGTGTCTTTGAGGTGCCATGATGTGGTGTGAGGTGATGTGTGATGTGATGTGTGGGTTGATGTTTTGGGGTGTGTGGATTTTTGTGCGTGGATGGTGTATGAGTGATGGTGTTGTGTGCCTCTGGCTGCTGGTGTTGTCTTTGCTATTCGGTCTCTCTTCTTCTTCCAAAATTTTTATTGTAAGGGGTTGTGGGTAATGTAGGTGTGTGTTTTATAGTGGTGTGTGGGTGTGGTGTGTCTATTTGTGTCAGGTGTGTGTATTTTGAATTTTTCAATGTGGTTGTGTTTTGTAAGTGTGTGTATTTTGAGCGCGACGGTGTGTACCGCCAATTGTTTACCGTGGTGGATTGACTGCCGAGATGATTTGTGGGTCGTGATAATGTGGATGTATTCCTGTTGGCGTGACAGTGTGGGTTTTGGTACTGCCAGTTTATCACTGACCTTTGGTGTGGCGGACTTGTGTGGGTGTCTGTATTGTTGAGGATTTCTAATGGGGGTCATAATACCTGTAGTGGATTTCCGCCGCGGACACAGTATGTTGGCGACCATCAGCACTGCAGTCAGCGGACTTTACCACCAGGTTTGTAATGAGGGCCTAAATTTCCTACCAGCCATCTACAGTATCATGTACGTGTCACTGGGTTAACAGCTATCCATTGTTGACCATTAGGGCCCAGAAGTAAGTGGACTACTGCCTCCTTGCACAACATTTGTGTCATCATACTTGTAAGGATCAAGTGGCCCAGCATGTCCCAAATCCCTGTGTCATAGTCACAAAGTGGCCCAATGCATGCACTCCACCACTTTGACATCCCTTGCCCTTCATCAAGACTTGGGCAGACATCATGGATGCAAGGTAGGGTTCACCCCGCAAGGGGACAGGAAAAACTGGCACAGGGAACTCTAAGGAATGCTAATGTATTAATCATGTGTTCTTGGGTTAACACCTGCTCAGAGCAGCCATTACAAGTAGGCACACCATTGCTTACAAAGGGCATCTATGTACAGTTCAGGGTTATTGGCCATATAGTTTGTCCTAATTCTGAACAGTACATCTATATTGTTTACATATTTTGTACCTATTGCCCCCTACCCTGTGGTATGGTGTGCAAAATATCTTATGCAGCACACATGGTGGCTGTATGGGTACCCCAAGAGGCACAGGCAGAGTGTCACTGCTCTGCACTGGGTGCAGCTACAGTATTCATTCTTATTGAACTACCTGTGCACATGCATGTCTAACATCTCCTAAGTACCAGAAATACACTCAGCATCCACATTCTATGCACATGTGATGTGACCAAGCTCACTCACTATTATCATGATGAGTAGATCATGTTAGTAAATCTGCACACATCTAGTTTGCTACAATCCGTAGACATGTCCCACATCCATCTAGAGCAGAGTTTTATTCTTATTGTGTACTTAACTGACTGTTGGCCAGCACAATAAGGCTACTTGCACGGCCACTGCTTCACATAATATCTGAAGAGTAGTGATGCACCGGTCGTGCAAGTGTCTCCGACATAAGGCTCCTAGAGACCTCAACACATGTACATCATCTGTACAATTTCCTGAGTAACTTAAAGCAAAATGTGGCACACAGTGCTGTGAAAAATTATCTGACTAATACGTTGGCAACAGGCATGCTAATCGGATAAAAAGCACCTCTAACACATACCTTGACTGACATCACTGTGTATGTGGGCATGCTTCCCTTTTCGTAACACCCACAATGCCAAAGCATCACAGGTTGGCACTTGTGCAGGCATCTACATTGCAAATTCTCAACATTGCATCACACATGATGTCTAAATCCTAACTCAGATGATGTCATCTCATTGGTCACACATGCCATTTCAACATTTAATTGCACACATCATACCCTCACACAAAACACTGGGATGAAACATGTGACACACAAGGTGACACTTACTGGCTGCATCGGGTCTTCAAACTGGGACACCTCTCCAATTCTGTAGAGTGGAGGTCTACTTGCAATACATGACAAGAACACATAGCTTAGTGATTTTTGAACATTTATGTGCATGGACAACTGTTACACATTCAGCTTGTTAAGCTGAGTAAGCCAGACAACTCTCTGTTAGGCTGAATGACTGCCGAACATTAAATGTCTGTCGATAAGAGAGAGGACAGATAATTGAGGGTCTTGCACCACCAGAGCATCACTTTTCCTGACGCCCCTGTGATGGTTCTCATTGCACTATATGTACAAGGATCTGTTATGCAGCTGTTTGTAGTGTAACACCTCCAAGCACATATGAGGCAGCATGACACAGTATTCTGCAGCAGGGGGCATGCAATGGTTGTTGCAGGTGCCTTCCCATTGTAACACCCATTGCTTTTGATTCTACCCCAGATTTGAAGACATCTTACGTGTTGGCAGCACCAAAAGACTAGCAAGAGCCCAGGGGTGGTGTAAGCATAGCAAAGTGTTCAGGAATACATTGATATGTCCTTGTTTCTTGCTTTTTAATACGTGTGAGCTATTTGAAGGCACACACAGAATAGGTAAATTGCCATGGATGGTTGCTTATGTGAACGTAGGTGTCCTTTCCTGCACATTAACAAAATAACATAACGGATGTCTTGGATCTACTATGTGGGCTGCATTATGCAGCGCACATTGAATTGGCATATCACCATAGTAGACTGTTTATGTACGGGAAGGGATACCTACCGGTGCATAGACACTCTCCTCTACACAGACACACTTGCACTGTGGTCCAAGTATGCCTGGGTTGGCATAGGCTGCTGAGATATGTGCTGGTGCAGACGCAGATGAAGGCCTTCCCCGTAATCTTGGAAATACAGGCAGGCCTGTGTTACAAATTAGGCACAGCAGCAATGGTGCTGATGTTGGCACAGCACTGTGCTGCACCCGTTTCACACTTATGTGGCACATAGTAATCACACAAGAACATGCATAGATTTGGCTGCCAGACATATGTACATGTTTCAGATACATATGTATAACAAAATAGGGGGACAGGATACTGGCCATTGGATAACATATTCATTATTTTAGTTGATCAATGTGAAGAAGCAGCCAACCACTCAGAGGCTTGCTTGTTTTCATACACATAGCACCAACAAATATCTCCATCATGGGCGTGACATATGTCACATATGGCATCCCATGGTGTATGTCAGGACACTGATGATGGGAACCCTGACAGTCTGGTTGCACTTGGCATGTTTGGCATCATGCATAAGTATGTTACATGTGCAAAGCAAAATTGGCTACTTGATGACAAGGGAACAGTTATGTAATCAACCAGCCTTGGGCAGATATATAAGTTGACTCCAATGAAGGAACAGTGTAACCAAGCTGATGTTGAGTCTGATTTTTTTGGGTGCCACCAACAGCAGGAATACACAGCTTTGATTCCTCAGGCCTGGTTCTGCCTTCTTGTGGCACCAGCCTTTCACACTGCCACAATGCTTGCACGTGTCAAATATTTTCAATATGGTTAGGTAGTAATTGCCTCCATTGACAACATTACCTATAACAAAACATAGAGTCAGATGTAGCATCATGAGGCATTCACTCCTCCTTACATTTGTGTAAATGTAATGTCACTCTGCACATACATGACACTCGGCACACACATACCCATGACTGACAATACACCTTCATCATGCTTCCCATCTCTTCAACCCCGTTTTCACAGTTGTAATGACCATGATGGACATGTACTTTGTGCTTATGAAAATGTACCCTTGCACCATCGCACATATGTCTGATATTTGACACTTTATGGGGTATATGTGATACACAATGTATACAAAGAGGAATGTGGAAGTAGTCTGTACCCAGTGAATAGCTAAGCTCCTTTAAATGCCACTTACTTAAGACCCAAAACTTCCTGTCCTGACCCTTAACAAAACATGCTGCTGTCAACCTTATGTCCCTCTGGCATGCACATGCAAGTGAGGAAGTTGCAATGCAAAAGGAGTATTTACCAACTGGTCCACCAATCCGAATCACCAGCTGATCTAGTAGATCTCACTCTTGTGCTATGAGGTCTGCCCAGAGGTGATTTATTTGGTGGTTGGTGCGCACAATTCCAAATATCCGGCATAGGTGGTGGAGCACCTTGCCCACCGCAGCTTCTGTGCCTCTGTTGGGTAGCCCTGGATGACCCAGCCACCCAATCTCAACATCATGGGGAGGTAGTGTTTCACCAGCCAGATAAACCCTCCCTGTTCATCTCCACTCATGATTTGTGCTCTACCCTTTCCGGACATATTGCAGCTTCCCTCCTCTGCAATTACAATAGCCCCAAAAATAATGAAACACTACCCCATCTAACCCCAAATACCCACAGCTAATCAACTCCAAGACAAACGCCCGAAAATACAATTAGTATGACAGGACAAAAACATTAGACAAGACACAGTAAAATTACAAAATGCACAGGACAGCAACAGGACATAGCACAAAACTCTCAAAAACCTCCACTCCTCAACCAGCACCAGCTTCACGCACCCTCACACAATCACAGGCAAAAAGGCTGCAAAGTAAAAGTGAAATCTCTCTATCATGTATGCAGAAAGGAAGTCCTGTTTCATAACTTCCTTGGCCTGTGCATCACGTTTTGAGAGATGCGTCTGGATTTTTTTTACGCATGGTGGTCATGCATGTTTTTTCCCCCTTTAAGGCTGACAAGACCTGACGACTTGCGATTGATGCGCAGGGACCAGGCTTCATTTTATTGAATAGCTAAGTATGGAGAGTTGGTATTTGCGTTAAAAATGTTGACGCACTGTGGTCATGTGTGGTATTCCTCCCTATGAAGGCTGACAAGACCTGTCAACTTGCGATTGACGCACAAAGGCCAGGTGTCGTTTTTTTGAATAGCGCAGTGTGGAGTACTGCTGATTGTGTCAAAAATGTTTTACACATGACAGCAATGCATGGATTTTGTTGAAAAGCCTGACAGTGCACCCAGATTCATATACCTTGGTACAGGACTATGCATGTATGTAGTCAGTATGGAATGGCTACGTGTGTGTGCATGTGAATTGATATTGTAACGGTGACATCAAAATGTATTAGCCTATATGTTTGTGTGTGTTACCACATGTGTACTGAGAGTGTACATATGTGATGTAACTCATAATTGTTGGTCTACCACATTGTTATGCCTGATTTCCAAATGAACGTTTGACAACACCACTTTAGCTATGATGGGCTATGTCCAATACAGGTTTATGCATGTGATACTCTTGACAAATTGACGCAGGTTGATGGTGCTCCACTCAGCTCAGTCCACTGTGCACATGCAAATGACTGTGTCATGAGTCAATGTAGCCTCAGCAGGGGAGTTAGGGGGGTGTTGTGTAGGGATCTACCCTCATCATGATAGCTCTTCAGCAGCCCAATGCGAAGTGTTCTGAAGACAGACACCTGCACAAATGTGATCCAATGGCCTGGCATTACTTTTTTCATTCCTGGATGTCAGGATTTCCCTTTCATGTACAGGGGACTGGCTGCTTGTTCATGTAGGACATGTCTCATCATTTGCCATGGTCTGACACAGATGCCTATACATTGCTTGCATTTTCCATATGCAGTTTGGTTAGGGGATGACCCAGGGGACAGATGATGTCATCTGTTACAGCCTTCTGTAAAAATAGTGTATGATGGGCAACTACATTGTTGTTGTTGTTGTTGCAAACAAGAATGGGTAATGTACTGACCTAGACATACTCTGTGAATATATGAAGGGTGATCACATGGAAACATTGTTTTGTTGCACAGTCAGTATTTGACTATGTGTGTACCTTTTCCAACCTTACCAGCATATCTTGTTTGAAATAGGTTTGGTCCTACATTGCTGGCATTCTTTAGACGCCAACTTTTTTTCAGAGCAGGCAGTGGTCCCACGGACCACTGCCCACTTTCAAAAAATGAAAAGAAAACTAAATGCATCCTGTTTTCTTTTAAGAAAAACGGGCTGCATTTAAACAAAAAAAATTGCTTTATTTAAAAAGCAGTCACAGACATGTAATCTGCTGACCCCAGCAGGTCACCATCCCTGTGGGTGCCCACCATTCCCCATGGGTCGCAAATTGCGACCTGCCTCATGAATATGAATGAGGCAGGTCATTTGCAACCCATTTGGGAATCGCAAACAGTGTTAAATGCACTGTAGTACATAGCAGTTTGCGATTTCCTAACTGTGAATCCTAAAACTGATTTTTCGTACATCTGGGCCAAGAATTTAAAATGGCAGTGACTATAGTGTCATTAATTTGCTAATGTGCCTTATCATGGCATGGTTATGCAAAAGGAAGTACATTGTGTACTTTTTATTTTCTTTCCTGAATGATGATTCACATCAAAATATGTGGCAAACTGGTATTTGTATGATTTAGTGAGGTCTTACTGGCTGAGATTAATGTAACCATTCCGTTAATCAGTTTTATATACTTATCTTTATCCAAGCATAAGTATTATGGCCCTCATTTCGACCTCGAAGTACCGCCGTGCTGAAGACTGCCAGTGCTGGCGGTTTTCCGCTCACCGTATTATGACTGCTGGCAGCCCTCCGTCCTTTTTCGGATGGATAGCCACCAGTAGCCATACTGGCAGTTGGCGGGGAAGTGGAGGCTGCTCCACCTCCACCGCCCTGTCATTAGAACACCGCCCACCGAATCACGTCCAATGATTCGGTGTGGCGGTGTTCTGGTGACGGGGATCTGGTGGCAGAGCAGCCCCCATGGACCCTGTCCCCTCCTGGAGGATCAACAGACAAGGTAAGTTGATCGTCCTTTAGGGGAGGAGGGTGAGGGGGTGTTGTGTGTTGTGTGCGTGCATGGGGGTGTGCATGTGAGTATCTAGAGGAGGTGTGTGAGTGCGTGTATGTATGCGGGGGGTGTTGTGTGTATGGGAAATGTGTGCGGGTCGGTCTGTATGCATGTCTGTTTGTATGTGTGCTGGTATGTGTTGTTGTGGTGTATGTGTGAGTGTAGGGGTATGTGTATGTGCATGTTGGGGGTGGGGAGGGGGTGTGTGTATGTGCATGTTGGGGGTGGGAGTCCTGCCACCTTTGGGGGGTGGCAGCGGTTGGGGGGAGTGAGGGGAGGACTCGGGGTAGGAGAGGGGGTGGGGGAGACCTCTATAAGTGCCAGGGAAGGAATTCCCTGGCAATGATAATGCCTACCGCCACGGATTTAGTGGTGGTTCCAAACCACCTGAAATCCATGGCGGTATGCAGGGTCCTGGGTCTCCAGCCCAGCGATTGTCACCACCCTGGTGGTCGGAGTGGAGAAGTGGCGGATGGCCATGGCGGTAACCGCCATGGTCATAATTCCATTTTTTTCCACCGGTCTGTTGGTGGTTTTACCGCCACTTCTCCCCCGTCCGCCAGGGTCGTAATGAGGGCCTATGTTTCTTAAATTGTTCAAAAGGCTGCATCTTGCTCATCGTAGGCACTGAACAACAATGTCTTGCAGGTGTGCAATATGTGTATGCTCCATAAGCATACTTGTATTTGGAGTCTGATTTTATTTCTACTTTATTTTTGACACTCGGGCCAAACTCATTAGGATGACAAACCTCCACTCCGGTTTTCCGTCTGCTGGCCCTATTATGATTTTATGAGTTTTATGCTGGGCCATCAGGGGGAAACAGTGTTTCTGCCCACTGGCCCAGCTGAAAACTCATCACAACATTGACACGGGCTCATAATCGAGTCAGCAGCAATGTTGCAGTACCCGCTGTGATTTTCACTGCCAGTAATTTGGGCCCTGTTACCATGTCTCCGCCAGCCTTTGCATGACATTGGAACTGCCAGGCATAACCCAGCAGAGAGGGGACTCATAATCCCGAGGGCAGTGCTGCTTGCAATGCTGCCCTGGCGGATTAGGACCGCTGGCACCGCCAGGCTGTCAAACGGCAGTGCCGGTAGTTGGACCATGGTCATAACATGGAGGCCCGTCCGTTGCTTTGGTGGCAGTCCAACCGCCATTGATGGTCCCAGGACCACCAGACTCGTAATGAGACCCTGAATCATGATAACATCGGATGTATATATTTCACAGTTTCGCAGTTCAACATTTTCAGTGCTACAGAATATCTTACAGAAACACGAAGATGGTCCCCTTGTCTCTGACATTCCAACAGCTTAGTCAGTCTTTGATGTAATAATTGAACTGTTATCTTCCTGAGGATTATAATTCTGGTTCCAAAGCTATGTTTTAGTCACCCTAAACACTTGGCATCCCCACTTATTAGTACAGTAAACTTTGATATCATTAGTCTGATCTTTTTCAAATATAGCTAGCAAGGTGCCTCAAAGCATCTGAGGTCACTCCAATCCAGAGATAGATGAAGTATGGTTTTGAAACCCAAATTGAATTACTCGGGCCATCGATTCATGCATTGCACCAAGTAAGAATCTATTTTAACTTTGAACCTTGCATTTGAAAATCATGGATTTTTCTGTAGGTTATATTTTCGCAGTAAATTGCTTGCATTGTCAGTCCCTCAGCACCACAAACATTCAGCCACATAAATACTTTAGGTCTTCTCACTAAATAGTTACATTGTTATAAAATTGTTTAAGCAGCAAAACATCTAGCTCTGTCAAAGGACTATAGAGGGACTAGCCTTGTGTTCATGGCAAATCCAAGCCAAAGCTCCAAAGATAAGCTTCTCTACTCCTATCCACCATGGCCATGATGGCTGATGACCATGCATCCCCTGGCTATGCCGAACTCTATTGAGACATATCTCTTTCAGCTTATTCAAGAATTATGTTTTTAGATTTCAAACCTAAACAACTTTTAGCCCACTCATTGCTATTCATAACAAGTTGAATAGTACTATCAATGTTCTTAAAGCTTACCCTTCAATGTGAGATCCCTACCAAAGCAATTTATAAACAATCTCATTATTAACTCTGATTTAGATATATTATGCAAGTGCAGACACCTGACTTGATCCTGGTTCCATTCCAGACATTTCCCTTTCCTCCCCAAGGAGGTACAAAATGCAATTGATGATCCCTCTCCCTCCTATGGATGGGAGATGGTTTTGCTTTTCCTGTCAGAGGCCATTTGTCCCCCGTCGCCCATTCAACAATTTATGGGCTCTTGTTGACTATGGTGGTGGGTGCCAGGTGAAGAAACACCCAAATACACCTACCTCCATGCATACTGGAACACACACTCATACACACACCTACAGCACAGGCACGCCCACTTATTCTGCTGTCACATGTCAGAAAACCTTACCTAAATGTGCACGTGCTTGCTCCACTAATACGCCGATAAACACGTCCACTCATGGCACAGCCACATGGCAGGAGTGCGCATATGCTCCGACTCAGGACCACCTGATTGGTGGCTCCCAGGTCATGGGGACTTGAAAGTCTTAGCAGCCATTTTGTCAGCATCATGCCGTAAAAGGCAAGCCGGATCTGCACCTTGCTTGGTAATCTGTCACCCAAAGCAGCATCATCTCTGCTCTGCCTAAGCCTGCTGTCTCCAAATTCCACATCGCTTCAAGATCAGCCTCCAGTCTTCAGCGTCAGAAGCTCCGAGGTGCAGAAGTATAACCTGTAAAATAAAGGGAGAAAAGTCAAGCACACTTTAAACAAGTGCATTTAAATAACAGTAAAAAATTAAAAGACTTGCATTTTGAATCAGAACCAAATAGGCACTCACCTGCAAGGCAACGGCTTGGGAAAACCCTCTCTATTCATATTACAGCACAGCATTGGGTCCTGAGAACCAGTATTGGGTGTTGGTATGAGAGAGAGTATTATTACAAGAGCCTTATTATTGAACAAGCCTTATTATTGAAATACTGAGACTCAGAACACCACTTAATACCGACCAGTTAATCGGTATGCCTTGTGGTACTGCGATTTCTGTCCATTTGAATGTGTGAGTAGAGTGAGTGAAAAGGGCTATAGAGTGAATGAGGAGTGAGTGAGAAAACCTGAGCAGAACTACGGAAGCCTCTTTTTACCCAGAACTGGGCTCTGACTATAAGAGCTTCAACATCTACCTCTAATACTCTTGACCCCTGTTTCATTTGGACAAATTTCAGGACATTCCAGATGGGTGTATGACTCAGCAAGATCCATAGAGCTTCCAGGACACTGCTTCACGAATACTGCTTCAGGTACAAAGATCTAACAGCTCAATCAGTTACCCACACAGGACACAGCCAGCAGAGTTGTTCTCTGTTCTAATTATACACTCTCTCTGCCAGGATGACAGGAATCCCAGGGGTACCATCACATTGGCTCACAACAAAGTTTTCTGCAAACAGATTTTCCAGATGGCAGTCAGTGGCAGATCTACGGTTTCTTTTGCCCTACTTACCTTGTTTCCTTGCTCCATTTCCTCTCGGTGCTTCCTCCCAGTGGGCTGTTTACCTCTCGTCAGCATTAGCAAGCACAGTTGGGCATTACAGGACTAAACTTCAGAACATTGTTTCTGCTTGGCACAGCAAACCAAGGTCAGTGCTACCCTAATTTCATACATAGTAATGAGTTGCCTGACACCTGTCTGTCAATCAATTCAAGACTCTTATTTTCTGCTGCCTAAATTTAACATGTTATCAGCTGAGGTTTGTGTAGCCCCAGTTGTTATCCCTTTCTTTGATATTCAGGATTATGTGTACTTATACTTTCATAACTTTTTTTCATATAATGTATCCACACCAAATGTGTGTTGTTTTTTTCCCCCAACGTCCTGGCAACATCTCAAGACAGTGGTATCTTTGCGAGTCTGACAGTGTCTCTTTGTTTATGAGAAGTTGAACTCATTCTTTGTGCTGCTTACTGTGATTGAGGAGGAAGAGGAGGAGTCTCTGATTATCAGCTGTACTACATCTTCACAGCTCAGCAGTTTCTTATCTGACACCCCAGGCACCTCTGCTTCTAGATTTGGCCTTGCTACAGGCAGTGCTACGAGCGGGGCTCTGGGAGGAGACCAACTGAGGTAACTGAAGTGAGGGAAGTAAGATAGTGAGCCACAGCAAATTAGGCATGACAGTGCTGGGTTGAGCCAGGCAGCATAAGTGCCAGTGCAGCTTGATTACCATGTGTCTTCCCCTCCTCTCTCTTACCTGCTTTTCATCCACCTCAAGTCTTCCAGTTCATTCACACCTACAAGCTGCACTTCTGCTCTCCTGCCCTGCCAGTGGGAGCTCATGTTGGATGGCCTATCCAAAACCCCTCTGCAGCTTGCCATGGATGACCCCGTTATCATTATTATTGCAGTAGTCCACCAACAGTGGTCCGCTCTAGTGACTACGACCCCCTGATCTCCCATGACAATTCAGCAGAGACTGTTGTTGATGTATCGGCATCATTAGTGTTTAGTAATGATTTAGAGACTTCATTGCTGATGACATTGCACCTCTTAGGATGAGTGCAGCATTGGGGAAGTACCCCTGAAACTATTCAGGGGCATTCCTTAGTGAAGGACTATTGCTACTTAATACATTGCCTGGCATACTGGGCCTATCCACACCTTGCATAATTAAACTAGCTTATTGACTTGTATCATAAGTGCATGACAAGAAGAGTGATATTGAATAGGCAATAAGTTGTTTCAGTAGTTTTAATAGTACAATATATGAACGCAAAGCTCCTTTCTGTTGCAAGCTCATCAAGACTTGAATAAGTCTCAAAAATTGAAAAGCCATAAAACCATTAAATCCTTTAAAAGGGTTTTATTGAGATCTATGCAACTGCTATTTTAAGTGAGGAACTAAATAGTGAGATCCCAAGTCACATAACTGTATGTATACAGATTGGGCTGTCTTCAAACGTACGCCCATCTCCCCACGTGGACACAAAACAACATGACCGGCATCTTCCGGCTCTGCGGGCTGGCCCCAGAAACACTGATCCATCAGATATGCCTCTGAAAAAATTCTATGACGGACAGTAAGAGACTCCTATGACCAGCAGGGCTTCAAAGGGGACTGCGCAGGTGCAGGCCGGTTATTTTGGCTGGATTCAAAGGGGACGATGTGCTGCTTAGCTGCAGACTGCTGAAATTTTTGGATGAACTAGAAAGCCAGGTCCTGGAGACCAAGAGCTTAGGACATGCACGTGTAATCAGTTAGCAAGCAAACCTGTAATAATCCACAGTTAAGCTTGCATACTTTAAAATCAGCCTTCAGTATTGTATTGCTTGTGTTTATTGTTTATGTAATGGTTTTAATTAACCAAACACTGTTAAATAAAGCTGAAACTGAAACTGGACGTAAGTCACAAAATGAACAGATGGGCATTTTGGATAATTTTAAATCACCCAGAGTGTCCAGTAAAACAACTAGCAATACTAGTACAACTAGTGGTCAAAGAGATGGCATCAGTGATAATGAGAATGGTATTAATGATAACTAAGGAGGCTATCACTTTGCCTAGCAAAGATTCCGGGGAAGAATCTAGGAAAGGCAATATTTTAAATGTAGAGGATCCATCGGACTCAAAAGATCTAAATTATCAAAAAAGAGATAAACTGGAGTAAAATAGAGTAAATGTCTGATGAATGATTGACTTTGGCTATACACATTGCACAGTCTACAGGCAAAACTATTGATGTAAAATTGATTAAGCCACGACAAGTCTCCTCATCCCTGAATTAACTAAAGTTGAATTTAAGTCAAGAGAGGCATCGACCAACAGTAAGCAAACTGTTGAGCAAACATCACCAAAGGACTGACCTGATTCGATAGATTCTGACATGTCATTTAGAAAACAAAGGTTCGCTCTACCCATATCTCTAGATACAATAATTATAAAAAGTCCACTAGCAATTCCTAATGATAGTGGTGTGAAAAGAGTAACTAATGAAAAATTATACAGCTTACCTGACAAGAAAAGGAATGTGCAGTCTCCGATACATGCTCAATGTCAGAGGAGGCCATAAAAATCGAGGGTTGTTATGTATGTTCTCCCTACGAAGAGGTTCCTCACCATGATTTCTATGAAGTGTCTAATAAGAATCATAGACTAGCATCTATGAATTAGGTTGCAGACATGGAACAGAAGAGTGATTTGATTTTGGCTAAGCATCAGGCTGATCCGTGCAAAGACATAAAATTAGACACAAACATAAATGAAATCAAAGACTTCGACATACTGTCAAGATGTGTCTTTTACCGATACTAAGATCAATAAAGAGGGGCATACTGGACTTAATACAATAAACAAAAGCAACCATACGATAACTAATGATTTGGATGTCAACACCAGGGGCTGCTCCTCCGCAATGGGAAGGAGCTTCATCCCAGAGGCTCAGAGCCAGCAGCTGAAAAATAAAACAATATTTAATTATAGTTTCATTTTTCAGCTCCTGGCTGAGCCAGCATGTGCATGGAGGGGCAGGGCTGGGCCGTGGGAGGGGCGAGAAGGAGTGGAGTGAGTTCACTTAAAAGTGTGCATGTCAGTTTGGCTAGCGATCTTAGGTCGGCCAAACTGATATTGCCACTTTGGTTTCTCCAATCCAGCTGTATTGCTCAGCTGGGTTGGAGAAACAGCACAGATTCCATTGCACTGTCTGAGTGGCAGACTAAGCTGCTCAGACCAATTCTTTTGTTAGGTATGTTAAGAATGCTAAGTATAGTATGAGAGCAGCACCAGGATCAGGATTGGGTGGGTAGCCTATTCTGGTGTCCCGTCAAATGGACTGCTGGTGCATCCTGCAAGCTACAGCATTGCTGCATGCTTGATAAAGGGGCAGAGACAATGCTGTAGTCTGTCGCCCACTGACCTAGCAAGAAACTCTTAATGGGGCCGGCGGGGAGTAGACTGTGAGGCAACAACCACGCCTTATGGTAAAAACCGTCCGCCTAACTCATAATGACCCCCTTGATCATTTTATACAGCAGCAACTGACTCTAAATTAATGAACTTAAATTCAATGGTATATGGAGTAGAGAATAAAAACAAAAAAATGGGAAGAATCAAGTTACCGCTCCTCCATTATTGATAAATTATCTTCATTGTCTATCATAATACAAACAATAATCAGTGACTTAAAGTAAGAACCCATGGAAATCAAAAATTGTAAAACAGATTTTAAGAAACAGACTGCCCAAGCAACTATAACACAGGTGCTAGATGTGGGAGAATCAGAGAATGGTACATCGACCGCTAATGATTTTGGAGTCCCCCCATCAAGAGTCCTCAAAAAGACAAAAGCGAGGCAGAGCCTGAATCAGTTCTAGGTAAACTTTCTAAAAGAACAAGAAATGTCTGAAAAACTCAACAAGAAAGAATGTAAGGCCCAGAACAAATGCACTTCACTGCTGCCAGAGGGCAGCAAGTGTATGAAAATTTGAAATGGATGATACTATAACGCCACAACATTTCCCTCATAAGAAGGAGAGCTCAACTTCGATACAGAGGCCAGTGTTACAAGAGCTGATGCATCACTGCGTTCCGGCAGCAATGTGTCAAAAACAGTTGCAATGCACAGGAATGCATTACAAGCCCATGGATGTGCTATATTTACAATATGGGGCACCATGGCGTAAGGACCCAAGGTACGTCAGAAATTCTGCTGCAACTGTGGAAACTTTGACGTAATGATTCTACCCAAAAAGTGACGCATCACTGAAGATGGCCTCAGAACTGACGCAACCTCAGAGATGCATCAAAATTTAGAGCTGCTGTATCATTTTTAAAGGACACAAGTAGCCTAATGTTTTGGGACCAATGTAAAAGTCTGTACAATGGTGGAATATTACCATATACACTTTTACATTGGTCTTGGATGTAAGAGGGTATGCATTAAGTATGTCTATGTGTTACATTACAGTGGGCATATGTGTATGTAGAGACCTGAGTATGGGTGACATAGGGAGTGACAGTGTAATGTAAGTGAACACAAGTATATGTTGGAATGTGAAGTGGAAATAAATGTATCACATACCTTATGTGTGTACTTACCTGCTGTTCTTTTGGAGTACGCAGACCTGGACATCGGGACCCCTTCCTTCATGGATAAGTGACAAGCCTAGCTTGTCCCTTGAAAACAATACACAACGTCACATAGTATTGCTGCAGAGGATGACGGAATCATATGTGCCATGGTCCCAGATTGGTCAAGGGTTCCTACACCATGAGTGACATGTGTGGACTCACTAATGGTAGAGGAAAAGTGAAATACAGCCATATTCCAGTGTGACAAGTGACTTCAGCTGGTGAGATCACTATTAGAAAGCCAATGTGACATTTGTACACCTGGGTTAAGCAGGTGTAGGAATTTTGACACATTTTGGACGTTTGCCAACAATGTGTCACTTTTCTAAAAAAACTTGTAAATATAGATATGATAGTTCTGCATGGGATTAAATGAGGGAAGGCCTACCTTGCATATGATTAACTTAACCTGAAGCAGCCAGTTGTATCACAAGTAAAAAATGAAGCATAGGAGAGAAAAGTGGCACATTTAACCAAATGTGTAATTTTGTAACGAATGAGCAAGGAAGTGCCAACGCTGCTTCAATAAAAGTGACAGAGCAGCAGCCCAATCTTCTTGTAAATATGGGCTTTGGATTTGATGATATGATATCATGCACCCCAGACAACAATGTAAATGTTTAACCTGCAGAGTTAATTCAAAGCTCACAATTTGAATTTAACAGTCAAGGCATCATGAATGCAACAGATCATAAGCAACCGTCACATGAGGTGAGCAGTAGTGGGGCTACTAAAGGAGAAGGAGCCCTTCCTAATCTTTGAGCAAGACTCACTTCAAGCAGCAACAACTGGGGGAATGCAGCATGGGTCCTAACTGGGGTTACTAATTTAGAACAGTGAAATCCATCCCTTGTGGAAGAAGCAGTTGATGTAGGACAAGAAATACAAAAAAGAACAAAAAGGCTGGTGAGTGTAGGTGGGCCTATTGAGGTGATTTCTAAGCCACAATACATGCCCAGATAATGTGGGGGCATGTAAAATAGAGGTAAAATCTTGAAACTCTGTAGTGGTCTCCCAGGTCTCATCAAGACCAGCTCCACAGACATGAAAAACACACATGGCAAGCAGGGGAAAGATAGTACTGTGGTAATGTTCCAAGCAACAATATAATCTCATCTCAGAAGGATAATAGTGCATTGCTAGTTGAGTGGGGGATTTTACAGTCTTCCCCCATGCCCTAGTAAAACATCCAATAGTCTTCTTGGATGATCAAGGAATCAATTGCTGCAGGAAAAGCTACGTAGAATGAATCAACAATTAAACATTGTGCTAGGCTGCTTGGGGCGATTAGCCTTGAAACAAATCAATGGCCAGATCATAATGTAAATGTGACCACTTCTCTAAACAAAAGCAAATATCACTTTAAGATTACTCTGAGTCATATTTTTCCAATGATTGATGACTGGAGCTGGCTGCCTTGTGTGCTGTCTTCTATAACCTGACCAAGCTAATCATGCTAAGCACTTATCAGATCGAGAAATCTATTTTATGTTTATGGACTATTAGGGAGTTACAATTGGCTCTACAAAATACCAAAATAATAACCATGTTGAAAACTTTTCTTATTGTTTGTGTTCAAGAAACATGGTCAGTGGAATCATCAACTTCATAAGATTTCACAGAATATTCCTCCCTTGTTATACCATAAAAGTGTGGTTGCTCCCCATCTGGGTGGAGAGTTGGACACCACCTAAATGCATAATTCGCTCAAGGAGGGGGTAATCAAAATCCTGAATAATGAGAATGATCTAATTCTGCAGTTGAATCAATCAAATGTAAAATGAAATATTGATCCAAAGACCACGATCATATGTAACATTTATATTTACCCTAGAATTGGTAAGAAAAAACTAACAATTGAAAATCTGATCCGTGCCATTGAAATGATCACTATTAAAAATACAAATACAATATGGATTATCACTGGAAACTTTAACTCATTCTCAACTAAAGATGATACCGTGCCAGGATTGCACAATATAGATGATGCTTACTCGACTATCCCTGTGGCACTTGTCCTTAATCTTAAAATAGAGAATAGAGGGAGCATTTTAGTTAATGATCTACAGAATTTTGGATTGCAGTCATTAAACTCCCGGTTTTAATCGGACGGACCAGCAGGATATACTCATGTTTGTCCACAGTGACCCATCATCTTAGATTATATATGTCTGGCAATCAAAGATTGTAAGTAAGTTAAAGATTAGGCCATTGATCTCATGCTAGCAAATTACAATTGTATCTAAAACATTACATTAAACTAGAATCAAGAATGCTATTTACAGCACAAAATGCTGCTCTCATTGGCAGATATGGAGAGAATAAAAAGATTTAAATGGCAAATTGAATATACTGACCAGTTAGTGGAAATATCTAAAGAACTACTGGACAGTATATTGTTCTTAAGAAGTAATGGTCTCAGCATCAAAAATACTAGCTCAATGAATGGTTGTAAATAGGTCACATTACCCAACTTGAAGGTGGGTTCAGAATTGAGAGAGAAAGACTTTGTTAAACCATTTCAGAAGGCAATGGGAGCTATGGTAATAGGGCTCTTGGGCTGAAAATTTAACTTCTCCATCAAACTTATTGGAAAAAGCTTTGGGATATAAAAAAAATCTAACCACGAAATGCAGCTGATGTGGATGCATCATGCTGTCAACCGTAAAGATTCTAGAAAATTCTGGTTGATTCTAAATTCACATCTCAATGCAAGGAAAAAGGCATCCTAGGATAGAGTGTACTTCAAAGTTAATCTATGACAGCAGAGCTTCAATAAATAGGAGCCCTATTGATGTGATTGATGTTAATGAGGAGGTGAAGGTGGATGTTTTTTCGCTGTTGATTATACCAACAGCTGATAAATCTACACGAATAATTGGGTTCCGGGCCCTGATTGCATTCCAGCATCCTTTTTTAAATCCATGATGGATTGTTGGTTGTCAATTTTAAGGCTCCTCTAAAATGCATGTTTTGCTAATTATATTATCCTGGATTCCTGGGGAGGTTCATTACTAATCCCTACTCACAAAAAGGGTCAAATAGATCACCTCAGAACGAACTTTCACCCCATTGCATTACTGGAGGGTGAAGGCAAAGTATATGCAAAGTTACTTTTAAAAGAGTCCAACAAGTGGACTATTGAAAAAAAAATCTTTTTTCAAACAGGGTTTGTTAAAGTCTGCAGAATGGAAAACAATCTATTTGCACTGTAAACTCTTGTAGAGAATGCCCTAGCTAGCAAAGAGAAGTTGCTTTTTACAGCTTTTGTTGATTTTACCTCAGCCTCATCAAATACGTGGGTAAATGTAAGACTTTTAAAAGGGTCATTTTAGGGAAACATTTTTTAAGGGGCTGAAGGAAGGTTGTTACTGTTCCCACTTATTTTAACTTACACTTGGTGGATCCGTCTAAAGTCCCTCTTCCAAAAAGAATTTGTCCGCTCAAGTTAGCAGAAGTAAAGATTAATACCTTACAATATTCCAATGACACTATTCTGTTGGATTTTGGATGTTGGCTTTAACTGGAGTGGGCCTTCAATTCAAGATATTGCTTGAGCAATGATAATAAAATTAACACGTCTAAAAAAGATCATTGTTTTTGGTACAAAAGAAGAGAGGCAACTGGTGGATTGGTAATGGTTCTATTGAGAATGTGCTTTGCTATAAATATTGAAGTATGTGCTTTGATGAGAGGGGGCGTGTAGTAGAGAACAAGACATTGATTAGGAATGTTGCCACCTTTTTAACCACAGCATTCTGCCATCTTCTATACAACATATGATGTTCTGACAAAGTCTATTGTGCAAAGTGATGGAGTGTACACTAATTGCAATAATCTTATATTGGATGTTTGCATGTAAAGATAAACTGGGTGACTGGTTTGAGATAATACAGTGTAAAAGTTATCACCTTGCTTTTAAACTTCCTCCTGCGTGTGCTCAAACACAAATAAGATTAGAGTTTAACTTGATGAGATGCAAACAGCTTATTTCAAACCAGATTTATTTCCTATTACATTAAGTTAAAAAGAGCTGACTTTGATACTTTGAAATTGTTTCTCTGGGCAATAATAAATAAAGGCTTTAGATGGTTATTTTATTTTGAAAGGGCCATAAAAGAACTACAAGCCAGATAAATTATTTTTCAAATAAGTAAATGAATGGGCATAACGTCTATCTATTAGGCAAGAAATAGAAGATTTAAGGAAAACATCTGATATGAAGTTGTTCCCTATGCTGTAGGAAAAGCAGTGTTCCACATTATCTTAAGCAGCCTTGGCCACTGGAACATAAAATAGCATTAATGAAATACCGCTTCGGAATGATCCCCTTGAGAACATTTTGGTATCAGTGTGTATGTGGAACAAAATCTGAGTCACTGTGTCATGTCATCTGTATTTGCCCGCGCCTTCTTATACCCCGAAAATACTAGTTGTAATCAATGTTCAGATGTTTATCTATTAGAACTTGTCAAGCAGGAGTTGAGACTTGTCTCATGGATGAATCTGGCCAGTTGAGTCTAGCTTCCTTAAATTTATAAAATTTGCTTGGAAAGAAAAAAATAACTGCAAGTAGTTTTTCCCTTGATTTTAAAATCAGAATTGCTATTTCAGTCGTTCTAGGATGATCTTTTTAATGAACCTTATGTAAGTGACTGTATGATTCCACTTACAGTCCCCCTTGTGAAATATTCATTTTTTCTGATGCTTATTTCATCAAGATAGATTATGTATGGAATTGCTAGCAACCGGTTCTCGACTCTCAGTCACCTTGACGTGAACGATTGACTATCGGTGACCCACCCCTGCTCTTCTAAAAAGGAGAGACCAAAGGCTGGGAATGACCACGCTGAATGTATCTGGGACACAGGAAAGCCTGATTTGGACCTGAAAGCTCCTATAAATACTAAAGTTCTAATGTCATGTCCTGTGTCTAGACCATTAACTCTGCTTAGCTGGAACATAGCAGGGCTGCGATCTAAATCTGACAATTCGGACTGGAAGAGCTTCATTTCCTCCTACGATATAATCTGTCTACAGGAGACCTGGTCCAAAGATACGTTCCTCTTGAACGGTTTCACCTCTTTGTGTCAGCCGGCATTAACCTCCCAGATGGGGAGAGCTAGTGGCGGCCTCTTAGTTCTCGTTTCCGTACATCTCCCGCTTTTAAAAGTGTCTTTAATCTGGTCTTCCCTTTATTTTATGGTTGTCCTTGTCTCTATCTGTGGCCAAAAGGATATCCTTATTTTAAACTTTTATAACAATATTCCACGGGGCCTCCTTATGGGTCATTTGGAAGAGGTAACGGATTTTATAGATTCTTCACATGCTTTGCAGAATAGTGACCTAATTATTATATGGGTGGGCGATTTCAACACTCCTCTGTGCAGCAAAGAACACATGGACCTGTGTGCCTTTCCTGCTGAGGGCAGAGAGTCAGTATTTCATTTTAACCATACATCTGAAGGAGATGCCTTAAACCTTTTTACTTGTAAATTTGACTTGGTCCATGTTACCGAGAAATTGGCCCCTGACGCCTGCAATATACCAACCTTTACAGGGAATTTGAGGGGGAGTATTATCGATTTCATACTTATCAGCTCCTCTGATTTTTACGTAATTCAAGAATTCAAGATTACGCCTCACTGTGCGAGTGATCATAACCCCCTTAGTATTATATTGGACCTAAAAATTATTCAGGCATCCAATAATAAAAGCTTGAGCGCTGCTACTGTTTATAATCCAAACTGTGGCATACGTTTAAAATGGGACAAAATAGATCCAAAACTTTTTAACCAGGAAATTGTAAGAAGTAGGTCGGACTCGATTCAGATGTGTCTCTCCCAGCAGTTAGATTCTGACCGCATAGTGCGTGAATTTGAATTTTTAAGCACTGACATTTCACGCGCCTTGGCGGTGGACAGGCCTGCGAAGGGGCCGGCGGCCCACAGATGGTTCGATTCCGCGTGTTCATCTGCCCACAAAAAACTCAAAGATGCACTTAAAGCAGTTCCTCTCTCCCGACAATTAGTTAAAATAGCCAGAGCTGATTATAAGGCTGCCATTGACAAACGGAAATCAGAAATTAGGTCCAGGGCCTGGGGCGATCTTTTGGCTGCATCTGAGCAGAAGGACACTTCTAAATTTTGGAAAGTGATTAATCACTCATACTTTTCTGGTCACCACTCTTTGGCCGATGACTGTCTTATTACTGAGGATGTCTGGTTAACTCATTTTAGGAAAGTCTTCTGTTCAGGAACCTATGAGAATTCGCTTGTAAATTCTTCTGCACTTTTCAATTTAGATTCCAAAACTAGGGCCCCAAACATTATTTTTGACCTCTACGAGGTCAAAAATGCTATTAATAGATCAAGGCAGGGAAAAGCTCCCGGCCCTGATGGGGTTCCCGCTGATCTTTTTAAATCAGAAATTGATCTTTGGGGTCCGCTAGTTACAAATGTTTTTAATAGTGTGGTAAACAGTAACGTGCCCCTTTCATGGAAATCGGCCATTATTGTTCCTATCTTTAAAAAAGGTAATAGACAAGATCCTTCCTGTTACAGACCAATCTCTCTTATTGATTCGACGGCAAAGATTTTAGGTAGAGTGATCTTGTCCCGGTTAGAAGACTGGGTGTCCGAGGCCCATATTTTATCCCCTATTCAATTTGGTTTTAGACCTGGTGTAGGCACAGTTGAGCAAGTTTTAAACTTGCAGCTGATACTCAGCAAATATGTGACAGTCAAAAAAGAGTCTATTCACATGGCTTTCATTGATCTAACCAGTGCCTTTGATATGGTTAATAGGTCAAAGTTATGGCAAATTTTGTAAGCCTTAGGCTGTGATCCGCCTCTATTGGAGCTTATTAAACGCCTACACACAGACCTAACAATTTCTGTTCAGGTCGGCTCACATGGGGAGAGAACCTCCCCCATCCCGTCAACTAGGGGCGTAAGGCAGGGATGTATCTTAGCCCCTTTTCTCTTTCTGATTTATATAAATGGGCTCTATGATTCACTTTTAAAACATGCAAAGGACATACCGAAGATGGGTCAGAGACACCTTCCAGTTTTATTATACGCTGACGATGCAGTTTTAATTGCCCGTACTGCAAACGGTTTACAGGGACTACTGGATGTATTTTACGATTTTATGCTGAATCTGGATCTGAAAGTAAATTACCCAAAGACTTTTGTTATGACTTGTGGCCCACGCAACACTAAGTCTAAACTATTTTCTATGGGAGGGCACACTCTTAATAAGGTCAAATAATTTTGTTATCTAGGCATGTACATGAGTTCTTCTTTGTCCTGGAAGACACACATCAATTTTAAGCTCCAACAGTTGATAAGGAACAATGAAGCAATTTTTCGCTTTTCAAATAAACTAGGTCACAGACCCCCTGCTCAGTTGAAAATTCTTTATAATTCCAAATGCACTGCATCAGTCCTTTATGGGGCAGGCGTCTGGGGCTATAATAAAATACCGTCTCTTCAGAGTGTAGAAAAAAAATTCCTGCGCAGATTATTGTTGGTTCCAAAATGCACCGCAAACATAATCTGCCATGAAGAACTGGGTCAGTGCTTTTTGGAGGACAGGGTCTTTATGGCTCCCCTACTGCTGTGGATCAAATGTTGGTCAAATCCTATGGCAAGTTTGGTCCAAGACTGTATCACTGATTGTCTTCAATTGGAATACTCAAATAGGATTCCCTGGCTTATGTTTCTGCAAAACTCCTTTGAGAACCTAGGGCTTAGATATATGTTTGATGATCCCCATCTATTAACCACAAACTCTAGGTCTGTTTTGAAGTCTACCTATTCCAAGCACATATCAGAGCTGAGATTTTATAGTTCCCTGAAATTGAAATCTTTTGATTCTTATTCTCGGATTGTGACTGTTCCATGCCTTGAACCCTATTTGTCTTGGTTTCCAAGTTTTAAAATAATTTCCTTTTTAACACTTTTTAGACTTAATCTAATTCATTTTAAGGTAGCTTTCCCTGAACCATGTTTCTGGAAAAAGGATTTACCGCTTTGTCCCTGTGACTCCAAATCAACCCAGAGCACTTTGCATTTTTTTCTTTTTTGCCCTTTATATGCTGCACCTAGAGGGGCCTTTATTTTACCCACGCTACGTCTTTTTAGACCTATTCATTATAAGGAAGCCCTGCTATACCTTCAGAGGTTGCCTAATATCCAAATTTGTCACCATGTATTAGACTTTGTCACAGCTTCTTTACGCATTAGGAAAAGGCCTATTCCTTTTTAAATATTTTATGTACGTATAGTATATCCTTTTAACGCCAACATTTGTACTTTTCTGACTTTGTGATTTTTAATCATGTCTAGTATATTTATCTATGTATGTCAAGGGGTCTCAGTTTGGATGTTCATCTGGTGCTTCCAGTAATGGTTTTTAAGTTTTATTTTACTATTTATAGATTGGGAAATGTGTCTTGGTTTGTACTTTTATGGCAATTGCCGAATAAAGTTATTTGACTGACTGACTGACTGACTGACTGACTGACTGTATGGAATTGCACAATTGCACGTTCTGTCTTGGTCTTATTCAGATAAGATAATGAATTGTATCTGTGATGACCACTTTTAATGATCCTTCTGTGTTTGACTGTACAATTAAACTGTCTATCCTTTTGTCACTTAATCATTTTAGCCTATGAATACTTGGGGGCCTATTTAAAACCCCCTTGTGTCGTTAGTGCGTCACTTGTTATATGGGAAAAAGTGACGCAGCAGCAGCTCAAGGGACTTGTAAATAAGCACCTTAGAATATTAGTATTGTATTTTTGTCACATTAATTTTACTACCATTTTTGAAATCTGATAAATTTTATTTGATGATTTACATTGCTCATGTGCTTTTGCTATGATTTTAAATGATCTTTACAATAAAAATAATTTATTCATTCATTTATGCACTTGAAGTTCCCAGGGTTTGTAGATTCCTACAGGAGGGTATTGACAAAGCATCCAAAATGTAGCAACATTTTGTTTCTTCTGTCAAAAATGTCAAAGAAGGTGCTGTGCAAGAAAGCATGTTTTTATTTCTAAAAATGGCAACCATGAAAAGTTTGCTGTGGTAGGATCACCATCTTCCCACAATTCAGGAACAAGGAGAGTTATTTAAAAACACTATTTCCAGATAAAACAGGTGTGAAATGCATGGGTGATGCAAAAACCTGTACATTTCCAAAAAGCAGACACAATTCTGAATTAAGGAAAGGGTCATTTGTGTAAGACCCTCAAGGCTTTTCCAAAGAAACTAAGGAATCCCTCAAGGCTTTTCCAAAGAAACTAAGGGCCTGATTTTGATCTTGGTGGAGGGAATATCCTGTCTGCCTTATTACGATCTCCATAAAATATCATAGGATCATAATAAGGCAGATGGGATATCCGTCATGTTTGTGACAGAGTAATTCCACTCTGCCAAAATCTAAATTAGGCCATAATTGTTTGAAAAAAAAATGAAAATGAGTAGGTAAAATAGCCATTGTCAACAACATTTTTATCTGTACTTTTTTGCCAGAGTGGTCAACAAAATAAATATATATTTATCTCTTTAATACCATTCTAGTTGTGGGTATATATAGGGTTTAAACATTTTTGAAAAAACCATAATACCCTGATCCAACAACTGAGCAACAGCTTGTAATGATTTTTCATTGAGCAGCCAAAAAACAGCTATTTATATCATACAATATGATGAATGAAAAATGGGTATGCAGGAAACCTATGTATTTCCGAATTGTGCACATGATAACGAGTTTAGAAACAGTTGTTATTTGTCACCTCTGACAAATTTAGTGCAATATGGGGCATTTTTAAGGGTATTGAAAGATGACTTCTTTCTTGAACAGTTGCTTGTATTTCAAAGTCAAAAATGGAGAGAAATTAAATTGGTGATCATAAACGTATTACCATTCTGAGGTTGCATACAGCTCCTGATAAAAATGATGCCGCACTTGTATGATGTGTATAGCGGGTGTGACATAAAATGCATCAACACTTGGCCTGATCAAAACCCTGGTATGGTTGGATCTGGGACCCAAGACTGGAAAGGCCCCAAAATACATCATGGACAGATCACAACTGACATTTTTTTGCAATGTGGGTAGCTAGGGAATTTGAGAACTAGCTCAGCTGCCAACTATGGAAACCTACCATTCATAGATATTTCAGAAAACTAGAGACCCAGCGAGTCCAGGGTGGTGTGACGCATGCATCTCACAATATCTATATCCATGTAGATTCAGGAACTTTCCCTTACAGAAATGTAAGGAGAAAGTGTGACTTTGCAGTCCATTCATATGCATTTCACACCACTCCCTCAGTCATCAGCCAACGTACATACAACAGTCCACCAGCAAACTTCTACAGAAACTAATTAGATCAGTGCATTGGCAAACTTCATGACATCACAATGACATCAGAATGAAAAGAAACCGAGACTAAGCTTTTTCTACTCATTCATATCTATCTTTCTTAAAGTGCAGAATGATACTGTACATTTACCAAGTGAACCTTTACTAACATCTATCAAGACAGCCACCTCAGGAAGATGTGTCTTTCATGAGCCTTGGGTGCACATACACCACCTACCTTCTAATAACAAGAGATTCCTATGAAAATAATGAGCTAAGCTTTTCCTACGTGCTCATATCTCTGTTTCCCTCAAAGTCCTGACTAATATAGGTGTACATGTGCCAACTGTTTCATTACTAATACCTCTTTATGGCAGCTACCTGAGGCTCAGGAATCTGTGTCCTTCTTGGGCCTTTAGCACACTTGCTATGTTAAATCTAACACCATCAATCTGAGGATGTTTTTTAGACTTACCCTATATTCCTGGGACTGTTTAAACATATTTATCTTTGAAACTAAGGTAAATATGTCGGGGCAGATTGTCCCACATTATCCAAAGAGCACTCAAAAAGTACTAAGGGTCAGATTTAAGGAAAGTGGCGCTGCACATATGGCTGTAATACTTTCCTTGCGCCCCTTACTGTCCCCCTACCGCCACCATGTGTGCGCCGTATTTGTGTGCGCCATATTTAAAATACGGCGCACAATGGTGGAGGGTAGGGGACAATAGCTTCATTTTCTAACACTATTGATGTACTCTGCAGGAGTAGCACCAACATTTTGGACCTACTCCCGCACAGTACATACGGGCCTATTATAAATAATGGAAACTCCCTTTTAACGCCGGCTCTGAGCAGGCATTAAAAGTGCCAAATAATTGTGCCAGAGATTTCCTTGCATACTTTATGCCTGGTGCAGACATAACGTGGAACAAGGGTTTACAAAGGGGTTACAAAGTGGCGCAATTAATACATTGCACCACTTTGTAAATGTGGCACGGGGAAAATGCCAGTCTAGCGCCACCTTAGCATCAAAGAAATGACACTATGGAGGCACTAAGGTGGCACTAAGGGCTCTTAAATGTGACCCTAAGGGCTATAGGGTTTGACTTACAGTATGAGAACATGGAGTAGGTTCGGTCCAGTGGTATGTGCAATGCAGGGACTGTGAACAAAAAATCTGTTAACTTCTATGAATGTGGAAGCAGATCAGTTCCTGGGCTTGTTGTTGGATGGTTAGGAGTAGCGACTGGTTTGTTTCTGCAGCAACCGTCTGAGTGTTCTCCATAGTGCTTGAGAAAAACTGGTTCTTTTGGCGCTGCAATCTGTCACAATCTACCCTTCGCTTACGGTCTTGGCCAGCTGGAACTGAAGGATGACCTCAATTGTTGCAGGTTTTCCTCGGGGAAAAAGGACTATGGCTCCTACTGCGGCCCGAACCAGTTCTCCTGCCCAGGCCGCAGAGGCCCACGGTGCAAGAGTGGTGCAGTGAAGTCGGGTGTCACAGACGTCGGTGGCACTGCACTTCAGGACTTATGCAGTCAGGGATTTCATTGAGGCTACGGCGGCAAGCCTGCAGAATAGTAGCAGCACTCCAGCGAGGACCACAGCTTCAATTGTAGATTGTGTCATGGGATCCAGCAGCGGCGTCAGTCCGGAGTTGTCTGAAGTCAGTGCACTTGGTTCTTCTTGGTTTTTCACCAGCTTCTTCTTTCAAGGGTCCAGGGTCTGGATAAGGCACCACTTGTCTGTATAGGTGTCTCAGCAAAAGAGCCCAGGTGCTGGTAGAGGAAGTCTTTGGTGGCCCTGAGACTTCACAACAGAAGGCAGGTGCAGTCCACGCCCTTGGAGATTCTTCTAAAGCAGGATATACAGCAGAGTCCAGTTGTTCCCCTCTCTAAGGCAGAAGCAGCAACTGCAGGACAACCCAGCAAAGCACACAAAGAAAAGGGGCAGTACTCTCCCTCCAGCTCTTCAGCTCTTTTCCTGACAGAGGTTCTTCTTGGTTCCAGAAGTAATCTGGCAATCTGGGGTTTTGGGTCCACTATGTATACCTCTTTCTGCCTTTGAAGTTGACAAACTTCAAAGGAAAGGGTTTGTTGTTCACATTATCCTGCCTTGCCCAGGCCTGGCTCCAAGCACACACCAGGGGGTTGGAGAGTCCATTGTGTGAGGACAGACACAGCCCATTCAGGTGTAAGTGTCAGCTCCTCCTTTCCCACTCTAGCTGAAGAGACTCATCAGGATATGCAGGCTACATCCCAGGTCCCTTTGTTTCACTGCCTAGACTCTAGAGGGTAGTCACAACAGCCCAACTGTCAGTCTGACCCAGACATGGAATACACAAGCAGGCAAAGGCACAGAATGGTTGAAGCAAAAAAATGCCCACTTGCTAAAAGTGTCACTTTCAAATTGCCATTCTAAAAAACAACTTTACCAAAATATGTATTTTCAAATTGGAGTTCAGAGACCCCAAACTTCACATCTTTATCTGCTCCCAATGGGAACTGCACTTGAAATATAATAAAGGCAGTCCCCATGTTAACGTATGAGAGAGATTGGCCTTGCAACACTGAAAATTGAATTTGGCAGTATTTCACTATCAGGACATGTAAAACACATTGGTACCTGTCCTACCTTTAACATACATTGCACCCTACCCATGGGGCTACCTAAGGCCTACCTTAGGGGTGCCTTACATGTACAAAAAAGAGAAGGTTGAGCCTGGCAAATGAGTACACTTGCCAGGTTGAAATGTCAGTTTAAAACTGCACACACCAACACTGCAGTGGCAGGTCTGAGTCATGTTTACAGAGCTACTCATGTGGGTGGCACAATTAGTGCTGCAGGCCCACTAGTAGCATTTGATTTATATGCCCTAGGCACCTCTAGTGCACTTCACCAGGGACTTACTATTAAATCAAATATGCCAATCATGGAAAAGCCAATAACACATACAGTTTACACAGAGAACACTTGCACTTTGGGACTGGTCAGCAGTGGTAAAGTGCCCAGCGTATCAAAAACAGCAAAAGTCCAGCAGACAGTTAAAAACACGGAAAGCAGAGGAAAAAAGACAGGGGAGACTACGCCAAGGATGCCAGGTCTAACATATGTGTCCCCCAGCTGAAAGTGGGGATAACTACATAACATCATGGGAGTTCTTATCACTAAGGTGGAAGAATCTGGATAGACCATCAGCATTGGCTTAATCTGTTCCACAATGGTGTTCCACTGTAAAGTCCATTCCCTGTAGGGAGATAGACCACCTGAATAGTTTTATGTTTTCACCCCTCCTCTGCATTAACCATCTGAGGGGCCTGTGGTTTGACTGATCCAGAAGTGAGTCCCAAACAAGTAGGGTCTTAGCTTCTTCAGCACCCAGACCACAGCAAAAGCTTCACTCTCAATTGCACTCCACCTATGTTCCCAGGGAAGTAACCTCCTACTAATGAAGGCTACAGGCTGGTCCAGGCCCTCTTCATTTACCTGTGCAAGTACTTCTCCCACACAATGTTCTGAAGCATCAGTCTGTACCACAAACACCTTGGAGAAATCAGGTGCCTTTAACATGGGTGAAATGCACACGGCTGCCTTTATGGATTCAAAAACAGTCTGGCGAGCCTCAGTCAAGCTCACCTTTTTGGGTTGCTTCTTGGAGGTTAACTCGGTCAAGAGAGCAACAATACCAAACAATACCCTGAAGGGCTCTCACCTCTGCCTGGGTCTCAGGAGGCTCCAAGCCAGAATGGTGTCAATCTTTGGTTGTAGGGGTGCCACCTGCCCACTCCCCACCAGTGGTCCCAAGTACAACACAAAATGCTGTCCTATTTTGCACTTACTAGCCTTAATAGTGAGGCCTGCCTTCTGCAGTGCCTTCAACACTTTGCAGAGGTGCTGCAGGTGTACCACCCAACTGGAGCTGAACATTACAATGTCTTACAGGTAGACTGCACTGAATCCTCCAACCCAGCCAATACCTGGTTGACCAACCTCTAAAAGGTGGCAGGGGCATTTTTCATCCCAAAGGGCATCACCATGAACTGGTAGTGCCCATCTGGGGTACAATATTCTGACCTCTCCTGTGTCCCCTCAGTAAGAGCAATCTACCAGTACACATACATTGGATCAAATGTGCTGAGGAGAAACTTGTCAACTCCCAACCGACCAATGTGCTCATTAGCTCTGGGGATGGGGCACCCATCAGTCTTTGTGATGGCATTAAGTCCACGGTAGTCCATACAGAACATGAGTTCTGGGGTGGCAGCGGGGACAGCAGCCTTTAAAGCCAAGACCACTGGGCTGGTCCAAGGACTACTGGAAAACTAAATAACCCCCTAACGCTAACATCTTGGACACCTCATCCTTGATGCTAGCCATGACTTTGTCAGTCACTCAGTAAATCTTGTGCTTTACAAGTGGACTTTTCCCAGTGTCCACATCATGTGTACACAGATGAATGACACCTAGGGTCAAGGAGAACAAGGAGGCAAACTGTCTTTCATAGAAAATAGTATATCCTGGTTGATGGCATACGATTGGGAGAATAATAATACGTAGACCAAACGGGACGACCCAAGGGTTACGTTTCCCCCGTCCGGTACTATTCTTCTTCTACCAAAGCATGGGTGATAATTATGAGGACAAAAAAAAAAAAAAAAAAAAGGAGGCAAACTGTCCCAACACCTGGCGACAGTCCCTCTGTTGCTCTGGGGTCAGTGAGGGGGAGAGGTTCACATTCTCCACAGGTCCATCCTTTTCCTGGGCAGACAGGAGGTAAGGAAGAGGCTCACTCTATTCCTCCACCCCACCATCTGGTCAAAGTGAGGTTTGAGGTGGTTCACTTGCAGGACTCTTTCTGACCTTGGAGTCCCCAAGTTCACCAGATGGGTGACCGCAGTCTTGCGGTCCACCAACTCAAAAGGCCCAGTCCACTCATCTTGAAGAGCACAAGACTTCACTGGGGCCATGACCCACATTTTCTGGCTAGTCTGAAACTCAACCAGAGTGGCATTCTGGTCGTACCAGCATTTCCTGTCTTCCTGGCTAGCTTCCAGGTTCTCCTGAGCGAGCTTCCTGAAGCGTGCTGGCTGGTTTCTAATAGCCAGCATGTAACTAAACACATCTTGGGAGGCTCACTGGGGGCATTCTACAAGCCCTCCTTTACCAGACTCAGAGGTCCCCTCACAGGGTAGCCATACAACAACTCAAAGGGACTAAAACCAAGTCCCCTCTGTGGCACCTCCCTGTAAGCAAACAGAAGGCATGGCAAGAAGAGGTCCTGGTTATGCCTCATGGGCTGTGACAGGCTCATAATCATGCCCTTTCAAGTAAGGATGAATATCTCAACCAAACTATTTCTTGGGTGTGGTAAGGAGTGGGTCACCCCATACTCCTTCCCCAGAGACTTCATATAGGTAGACATGAAGTTGATACCCCCGTCAGATACTACATCCTTGGGGAATCACATGTGGGTAAAGATTCTCATCAATGCCCGGCCCACCACAGGGACTGTGATTGACTTCAGAGGGATAGCTTCCAGGTACTGGTGGCATGGCCCAGCAAGACCAGGATAAAGATATTGCCCATGGCTGTCTTGGGATCCAGAGGACTCACTATGTCAATTCCCACAGTTTGAAAGAGGGTGCTGACCACAGGGAAAGGTTAGAGGGGAGCCTAACATTTCCCCCCTCTCTTGCCACTTGCTTGACAAGTTTGGCAAGACCTACAAGATGAATCCGAGTGCCTGCACATTTGAGGCCAGTAAAAGTGAGTGACAATCCTTTCAAAGCTCTTATCCTGCCACAAATGTCCTGCTAAAGGCACATTATATGCCAGGACCAATAGGAAGGCTCTGAAGCACTGGGGTACTACCACAACACGTGCTGCCCCAGGCTCAGCAACCTTAGGCTCACTAAACAAGAGGTCATCCTCCCAATAGATCCAGTGTAATCCAGACAGCTTGCCAGATGCCTGGTCAACAGCCTGCTGCCGCAGACCCTCCAAAGTAGGGCATGACTTCTGTGCCTCACAGAATTTCTCCCTGGTGAGACCCCCTTCATGCTGCCAATGGGTCAGCTCAGGCACCTCCCCTTTTTTAGCCACTTGTTCTCCTGTAGGCTCTGGGGTGTCCCCCTCAGGTTCAGCCTCCTCCTGGACCGGGGGAACATCTGTGGTGGGTGTCTCGTGCCCCTTGTCCTTCGTCCTTCTGGCAGGCACCTGGGCCACTCTTTCATGCTCCATGGCCTCCTCATCACCCTGACAGGCTGCCATTGATCGGGTGGTCACACACTCTCCCTCCCAGGCAGACCCAACATCTCCAAGTGTGACCTGTGTTCCACCTCACTCCAAGGGGAATCCTCCAGGTCACTGCTTAGCAGACAATCAGCAAGCATGGTTGGACTCACAGCTACCCTCAAGGAACCTGAGACCCCCCCCTCAAAAGGAACCTGTGCCACTTTGCACAGGCGGTCAGAGTTGTCTACTGTAACTACTTGGTGAAGTGCATGAGGTTCAGCCATTGTGTACTACTCCTTCTTCAGACACCAGGTTACTTCTCACAATAGTCACACTGGCTCCTGTTTCTCGCAGAGCCTCCACCCTCTGTCCATTGATGGTCACCCACTGTTTGTACTTCTTAGTGTTCTCAGGCACGAGCGTCCTTTGGACCATCTTGCTGTCCCCTAATGAGACATGGGTCATCTCAGATGGATCCCACTCACCTCCTGAAACCAACTCCTCCCCAAGTGTCACACTGGCCAAACCCTGTGACTGAGCACCAGTGGGTACCTGCGTCCACCTGGGACATTTGGGGTCCTCCTCATGTGACCCACCTGATCATATGCATAGCACTTGCGGGGACCCTTCTCTGCAGGTTTCCCTGTAGGGACCCATGGTTTCTTTTCAACTGAGGGCTGGGAATCCTCACCCTGGAAAGTAGGTTGGGGCCCTTTAGAGAACTCTCCCTGTTTACCCATGCCCCATTTCTTCTGAGAAGGATTCTGCCCTCCCCTTGGTTGAGTCTCCCCCACACCTCTTTTGGACCCTGGTGCTCTCCCACTGGTCTGCTTCCTGGGCAAGCTTCCTGGGGTCAGTCAGCTTGCTGTCAATTTGGTGCTGGTGCGGCTCTGGAAAACTAAGGCTATATATGTGCTCCCATGCAATCAAATGGTACAGCCCCTCATAGTCTTTTACCTTACTGACCTTCACACAACCATCCAGTGCCCTGCAAAAAGGGTCAACACATTCTTACCAGGTTTGAGAATCCCCTTCTTGTAAGATCTGAACATCTCTTTGTAATGCTGAGGAGTGAGATCATACCTAGTAAGAAGGGTGTCCTTCATGATAGAGTAGGTGAGTCCCTGAGGATCCCCTAGGGCTGTCCCTGCTTGCCCTTCAGGTCCAGCTCTATTACACTCAGCTCTTGTGCAAAGATCAGTTTCTTCTCCTCCATGGCAAGTCTGTCTTTTTCCTTCTCTCTCTTGATCCTAGCCAGTTGCAGCTCCCTCTAATGCTGGAGTCTGAGCTTCTCCATCTTCAATGAGTGCCTCCTGATTTCTCTCCTGTCCTCCCGCTCCTCCTGGGTCAGGCCTTTGTATGGAAGACTGAAGCCTGCCCTGAAGGCCCTCCCTCCAGGCAGGTCATGGTTGTTCAACACAACATTATGTAAACTTTACACCTCCTCATCCACAGCAACCTCCTCTTCCTCAGTGTGCCACTGAGCCTCTTTTGATGCCAACCAGGCCCTCCGCCCTTTTTGCAGCATCTCTTTCCAGGCAGAGTTTCTGATTGGACATTTCAATTCCCAGCAAAACTGGCAGTGTTCAGCCATTGTGTACTACTCCAACTTCATCAAGTCAAATACCACATTTGAAGCTACTTCTGATGGCTACCCAGACTGAGACATTGCTTGTGGTTAAGGCTCAACAAAGATGCAAAGTTCAGGAAGGCAAGAAAATGAGAAAAAAACCTAAAATCCAAGAGAAAAAATCAGTATGTGGTTGCATAATGGTCTGCAGTAAAACAGTGTACGCCAATCACTATATGTCAAGTACAAATACAAGTTCTTTCCTCACTGCTGATCACCAATGTTTCAAATGGGGTCTCTGGTTGGCAGTCAGTTTGTACTCTGTCCAAGCAGGGGCCCTCACTCTAGTCAGGGTAAGGGAGATACATATAGGATAACCACTGCTCAACTCCTTGGTAGCGTGGCACAAGCAGTCAAGCTTATATCAGAGGCACTGTCTAAAGTATTAGTATCAACACACACAGGAACACAGTGAAAACACCATAAAAAAGGACTCAACACTAAGTTAGAAAAATAGACAATATTTATCTCAGTCCAAACCACAAAAATCCAACATGCGCAAGCAAAGTTCTGAATTTTTAAAGATTAAACTTCAATATAGCACTTAGAAACACAAATGCTTCGAACTGGTGATATCACAGCATCATGAAGGAGTCGTTCCCAATAATCTGATGCTGATGGTGCTGGTTATGGATTCACATGGACCCCGAGGTACAGTACCTTGTGAAAATGAGCCGCTGCACGGAGCGGGGGATTGAGACGTCATTGGATCCAGAGCGGCGTCGTGTCCAATGCTGCAGAGCAAAGGAACAGAGGTGTCGGTGTGAGGTGTTGGGTCCTTGCTGTGGAGTTGTGGAGGTGAGGCGGAGTCGGTGTGAAGAGTTGGATCTGCCCAATTCCGGCAGTGTCGATATCCGGCAGTCACAGCACGGTGCGGCGAAGTCAGGTGTCACAGACATCGGTGACATGGAATTCGGGACTCACAGAGTCATGGACTTCAGCGAGGCTGCGGTAGCATCTGTGGGGTCATCGCACTCGAGCGAGGAGCACAGCTTCAGTTCCAGACGGCATCATGGGATATGGCCGCGGCATCGGTCCGGAGTGGTCCAAAGTCGGTACACTTGTATCTTCTTGGTTTTATATCAGCTTCTCCTTTCAAGGGCCCAGGGACTGGTTTAGGCACCATTTGGCAGGGTAGAAGTCTCAGCAAGAGAGTCCAGGTGCTGGTAGAGGAAGTCTTTGATGGTCCTGAGACTTCAGAGGAGGGGACAAGCTCAGTCCAAGCCCTTGGAAAATCTTCTCAAGCAGAATACAGAGCAAAGTCTAGCCTGATCCCTCTCTAAGGCAGAAGCAGCAACTGCAGGCCAACCCTGTGAAGCACACACAGCAAGTGGGCAGTACTCCTCCTCCAGCTCTTCAGCCGTTCTCCTTGGCAGAGGTTCCTCCTGGTTCCAGAAGTAATTGGAAAATCTATAGTTATAGGTCCACTAAGTATACCCCTTTCTGTCTTTGAAGTTGGCAACCTTCAAAGAAAAGTTCCTGTTGCTCACCAAATCCTGCCTTGCCCAGGCCTGGATCCAGGCACACACCAGGGGTTTGGAGACGGTATTGTGTGAGGACAGTCAAAGCCCATTCAGGTGTAAGTATCAGCTCCTCCGTCCCCACTCTAGCCCAGGAGACTCATCAGGATATGCAGGCTACACCCCAGCTCCCTTTGTGTCACTTTCAGGAGGACATTCACAACAGCCCAACTATCAATCTGACCCAGACATGGAATATACAAGCAGGCAGAGGCACAGAATGGTTTAAGCAAGAAAATGCTGACTTGCTAAAAGTGGCATTGTCAAACTGACAATCTAAAAAACAACTTTACCAAAAGATGCATTTTTAAATTGTGACTTCAGAGACTCCAAACTCCAAATCTCTATCTACTCCCAATGGGAAACTGCCTTTAAAAGATATTTAAAGGCAGTCCCCATGTTAACTTATTAGAGAGATAGGTCTTGAAACAGTGAAAACAGAATTTGGCTGTATTTCACTGTCAAGACATGTAAAACACATTAGTACATGTCCTAACTTAAACATACACTGCACCCTGCCCATGGTGCTACCCAGGGCCTACCTTAGGAGTGCCTTACATGTACAAAAGGGGAAGGTTTGGGCATGGCAAGTGGGTGCACTTGCCAGGTCGAATAAGCATTTTAAAACTGTACACAGACACTACAGTGGCAGGTCTGAGCCATGTTTACAGGGCTACCCGTTGCTGCAGGGCCACTAGAAGCATTTGATTTATAGTCCATGGGCACCTCTAGTGCACTTTACCAGGGACTTACTAGTAAATAAAATATGCCAATTATGGAAAAGCCAATTACCCATACAGTTTAAAAAGTGATCACTTGCACTTTCTCACTGGTCAGCAGTGGTAAAGTGCCCACAGTACAAAAAGCAGCGAAAACAGAGTCCAGCAGACAGACAAAAACACGGGAAGCAGAGGCAAAAAGACAGGAGACTATGCTAAGGATGCCAGGTCTAACGAGTTTGGTCATCCATCGCAGGCCAACATCTCACTAAAGAGGTTAATTTAGCTGATGAAATTTGTATTTTTATTTAATCTTGTCGTCATGCTATTTATTTGTGTATTCCAATTTATAGCGCCCTGGCCCTTTGTTTTAATTGTGGGGACGTTTTTGCCAACTTGCAGACACCAAATGAGATTCATTCCTCTTCTTGATGACTTTAATATGTGAATGAACAGGGTGAATGAATTGAAGAATGAGCTCTTATAGAATCCCTTGGAGTCATTAACCTTGAGCTCCATTCTACCGACCATATCATTCAGGAGGACAACATGTGGGCCTCATTTTTTTCATATTCTCACTCACTGATCCTAAGGAGCTTTGGTATTCCCTGAACCGATCACCAGCAATTACAACTCCATTCATGTGACATCAGCCACAGCATCTAACATGTGGACAAGTACTATACCTTCAAAAGAGCTTATCACTTTCTGACCAGTGCCCAAAGTGTCATCCTCAGTATTCCAAGTAAAGCTTGCCAGCACATTTAGGCGGTCATTACAACATTGGCGGTTAAAGCCGCTTACCGCTGTGCAGAAGACCGCCAACACACTGCCGTGGCCGCGGAAATCCGCCACAGCTATTATGACCCACATCTCGGAATCCGCCAAAAGTCAGACACCCACACAAGTCACAACCCACACCAAAAGTCAGTGATAAACTGGTGAAAACAAAACCTCCACCGTCACGCCAACAGAAATACACCCACACTATCACGACACAGGAATCCCCGCAGCGGTCTTTCATCTGCGGCATTCCATTGGCGGTACACTCCGCCGCGCTCAAAATACACACACTCTTACAAAACACAGCCACATTGGACAATTCAAAATACACACACCTGATACACACACCACTCCCACACACCCATTACAACATAAAACACACAACCACATCACCCACAAACCCCCACGACAAAATATTTTGAAAGAAGGCCAGAGAAAGACACCACCAGCAAGAACAACAGCATCCACAGGCACACAACACCATCACCCACACAACTTCCACACACCTCACACAACACACCACTACATATCACCACACTTATCACCACACACTCCACCCCACACATCACCTACACCACCCCATGGCATGGCAAAGACACCCAGGTTCTCGGAGGAGGAGCTCAGGGTCTTGGTGGAGGAAATCGTTCGGGGAGAGCCACAGCTATTCGGATCACAGGTGCAGCACACCTCCATAGCTAGGAAGATGGAGCTATGGCGCAGAATAGTGGACAGAGTCAACCCAGTGGGACAGCCCCCAAGAAATCGGGAGGACATCAGGAAGAGGTGGAACGACCTATGGGTGAAGGTGCGTTCCGTGGTCTCAAGACACCACTTGGTGGTTCAGCGGACTGGCAGCGGACCCCCATCTCCTCCCCCACAACTAACAACATGGGAGGAGCAGGTCTTGGCAATTCTGCATCCTGAGGGCTTCGCAGGAGTAGGTGGAGGAATGGACTCTGGTAAGTCAAAGCTTTACTATTACATCCCCCACCCTACCTGCATGCTATCACATACCCCCACCCTCACCCCCAGCACCCTAACTCCTCACATATGTCCCAACATCACAAACCACACATCCCAACACCAAGCCCTGCATGCAACAACAAAGCATGGACACCCATCACCAAAGCATGCCCACTGCACATACCCAAACACCCCCCTAAACCATCATCACACAAGCTCCCACACAGGAATGCCAGCACTGGGGTACACGGTCACCCACCCATTGCACACCATAACACACACAGATTTAATAAACATCCTTTTATACCCCTGCAGGACCCCTACCCAACGTCACCGGACAGGAGGGTCCACACCACCAAAAGAAGAGGCCCACGGTGATGATAGCACCTCTGTCCAACTGGATCTAGATGACCAGCCCGGACCATCGGGGACCTCTGGACAGTCGGTTCCCCTCACACAGTCACAGGCCACCACAGACCTTCCCCCCTCTGGAAATGCCAGCACAGCACCCACCCAGCGGGCCCATACCTCCATCCCCAGGACACGTCAATCAGCAGTGTGTCCACCACTACAGGGAACCCAGGATAACCCACCACCCCAACAACAACAGGGACCTGGGGGCAATGGTAGTGGGCACACGGTCCAGGGGACGGAGACCCAGGGACACAGGGGAACTGGGAGGGCTGCTGTGCAACAGGGGAAGACAAGCCAAGGGAACCCACTCTCCACGAGGCCCTCTCCTCCATCATGGGAGCCTACCACCACTCCCAGGAGACGATGGCAACGGTACTGGCCAAGTTTCAGGAGACCCAGCGCATGCAGGAGGAACAGTATATGGGCTTCAGGGAGGAACTCAGAACCATCAGCTCCGTCCTGGGCACCATCGTAGGGGTGCTGAAGGAACTACTCAACACCAGGAGGGACACTGTGGCACTACAAGGGGCCCCTGACACTAGCATGGACGATGAACTGCCCACCACCTCCGCCGGCGCTAGTGGACAGGACGCCCCGCCACAGGACCACCACACCAGCACCCCACCCCCTGCAGAGGGAGAACCACCCCGCAATCGGTCCCTGATATCCAGGAAGAAGACAGAGAATGATGCCAAGACCCCCGCCAAGAAATGAGACCACCCTGATTGTCATCCTACTGTCCCACTTTGTCACCCTGTCCATAATTAAACTGCCCCAGCTCCACTTCCTATGCCCATATGGGCAATGCACCTGTGAGACTAATAGGCTGGACTCTGCCATGGACACTCCTCCGCCATCACCCCTCACCATTTCACTACCCCCTCCAATATTGAGCATTTAAATAAACATACCTAAAGCACAAAACGATCTGGAGTCTGTCTGTGATTTCGAAATAGTGTATTAGCAATTACAGTGCTAAAATGTTTTTAAATAGTAATGTCAACATACCTATGTCACACAGCTATAGTCCATGAGGAATCTAAGCAGATGTCACACAGTGGGACCAACATCTGTGAAATCGTAAGGGAAAGTGACAACTCAGTGACCATACACTGGGTGAAAACGACAGACAGGAGAGAGGTAGTAGTGTCAAAGTACATGTAGTAGGCAGGTTTGGATTCCTACCTGTGTCTCACTGGAAATATTGCAGGATCACTGAGTCCCTGTTGTGCATGTCTTCTTCCTCTGCTTCCTCCTCATCACTGTCCACAGGCTCCACAGCTGCCACAACACTGCCATCTGGACCATCCTCCTGCAGAAAAGGCACCTGGCGTCGCAAAGCCAAGTTGTGAAGCATATAGCAGGCCACGATGATCTGGCACACCTTCTTTGGTGAGTAGAATAGGGATCCACCTGTCATATGGAGGCACCTGAACCTGGTCTTCAGGAGGCCGAAGGTCCGCTCAATCACCCTCCTAGTTCGCCCATGGGCCTCATTGTAGTGTTCCTCTGCCCTGGTCCTGGGATTCCTCATTGGGGTCAGTAGCCATGACAGGTTGGGGTAACCAGAGTCACCTGCAAATGGCGAGAGACAATTGTTAGACACACACTAACCTGTACGGATAACCCCAGACCCAGACAACCATTCCCAATGACTTGCTTCCAGGTGCACACCTAATAGCCACACACGGTGCCTCTGGAGTTGACCCATCACATAAGGGATGCTGCTATTCCGCAGGATGTAGGCGTCATGCACTGAGCCAGGGAACATGGCATTCACATGGGAGATGTACTGGTCTTCCAAACATACCATCTGTACATTCATAGAATGATAACTCTTTCTGTTTCTGTACACCTGTTCACTCCTGTGGGGGAGGGGGGAAGCCACATGGGTCCTATCAATGGCACCAATGATGTTGGGGATATGTCCCTGGGCATAGAAATCACTTTTCACTGTAGGCAAATCCTCCACCTGAGGGAAAACGATGTAGCTCTGCATGTGTTTCAGAAGGGCAGACAACACTCTGGACAATACGTTGGAAAACATAGGCTGGGACATCCCTGATGCCATGGCCACAGTTTGAAAAGAGCCACTTGCAGGGAAATGGAGCACTGACAGCACCTGCACTTGAGGGGGGATTCCTGTGAGATGGCGGATTGCTGACATCAGGTCTGGCTCCAACTGGGTACACATTTCCTGGATTGTGGCCCGGTCAAGCCTGTAGGTGATTATCAAATGTCGCTTCTCCACTGTCGACAGGTCCACCAACGGTCGGTACACCGGAGGATGCCGCCATCTCCTCACATGTCCCAGCGGACGGTGCCTATGAAGGACAACAGCGAGCACAGAATCAAACAACTCAGAGGTACGTACCCATAGTTTACACAGAACACCATCCATACACAAAAGGTGGCCTGTATGTGTGTTGAGTCTAGGCCTAGGTATGTGTGACGCAGTTGAAAATGAAGTCATGTGGGCCCCTGAAATGGCAGCTGCCTGACCTCTAAAGTGGGACAATGGGATGTGAGGTAACTGCACTGGTGTTGTATATCGTTGCGGTAGGCGGTCGAAGACCGCCGCACTATGCTGCATTGGTTAACATTGGACCGTATGGGTCCCAGGAGCCAATGACGATGTACGCCGGCAGTGACGGTACGCACCACTGCGGACGTGACCACATTTTCTGTCTGTTCAATCACTCGATACCTGATCTTCGACAGGAGAGGACCTACACTGCAAGTGCTGCTGTGACCTCGGTCTGGAAGAGACAATGGCTTGTGCGTCTGGGGAAAGGGACCCTGCCTTCACATCGGAGGAGTTGAAGAAACTCGTGGATGGGGTCCTCCCCCAGTACAACCTACTCTACGGTCCTCCAGACAAACAGGTAAGTACACTGGGAGCATGCTGTATGGGCTATGCCTGTGTGGAGAGGGCTGGATGTAAGAAGGAAGGGGGGAGAGTGTTGCATGCATGAAAGACGGTGAATGCATGTGCCACATGGCAAGGGTAGGGATGGGGGACAATCACTTTGACGGTGCAGTTGGTAATGACTTCTCTTCTTCCCCTGTACATTTCATGTAGGTCAGGGCCCACCAGAAGAAAGATATTTGGCGTGCCATCGCCAAGGACGTCCGGACCCTGGGGGTCTACCACAGACGGAGCACCCACTGCCGGAAAAGATGGGAGGACATTCGCCGCTGGAGCAAGAAGACAGCGGAGGCTCAGCTGGGGATGGCCTCCGAACGTGGGAGGGATGCCCATCGCACCATGACCCCCCTGATGTTCAGGATCCTGGCGGTGGCCTACCCGGAGTTGGATGGGCGCTTGAGGGCATCACAGCAGACGCAAGGGGGTGAGTACACTCTCATTCTGCTGACTTTGCGCGCAGTGGAGTTGTCTGGGTGGGGGAGGAGGGCTGTGGGTTTACCTAGGCCAGGGCGAGTTCCGTAGGCAAGGCCCCTCCGTAAGGCAGACCATGTGGCACCCCAGCCCACCTCTGTAGAGTGCCAAGTACAGCTATTTATGCCCCTGTGTCATCTATGTGTGCAAATGTCGTACATAGCCTTGTAGGCCATTTCCCAGGAATTGAACAGTGGAGCCCAAGAGCACGGCGTAGTGCAGGGGGCTTCTGTGTCTGTCGTGTCCGCCAACGGTAGCGGTAATCCATGCCCTCAACATGTCTTTCTTCTGTCATCCCCCCCCTTTTTGTGGTCTCCCTGTTCTTGTGTGCATTAGCATCATCAGACGGAGGAGCAGTGGCACCGGAGCACCAGGGAGCTGCATCCCACATGGCCCTGGAGGGCGAGACTACGGACTCAGAATACACCAGAGTTACGGAGGGCGAGGGGAACTCCACGGTGGGGACAGGAGCTGACACCAGCGACACGGACTCGTCCTCTGATGAAAGCTCCCTTGTGGTGGCGGCAAACATCTGTGCCCCCCACATCTACAGGTACAGCTGCCACCCCCTACCAGCACCGCCCTCCCAGCAGCCCCTCAGCCTTCGCCCCGTGCCCGCTCAGCCAGGAGGGTGGGCATCACCTTCGCCCCAGGCACCTCAGGCCCTGCCCCAGTCACCCCTGCTGCCCTCAGTGAGGAGACCATTGACCTCCTCAGGTCCCTCACTGTTGGGCAGTCTACCATTTTGAATGCCATCCAGGGTGTAGAAAGGCAGTTGCAACAAACAAATGCATTCCTGGAGGGCATTCATTCTGGTCAGGCGGCCCTTCACCAAGCTTTTCAGACTCTGGCCTCAGCACTGATGGCAGCCATTGTCCCCATCTCTAGCCTCCCCCCTCCAACTTCCTCCATCCAGACACAATCCCCTTTACCTCTGCCTATCCCAAGCACACCATCAGACCAGCCTGCACACACCTCAACACACAAGGGAAGCTCAGGCAAACATAAGCACCACACATCCCACAGGCACTCATGCAAGCAACACATACATGCAGACACACTAACATCCACTGCCTCCACTGTGTCCCCCTCCTCGTCATCTTCCTCCTCCCTCCCAGTCTCGTCTTCACTCGCACCTGCATGCACTACCTTTATAGCCACTACGTCCCTCACCAGCACACCCCGCTCACGTGAAGTCACCACCCCCACTACCATTCACATGTCCCCTGTGTCCTCTCCCAGTGTGTCTGTGACGCCCCCTCCCAAGATACACAAACGCTGGCACACACCCACCCAACAGCCATCCACCTCACAACAGCCTCCAGTGCATACACCTTCACCCAAAGTCACCAAACGCACACCTTCTACTACCACCACCTCTTCCTCCACTCCCAAACCCCCTCCAGCTACCCGTCCCAGTGTGTCCAAACTTTTCCTGTCCACCCTTGATCTTTTTCCCACACCTCCCCCACCCCGTCCATCTCATAGGTCCCGAAGTTGCACCTAAGCCACAACATCTCCGGGACCAGTGGTGCCTGTAGTCATCGGTATGTGGAGTGCACCGGCCACCAGGACAGCCAGTGTGGCACGGAGCCACAGCACAGACAGTCCCCCACCTGTGAAGCATCAGAAGTTGGCCATTGCCCGGCGGAAGAGGGGGAAGACTCCAGCCACCAAAGCCGCTCCAAGGGGTTCCGTTGGGAGTGTGGAGTCAGCTGTGACACCTTCCAAGGTGGGGAAGGGCCACAAGAAACCCGGCAAGTCTGGGAAGAGGAGCACGGCGGAGAAGACAGCCATCATCCCGGCTGCCCAGGAGGCCACCTCCAGCCCCAACCCAGCTGCCCAGGAGGCCACCGCCAGCTCCAGCCCAGCTGCCCAGGAGGCCACCGCCAACCCAGCTGCCCAGGAGGCCAGCCCCAGCCCAGCTGCCCAGGAGGCCACCGCCAGCCCCAGCCCAGCTGCCCAGGAGGCTAACGCCAGCCCCAGCCCAGCTGCCCAGGAGGCCACCGCCAGCCCCAGCCCAGCTGCCCAAGAGGCCACCGCCAGCCCCAACCCAGCTGCCCAGGAGGCCACTGCTAGCACCAGCCCCGCTGGGCCATGAAGGACCGCCAGCCCCGCTGAGCCATGAAGGATCACCAGCACAAGCCCCGCTGAACAGGGCACCGCCATCTCAAGCCCCACTGAACAGGGCACCGCCATCTCAAGCCCCGCTGAACAGGGCACCGCCATCTCAAGCACTGCTGAACAGGGCACCGCCATCTCAAGTACTGCTGAACAGAGCACCGCCATCTCAAGCACCGCTGAACAGGGCACAGCCATCTCAAGCACCGCTGAACAGGGCACCGCCATCTCAAGCCCCGCTGAACAGGGCACCGCCATCTCAAGCCCCGCTGAACAGGGCACCGCCATCTCAAGCCCCGCTGAACAGGGCACTGCCATCTCAAGCACTGCTGAACAGGGCACCGCCATCTCAAGTACGGCTGAACAGGGCACCACCATCTCAAGCACCGCTGAACAGGGCACAGCCATCTCAAGCACCGCTGAACAGGGCACCACCATCTCAAGCCCCGCTGAACAGGGCACCACCATCTCAAGCACCGCTGAATAGGGCACCGCCATCTCAAGCACCGCTGAACAGGGCACTGCCATCTCAAGCACCGCTGAACAGGGCACCACCATCTCAAGCACCGCTAGCACATGAGCGACAGGGGCACTGATGCAACTGGGTCCGTCACGGGTGAGTGATTCACTCTGGGCATCAGTCCCCCTCCAAAACCAGTGGAGACTGTCATCCACTACCTCTGTCCTTAACAGGATGAAGCACTCTGGGCACCAGCCCCCCTCCAGAACCAGTGGAGAGATCAATCCACTACCTCTGTCCTTCACAGGATGAAGCACTCCGGGCACCAGTCCCCCTCCAGAACCAGTGGAGAGATCCATCCACTACCTCTGTCCTTCACAGGATGAAGCACTATGGACACAAGTACCCCTCCAGAACCAGTGGAGAGATCCATCCACTACCTCTGTCCTTCACAGGATGAAGCACTCTGGGCACCAGTCCCCCTCCAGAACCAGTGGAGACTGTCATCCACTTGAGAGACTGTGGCTTTGCACTTCCCAGGATTGAACAGTGGGCAACCCACCCACTGTAGAGACTTAAGTGACTGTGGCTTTGCACTCCCCAGGATTGAACAGTGGGCAACCCACCCACAGTAGACACTTGAGAGACTGTGGCTTTGCACTCCCCAGGATTGAACAGTGGGCAAGCCACCCACTGTAGAGACTTGAGAGACTGTGGCTTTGCACTCCCCAGGATTGAACAGTTGGCAAACCACCCACTTGTGAGACTTGAGAGACTGTGGCTTAGCACTCCCCAGGATTGAACAATGGGCAAGCCACCCACTGTAGAGACTTGAGAGACTGTGGCTTTGCACTCCCCAGGATTGAACAGTGGGCAAGCCACCCACTTGTGAGACTTGAGAGACTGTGGCTTTGCACTCCCCAGGATTGAAAAGTGGGCAACCCACCCACTTGTGAGACTTGAGAGATTGTGGCTTTGCACTCCCCAGGATTGAACAGTGGGCATGTGGCCCCCTCATGGATTTGGCGTTGTGCACTCAAGCGGCTGAGGTGCCCCCCTTTCCCTCCCAATGAGGTGCCTGTTTTCTTGCTCTCTGATGCCCCTGCAGTGTTCTCTCCGTCATGGTCGGGGATCTTGTGTGGGCCTCGCCCATACCGTGTGGTCCCAATGTTCCCCGGACTTTCTTTGTGCATTTCCTGGACTACTATGCCTGGTATTTCTTTTGTACATGGTGTATATATATATTTCTGCCTACTTGTTTTTAATATATTCCGATGGTTGCACTCATTTTCTTTGGTCTTTGCATTCTTCCAGGGGGCTAGGGGGGTGTAACTGTGATGTATTGATATGCATTAGTGTGTGTGTTGTGGTGGGTGAGGGTGGGGGTGTTGCGTGTGTGTGTCCCTGTTTTTTGCCTCCCCCTCCCTTGTGTCGTAGGTGCTGTACTCACCGTGGTCTTCGCCGCCGGCGTTCGTGCTCCTGGTAGAGGAGCAGGAAAACTATAGCAGGGAGAATTTGGAGTTCCGGTTCCATGGTGTCCTCGTTCCTTGTGGAGTGTGTAGAGGTGATCGTTTTCCCTTAGAAATTCCTGTTTCCGCCGTGTTTTTATCCGCAGTGAATCCGCCCCGGAAAAGGTGGCGGATTGGCCTGTCATAATAGTGTGGGCGGTACGTCGTCTCCCACCTGTCTGTTGGCGATGACCGCTGCGCTGTTTGTTTGTACTGCCGTGGCGGTCTGGGTGTTAAAGTGGCTGTCTTTGGTGGCGGTTTCCACCACAGTCGTAATTTAATTTTTTTTACCGCCGGCCTGTTGGCGGTCTTACCGCCGCTTTAACACCGTCCGCCATGGTTGTAATGACCACCTTAGTTTTTACCCACAGGCCGCCATATAAGCCTTGTTAAATCTAACATCTTCTCTGTCCTCAATCTTACAATGTTATATGCAAGCTTCCCCATCCTTTGACACACTCATTTTGTGCTAAGCGTGCAGCAGTTAATAATTGCTGCAGAGTGCAATACCAGGATGGAGAACAATCCTGACTCAATATGATAATAGCATTACAGTTTTGTGATCAATGAGGACTAATTCACCCTCACATGTTCTGTGTAACAATATCTGTTGTTTTGTATTATGAAATTAATCACAAGCTGTTTCACTTCTCCTTTGCAGCCTGATTTTATTTGAAATCTAGCATCTTGTGGAGATTAGCCCATACTGCCACAGTATTTAAGGTTTTTGTGGCTCACAGCAAATTCAGTTCTTTCTTCTTTGATTTTTATGTATAAGCTAACAACACACATATTTTGATACACCTGCCCATACCTAAAGACAATTCCCCTCAGATTCTCTAATGTTGTTTGACTTATGTCTCTAACGGTTTGTCATTTAACATACTGCTCAGGTAAAAATGAAGTCATAGTGAGGGGCACACCTCTTCTCTGAAGGTCCTCTTAATAGCTAATCTTTGGGACAGGGTCCTAATCAGATGCACTTTTAGTATGCCTCATTTGTAAACATTCCTTAACAGATTTTTGAAGTAAAACTATACTGTCACCCAATATCCTCAGACAACATGTGGCAATTCTGATGTGTGAAATGGTTGACAGCAAAGCCTGAACATAATTTTGAATCCTTAAAAGAAAATCACACAAATCTCCATAGCATTTCAATTTAAAAAAGCACATTATTTAGTTAGACATGTGAGGTAGCATGTGTACACAGAATACATTAGCATTATACATTAGGGATGTATCTAACCTGGCTAGCTTTATAAATATGATGATGCTAAATAGGTACTTAGGGCCAGATGTAGCACACAGTTTGCACATCACAAACAGCAAATTTCGCTGTTTGCGTCGTGCAAACTGCAGTTGGCAATGCACAAAACCCCTTTTGCGATTCAGTAACCTGGGTACCGAATCACAAAACGGGTTTGCGAGTCGCAATTAGGAAGGGGAGTCCCCTTCCTAATTGTGAGTCGCAGTGCAATGCCAGATTGTTTTGTGACCGCGAACACGGTCGCAAAGCAATCGCAGTTAGAACCCATTTCAAATGGGTGCTGACCCATTCGCAAAAGGGAAGGGGTCCCATGTGAATGGCATTGAAAACATTTTTCCAGAGCAGGCAGTGGTCCTATGGACCACTGCCTGCTCTGAAAAAATGAAACAAAAACGTTACTTTTTTGTTTTGTAATGCATCTCGTTTTCCTTTAAGGAAAATGGGCTGCAATACAAAAAAACTGCTTTATTTAAAAGCAGTCACAGACATGGTGGTCTGCTGTCTTCAGCAGGCTACCATCTCTGTAAGGTCCGCGGTCTCAAGGGGGTCACAAATTGTGACCCATCTAATTAATATTAATGAGGTGGGCCTTTGCGACCCCCTTGCGAGTCGCAGATGGTGTCAGGGACACCATCCTACATTCCAATTTGCAACTTGTAAATTGTGAGTCGTTCTGACTCGCAATTTGCAAGTCGCAAAATGGAATATACCTACATCTGGCCTTTTGTCTATTTCTAATAGGCATAGAAAGAGTGAAACTCTCTTCTAATCCATTTTTCACATTCAGTTTGACCTCATCCATTTGGTGACCATTTGGCATAAATGTTAGACAAAAACTATGAATATGCATCATGAGTTGGGTAGTTATAGATATAAAACATTGACCAAAATGAGGAAAGTGAATTGTTTAGCATCCTATCTGGGGGACTATTAGACCTGGCATCCTTGGCATGGTTTCCCCCTAACTAGTTGCTTTCAAACCTCCTGTTTTTACTGACTTCCTTTTTGCTGGCCTTAGGAATCTACACACTTTACCACTGCTAACCAGTGCTAAATGGCTTATGTTCAGAACATGGTTACATTGGCTTATACCCAAGTGGCATAATTAATTTACTTCTAGGTCCCTGGTAAAGTGCATCACATGTGTCTTGGGCCTGTAAATGAAATGCTACTAGGGGAGCAGCAGTATTGATTGTATGACCACTTAATGAGCCCTTTTAACATGTCTCAGGCCTGCCATTGCATGACCTGAGTGTGCAGTTAATACTGACATTTTGACCTAGCAAAGTAATCCTTTTCCCGGGCCCAAACCTTGCTTTTTAATATGTATGTCACCTCTAAGTTAGGACCTAGACAGCCCCAAAGGGAAGGGTACAGGGTATTTAAAAGGTTGGACATGTACTTTTAAGTTAAGCATGCCAGATAGTGAAAACTCTTAAATTCATGTTTTGCTATGCAAGGCCTATCTTTCCCTTAAGATAACATCAGAGTTGCCTTATAACATTTTATAAGTGTAATTGCCAAATGGGAAGAGACAAAAGACTCATGTTTGGTGTCTCTGAAATCCTAATTTAAAATCCTAATTTATGGTGAAGTTGGATTTTAAAATACAATTCTGAAAATGTCACTTTTAGGGCATTTTCCTTTCTTAGCCATTTGATGACTGCAGGCTGACTCTGGTCACATAACTAGGTGTAGTTGGCAGTCAGGCTTTGTGTATTCCTCCTAGACAACCACACAGAATGAGAGCTTAGGTGTGCCTAGATAGGTCATCACTGGCATGATGGGAGGGAGGAGCTGGGACCAGCATCACTTACTCCTGAGTAGGCTGTGTCCTGTCTCCACACAAATGGATGCATGCCCCATGTTGTTGTTTTGGAGCCAGGACAGGAAAGGCAGGACATCTGTGAACTTCAAAAGCATGCCCTTAAGTGCTTTTCCCCACTTCATATGCTTAACTGTGTTTAAGAAAGGACCTCAGACACCACCACTTAAGTACACTTCTGGATGTGTAGACACTCTGCCAGGAAGAAGGACTGCTGTGTTGCAGCAAGGATTGACACTTTATTGGAGTGCTGCTCTGAAAGAACTGTTGCCTTGTTGTTTTTACCTGCTGCCCTCTTGCTTGGATGATAAGGACTGGACCTGCACCACTGGAACCCAGAACCCAGAGGGACCCCAAGGACTAGTTGGCTGGACTCCTTATTTGAAGCCCCAGGGAGATAACAGGCTTCCCACAACCTTGCATTTGTACTTGGAGTCTGCCATCTATAAGCCTATTCTGCAAGTGGTGCCACCCCAGTCCTAGACCTTTGGAAGTGGGCTTCAGGTCCTTTGCCAGCTTCTGGGGATCCAGTGGAACCGGCGCTTCACCTCTGCTGCACAGCGCAACCCCAAGCAGAACTGATGCATCTCCACTGCCGTACCCATTGCAAAGACTTGCATTGCTGCCACAGCCCACATCACCTTCAGAACCGCAACTCCACGATGCATTCAGGCCCCTGCATCTTTCTTCAGCGGTAGCCTTAATGACAATGTCAGACTCCGCATCGCATCTTTGCAGCTTTTTCAAACTGACTCACTGCACCCAACTGTATGCCACATCCTCAATGACGGGCTTCACATCGCAAAGCCCCGTCAATGGGATCCTCGATGTCGACCCAGCAGGAACTCACACCACAGCCTCACTGCATCTCCCCACCAACACATTGCATTTGCTGTGTGGGGCATCTTCGACATCGATCCATGCAACACTCAGCAAACCAGGAGTTGAGGGAGTCTGTTAGGCGGTCCTAACTGGGTCGCTTTAGCTGGCCTGCACTTTATTGCAGTGGGCCTGAAATTGTGCCTTTGTCTCTGTCTTGCACAACCATGTATCAACAGTTGACACTTTACACCTTTTGGTGTTGTTTACTCTAAAAACAGTGTAATTGAATTTCTCCAGATCTACTAATTGTGATTGTGGCCCTGTCCAGTCTATAGGTCAGTATTATGTGCCTGTCCTCCATTGTAGCCAAGTCCACAAGGGGTCTGCACACAGGGGCTTGTATCCTCCTCCTATTCATCTGCAGTGGTATGTATCTAAGGGTCACACAAGTGAGTAGGCTGTCACAATTTGAACAATGGAACCACCACCTCAGTGTGCATAGAGCATTACTGTGAAGGCACAGTGAGAATGGCAATGTACATGCAATCATCAGCAATGATGCAGTTATGAATTATCTGAATGTTGTCCACCACCATTAAATGGCGACCGCCTGTCCTGTATGTAGGGACAGGTGGAAGTGAGGTAACACCACCGACATTGGGCATCGTGGCGGAAGGTGGTCTTGCACTGCTGTGCAATTCTTCATTGGCTAATGTGGGGCTCTTTGGAGTACAGTGGCCAATGGGGATCAGCGGCGGCGGTGAAGGCCATTTTCTATCTAAATCCTCACTTGATTTGTGACTTTCCACAGAACAACACCTACACTGCATGTGCTGCTGTGACCTGAGTCTGGATCCTGCCATGGCCTGTGTGACCGGGAAAAGGGCCCCTGCCTTTACTTCGGAGGAGTTGGAGCATATTGGTGAATGGGTCCTACCCCAGTATGGACTGCTATATGGGCCTCCAGACCAACTGGTGAGTACACCTTGGGCACAGTGCATGTGACAAGGTTGCATGGAGATGGGTGTGCAAGCATTGTTTCATTTGGGGGCATGGTATGTCTGTTGGCAGTGTACATGGTGTGCGCCGGGTGATCTGTGTGCCAATGCAGATGGAAATGGGATTTGTGGGCCATATGTGTGACAAGCTAGATTCTATGTGTAATGGTGTCCTTCCATCTGTCTTACCTCTGCAGGTCAGCGCCCATCAGTAGAAGGGATTGTGGTGTGCCATCGACAAGGACGTGCAGACCCTGGGGGTCTATAGCAGGTGGAGCACCCACTGTCGGTAAAGGTGAGAGGACCTGGGACACTGAGCATGGAAGACCGTGGAGGCCCAGCTGGGGATGGCCTCCCAACGAGGAAGGGGTGCCCATCGGAGCCTGACTCCCCTGTTGGCCCGCATACTGGCGGTGGCCTACCCAGAGCTGGATGGGCCCTTGAGGGCATCACAGCAGCCACAAGAGAGTGAGTACAGTGGGCGTAACTACACTCATTGGTAGGTTGCATGGGATCCGGGTGGTGACTGTGAGTCAGTGGGTGCCCCTTAATGCCATGTCAGACATTGCAGAGTGATCCAGCTCAAGGGTAGTGCGTGCATATCAAATTCAGGAAACCTAGCTAGGTTGTATTCCATGTCAGACAGGGCTTAGTGGGTCCCTGTAGGGCTGCAGTTGGCAGTGTTTGGCCCTCATCTTGCTGTGACACCTAGCCAATTGATTGCCAGTGCAATGGATGGTGCTCAATCCTGAACCCTCTGTGTGATGGTAATATGCATGCCAACTGTGGTTTTGGTGCTGTAATTGACCCAGTGTTCCTTTTCTCTCTTCCCCCCTCCTGTTTTCTTCTGTCGTCCTTTCCATTGTGCATTAGCATCATCTGGTGGAGGAGCAGGGGCACCGGTGAATGAGGGTGCTGTACCTCCACCGACGCAACCTGTGGGATGGAGGGCGAAGGGAGAACCACAGCGGAGACAGGAGGTGACAACACTGACTCTGATTCCTCCTCTGATGGGAGCTCCCTGGTGGTGGCGGGCACCTCTGGGACCACCCCTTCTCCAGGTACAGCTGCCACCCCCCATACCAGCACCACCCTCCCAGTAGCCCCTTACCGAGTTGCCTGTTCCTGCTCACCCAGGAGAGTGGGCATCTCCTTCACCCCAGGCACCTCTGGCCCTGCCCCAGTCAGCCCTGCTGCCCTAAGTGAGGAGGCTGTTGACCTCCTGAGAACCAAATCTGTAGGTCAGTCAACCAAAGTCAATGCCATCCAGGGGCTGGCATCCCAGATGCAGCAATGCAAAGCATTCCTGGAGGGCAACCACAGTGGATTGGTGGTCCAACAGAGATCATTCTAGGCTCTGGCCTCCTCTCTGATACTAGCCATTGTCCCTGTTCCCACCATCCTCCGTCCAACTATCACTTCCCAGTCCCAGTCTCCTCAACCCCAACCCATCCCATGCACACATACAGACAAGCATGCACACAAAACATCAGACAAGAGTAGCACAGTCAAACACAATCAACACACTTCAGGCCACAAGCACTTACACAAACACAAGACAGTTGCACACACAACAACATCCACAGCCCCCACTGTCTCCCCCACCTCCTCCCTCAAAGTCACATCTACACTTACACCAGCATGAACTGCTTCAACAGTCAGTACCACCATCACCACACCAAGCAGTACACAGACCTCATTAGGAGATGCCTCTACTACATCTATCCACGCGTCCCCTGTGTCCTCTCCCACCCTGTCTGCCCCCCTCCTAAAGGACACAAATGCATACATTCAGATACCCAACAGCCATCCACCTCACATCAGCACACTGCCCATGCACCTGCACCCAAGTCCAGCAGACATACTCCTCCAACAACCACTCCCTCGACCTCCACTCCCATCCCTCCTCCCTCATCCCGCCCCACCATCCTTAAGAAGCTTTTCCTATCCCAACTTGACCTCTTCCCTCCCTCTCCGCCCCCCAAAGACCCAGTCCAGCTCCTCAGCCCATTCCACTAGGACAGTAGAGGAACGTCCTATTCGTGGAGTCAAGAAAGTGAAGGATCCTACTCCACCAGCCAGGAAAGGGAAGGATCCCATTCCACCAGCAAGGAAAGGGAAAGATCCCACTCTGCCAGCCAGGAAAGGGAAGGATCCCACTTCACCAGCCAGGAAGGGTAAGGGTTCCAATCAACCACCAATGACAGCAGCAGTCCCACTCTACCACCAATGACAGAAGAGGTTCCCACTCAACCACCAATGACAGTAATGGTTCCCCCTCAACCACCAATGGCAATAATGGTTCCCACTCAACCACCAATGAAATGCAAGAAGCCCTCACCTCCAGCAGAGGCTGCCCAGGGGCCACCACCCCCAGCAGAGACAATGCAGCCCTCACCTCCAGCAGAGGGCATGTAGGCCACCCTCCAGGGACTGTCGTACAAAAATCCCCCTCTAGAAGCAGTGGGCGAGTTCCCCACTTCAGAGACTCTGACCTTGCATTCCCCAGAATTGGGAAACGGGCATGGATTCCCTTCCAGAAGTACTGGGTGAGTTCCCCACTTCAGAGACTGTGACCTTGCACTCCCCAGCATTGGGAAATTTGGTGTGGAGCCCCCTCCAGAAGCAGTGGGCAAGTTCCCCACTTCAGAGACTGTGAGCTTGCACTCCCCAGCAATGGGAAATGGGCATGCAGCCCCCTTCAGAAGCAGTGGACGAGTTCCCTACTTCAGCTGAGGTGCCCCCACCCCATTACCCCCTGAGGTGCCTTCCCACTTCCAACATGTTGCCCCTGCACAGCTTGGTGCAGTAAATGTCAAAATCAAGTTGGGGCTGGGACGCTGCCCTGTGGCCATGTGGGCCTTTTGTACTTTGGACTGGGCATTGTCCCTTTCTGGACATTGGTTCATGTATAATATTTGTCACTTTGGTAGTAATTGTGGTTGTTGTCATGCAAATACATTTTCAATTCTGCCTTACTGTTATCCTTGCATTATTATGACGTGTGTCCTGTGACATTGTTTTTCCTCTGCAGCTGGTTGTGCGTATGGTGTGTGTGAATGAATGGTGTGTTGTGCGTGTGTGTGTGTCACTCTCCTTTTCCTCCCTACCTCTCTTGTGTGCTAGGCAGCTGTATTCACCATTGTCTTCGTTGGCATTGGTGTTCCAGGTGGAGCATGGCGTAGAAAAGCATTGGGAATACCTGCAGTTCCGGTTCCTTGGTAGCACTGATCTTCTCTGTGTCTCTAATGGTGAGTCTTTGGTCCTCTGTGTTGTGTTTCTGCAATCAACCAATCAACCAAGGAATTTGTAAAGCACACTCTTCACCCGTGAGGGTCTCAAGGCGCTCAAGGGGAGGAGGGGGGGTGCTGCTGCTGCTCGAACAGCCAAGTCTTGAGAACTCTCCTTAAGGTAAGGAGGTCCTTGGTCTGCAGCAGGTGGGTGGGGAGAGTGTGCCACATCTTGGCGACAAGGTGCAAGAATGATTTGCTGCTGGTTGTAGTTCTGCAGATGCGTGGGACGTTTACGATGTCTAGGTCGCCGGAGAAGGACAGCCGTCTGCTGAGGTATTCTGGTCAGGTGTTGTGCAGTGCTTTGTGAGCGTGGGTGAGGCGTTTGAAGGTGATTCTCTAGTTGACGGGGAGCCAGTGCAGGTCTCTCAGGTGGCTTGTGATGTGGCACTGGCTGGGGATGTCCAGGATGAGGCGTGCGGAGGCGTTCTGGTTGCGTTGCAGCCTTTTCTGGAGTTCCTGCGTAGAAGGCATTGCTGTAGACCAGTTTTCTGCTTACGAGGGCTTGGGTGACTGTTCTTCTGGTTTCCGTGGGGATCCATTTGTGGATCTTTCGGAGCACGCAGAGGGTTTTGAAGCAGGAAGAGGAGATGGCATTGACTTGCTGGGTCATGGATAGTGAGGACTCCAGGATGAATCCTAGGTTGCGTTTGTGGTTGGTGGGAGTCAGAGCGGATCCGAGTGTGACAGGCCACCATGTGTCAACCGATGTGGAGGGAGAGGAGCCGAAGATGAGGACCTCAGTCTTGTCGGAATTGAGTTTGAAGCAGCTGTTCTTCATCCATTCCAAGATGGCCTTCATTCCTTTGTGGAGGTTGGTCTTGGCAGAGTCCTTGGTGAGGGAGAGGATCAGCTGGGTGTCGTTGGCGTATGAGATTATGTTGAGGTTGTGAGATCGGACGATATTGGCGAGCGAAGCCATGGAGATGTTGAAGACGGTCGGGCTGAGGGATGAACCCTGGGGTACGCCACAGACGATTTTGGTGGCTTCAGAGCAGAATGGAGAGAGGTGGACTCTCTGATTTCTGCCAGTGAGAAAGGAGATTGTCCAGTCCAGGGTTCTGTCACGGATTGCTGCATTGCTGAGGCATGTGCGTATGGTATGGTGGCAGACGGTGTTGAATGTGGCTGAGAGGTCGAGGAGGATGTGGGCCGCGGTTTCGCTGTTGTCCAGTATGGTTCTGATGTCGTCAGTGGCGGCAATGAGGGCAGTTTCAGTGCTGTGGTTGCTGCGGAATCCGGATTGGGAAGGGTCCAGAGTGCTGTTCTCCTCGAGGAAATGGGTCAGTTGTCTGTTGACAGCCTTCTCAATGGCTTTTGCCAGGAAGGGGAGCAAGGAGATAGGCCAGAAGTTCTTGAGGTCCTTTGGGTCTGCCTTGGGTTTTTTGAGAAGGTCGTTGATCTCAGCGTGTTTCCAGCTCTCTGGGAAGCTGGTAGACTCAAAGGAGCTGTTGATGATCTTCTGGAGTTGGGGTGCGAGGACGGAGCTTGCTTTGGTGAGGATGTGGTGAGGGCAGGGGTCGGTGGTGAGTGGAGGCGATGGTGTTCATGATTTTGAGGGTGTTGTTGTCATTGACTAGGGTCCAGGAGAGCAGGAGGCTGGTCGGTGGTGAGTCTGTGGTGTTGGTGGTTGCCGGGGGGGTTTGAGTGCTGAAGCTGTCGTGGATGTCTGCGATCTTGCGGTGTAAGTAGGAGGTTAGGGAGTCGCGGAGGTCTTGTGATGGCGGGATGTAGTTGGCATTAGAGCTGGGTTGGAGAGTTCCATCACGATGTTGAAGAGCTCCTTGTGGCTGACAGTGTTGTTATTGATGCGTACTTTGAAGGTGGTTTTCTTGGCGGTTCGGATGAGTTGGTGGTGTCTGCGGATGGTGTTTTTGAAGGCTGTGTTGTTGTCCAGTGTCTGATTATGGCACCACTTCTTTTTGAGTCTTCGGCCTGTCTGCTTAGATTCTTGGACGTAGGGGGTAGACCAGAAGGCCTTTCTGTCAGTGTGTCTGTTGGAGGGATTTCTGATTGGGGCGAGAGTGTTAGCACAGGTGTCGATGCATTGCCTGAAGTTGGAGGCAGCTGTGTCAGTGTCAGTGGTGTCGATGGATGGGTTCCGGGAGAGGGTAGTGATTAGTTGGTCTTGGGTGACCTTGTTCCATCTGTGGTGTGGAATCTGTTGCGGGTGATGGTGTGTTGAGGGTTTCTCAAAGTGGATGCAGCGGTGATCTGTCCAGGGGAGTTCAGTGGTGTGGCTGAAGGAGATGTGTTTGCTGGAAGAGAAAATAGGGTTGAGTGTGTGTCCTGCGGAGTTGGTCGGTGTCGTGACGAGCTGTTTGAGGCCGAGGTTGGAGAGATTGTTGAGCAGGGTGGTGGTGTTGTAGTCGTAGGTGTTCTCAAGGTGGAAGTTTAAGTCCCCAAGGAGTATGTAGTCAGTGGATGCGAAAGCGTGTGTGCTGATGACGTCGGTGATGGAGTCGCTGAACTGCAGTCGGGGGCCAGGGAGCTTGTAGACAAGGGTCCCTCGGAGGGTGGTGTTTGGGTCGGTGTGGATCTGGAAGTGCAGGTGTTCGGAGGTGCTGAGGGTGTCCTTGGTGCTGGTCGTGATCCTGAGGGTGTTCTTGTGGATGATGCCGATGCCTCCTCCTGGTTTGTTGGATCGGTCCCTGCAGGTGATCTTGTAGCCATCCGGGATGAGGAGTGTAGATTCCATAATCCTACTGTGTGTTTGTGGACGGAGTGTGTGTTGAGAAGGATACATCTGAGATGGTTGTGTCCTGCCTTGATGGGTGGGCTGTTTCCGTGGAGGATGGTGAAGGTGCAGTTCCAACAGGAGAAGTTTCCGTGGGTGGTCTGAGGGGAGGCTTGAAGGCAGACATAAGAGCGGCCGGTGATGAGGATGCAGAGGGTGGCGGTGTCGTAATGAAGATGCACGTGGCGGCGGTAGAGGGGGGACGAGAGCCAGGGGTTCTGGCTCTCAGTGCGACCCAGGCGCCAGCGGCACGGCCATGCAGCGGGTGCCATTAAGTAGGGAGGGGGAGGAGAGGACAGCTGGGAGGCAGGAGCGGGGCGAAAACGGCACAAAAAATGTGGGCAGGGCAGGGGCAGCAGTTGCGGGAGAGCAGCGTGAGGGAGTAGAGGGGGGCGGGCCACGGGGGCAGCAGCGGTGGGGAGAAAGCGAGAGAGAGAGAGAGAGATGGGAGGGCGAGAGTGAGAGAGAAAAGCAGAAGTAAAACAAAAGTTCAGAAAAAAGGAAAAAGTGAAAGCAAGTAAAAAGTAAAAAGGGCACACAGAAGAGCGAACAGCAGCAGGGGCACAGGGGGGCCTGACACGGAGAGAGAGCACATGGAAAGAGGAGGAGAGAAAAAGAAGGAGAGAGGCAGCCTAGCAGGAAAGCAGAGATCTCCCACTATACACCAGGGATGAGGCACAGGCAGAAGCCTGCGGGTGGAGGAATGCCTCAAACTCCTGGCAGCGGAGCGAGGGGTGAGGGCTATACTTAGCTAGCCACGGGAGGCAGAGCAGTTCACTAACCAGGTCAGGGGTATTGCTCAAAGCGCAGCGGGCGCCATTAAGTAGGGAGGGGGGAGGAGAGGACATCTGGGAGGCGGGAGTGGGGCCAAAAACGGGACAAAAAATGTGGGCGGGCCGCAGGGGTAGCAGCGGCAGCAGCGGCAGGGGAGAGACAGAGGCGGTATGGCAGGAGTGAGAGAGAGAGTGGAGGGAAAGGCAGAAGTAAAGCAAAAGTGCAGAAAAAAGCAAAAAGTGATGGCAAAAGTGAAAGCAAGTCAAAAGGGCACACAGGAGAGCGAACAGCAGCAGGGGCACGGGGGGAGGAAGACACAGAGAGAGAGCACACAGAGAAAGGAGGAGAGAAAAAGGAGGAGAGAGGCAGCCTAGCAGGAAAGCAGAGCTCTCCCACTAGACACCAGGGATGAGGTGCAGGTAGAAGGCTGCGGGTGGAGGAGGGCCTCGAGCTCCTGACAGGGGTCAGGAATTCAGAGGAACAAGGTATGAGGGCTCTACTTAGCTAGTGGAGCCACGGGAGGCAGAGCAGTTCACTAAGCAGGTGAGTGGTATTGCTCCACTGCCAGACTTTTTACGCGTTGGTACCATCACTGAAATCATGGCGGTGTGCTGTGTCATAATATGGTATGCAGTTCCTTGTCTTCCGCCTGGCTGTTGATGGCTACCGCCGTGGTCAGTTGTGTTAACACCCTGGCGGTTGGTGTGGTACATTGGCTGTCTATGAGAGTTATCACTGCCAGCCCGTTGGCAGTATTACCGCCACTTTATTACTCACCGCCAATACCACCTAAGTGATTTGCCCAGAATCATAGAATGTCAAGCTGACGCCGAAACTTGAAACTGGTTCCTCCGTTGCAAAGTCCACAGCTTGGCCATAATGTCACATCCTCTCCCCTAAGTGTAACATATAATCAAGTGATCAACTGGATAAAAAATAAAATAAAGAAAGCAAATAATTTAAACATGATTTGTCTCTATTTGGGAACTCTATGTCATCATTTTAGTTTTTAGAGCAATAGCCATAATTTATCTGGGAATATGAATATCATTTCTAATGGATATACTTTAGGTATTATAGTTTTGAATACATCAAGATGATGTTAGGTATGTCACAGTTTTGTAAGATAGAATGTTAGCAATCTAGTTCTTCATTAGAATAGTGTGGAGAGGCAGATGTCAGGGGCATGGACTCGGAAAACTGAAAACAGGAAGGATTGTGGAGAGGGGACAAGTTGTCCACGCTGGTCAGGCGGGAGGGGCAGTGCTAGCACAATAGACCATGGAGGGCAGGGGACAGAAGGCAGGGGCAACAACCCAACCATGCAGGACAGACAAGAGAGGCTGTTGCAGTATAACAGACCTTTGAGGGCAGAAGGTTGAGGCAGTGGCAGTATATCCATACATGCCAACAAAACGGATTCAGGGAGGAGGCTCCCCATGTTCTTAAGCCCAAAAGGGCTTTATGTCATCTATCGCCTACCTAAAACCTGTTCTGTTTCAATTCAAGTCAATGGGGTAAATACAATTCCCAAGTTTTTTTTTTTTTCAAAATCTCCCTCTTACTAAATTTGAAATGTTGCTAAGTATGGTACACTGTGTCACTGGGGCAGGAGGAATGGGGTAGGGGCATGGACTCAGATGACAGAGGGCAGGAGAGAAATGGGCAGGTGCATTAAACGTACCTTACAGGGCAGGCGGGATGGCAGTGCAGCACAATGGACCGTGGAAAGCAATAGGGAGAGGGCAGGGCCATGCACATGGTCAACAGAGAGCAGGGAGGGAGGAGGCAAGAGCAGCAAGCTGACCATACCGGGCAAACAGAACGGACAGTTGCAGCATAACGGACCATGAATTCAGTAGGAACATGACACGGCCCAGAAAAGACAGGAGGAAAGGGATAGGGGCCTTCACATTGAAAAGGGAGGGCTGGGGCAAGGGGACAGGAACAGCAAGCTGACCCTGAAGGGTTGAAAGCACTAAACAGTATGAAGGGTAACAGTGAGACTATAATGGCATTTACACAGACAACGGATGTAAGGGGCAGCTAGCTGACCACACTGGGTAGGTGGGAGGGCTGTGGCAGCACAGAAGCAGGCAAGCAAGCAGGAGGATTAGTGGCAGCACAATGACCATGGTGGAGAAGAGGGAGGGAGCAGGGGCATGCATAAAGAATCATGCTAGACAGAAGGGAGGAGAAGGGGCTGGCCACAGACAAGAGAGGGCAGGGGTGCCAGGTCCATTCACCTGAAACACAGGACAGCTGCAGGGGCGAGGAATAACCTCCTGACCTCCCAGCACACCTCTTGACACTGCTGGTTGGTTGCCAAAGTCTTGGCAGGGTACCAAAAGGGAAGGGGAATGGGATGAGAGAGAAGAGAAAACACTAGAACACCTTCAGAGCATGGTCCAGCCTGATACCCATTCCTACTTCAGGAGTGAAAGAGTCGTTGTTGGTGTTCTGTCATCTACATGCTGTCAGTGGTGTTTGTCTGAGAGGGAGAAAGAAGAGACTAGCGAATTAGTGCTGTGCAACTAAGGGAAGTCAGAGAGTCTCATCATAACAATCACTAGACCCCTAATCACCTTGACACTTTAAATGACAAGTTTCTAAGCTCTACTCATAGCACATCCCAAGTTCAATGACCAAGTGATACTGGATTTGTCTCCCTGACCACAAGGTAAGGTTCAAGTAAACAAAGGGGGATAAAACAATGCCTAACATTCATGTAGATTGAAAATTGTCCTTTAGCGTATTGATCCTTCCTGTATCACAGGCATAATCAAACATAAGGGTGGTGTAGCAAAGTAGCCTCTTTCTAGCATGGTTACCCCCACTTTTGGCCTGTTTGTAAGTGTGCGTCAGTGTGTTTTTACTGAGTCACTGGGATCCTGCTAGCCGGGACCCCAGTGCTCATAGATTAAAACCTATGTGTCAGTATGCTTTGCCTGTCTCACTGGGACCCTGCTAGCCAGGACCCCAGTGCTCATAGTTTGTGGCCTGTGTAGTGCCGAACTGTGTGCTGACCAGAACTTCAGTGCTTATGCTCTCTCTGCTTTCTAATTTGTCACTGTAGGCCAGTGACTTCATTTACCAATTTGAATTGACTTACTGGACCCCCTTATAAGTCCCTAGTATATGGTTCCTAGGTACCCAGGGCTTTGAGGTTCCAGGAGATCCATATGGGCTCCAGCTTTCTTTTGCCACCCAGAAGCAGCTCATAAGGAGCTCAGACAATCCCTTACACAGGACTGCCATTGCAGCCTGCGTGAAATAGTGCACACACTATTTCATGGCCATTTTCACCGCATTTAAGTAACTTATGAGTGACCTATATGTCTAACCTTCACTTGCTGAAGGTTAAGTGCAAAGTTACTAACTGTTAGGGCACCCTTCCACTAGCAAAGATGCCCCAACTTAGTTCAGGGCCGTTTTCCCGGACTTTGTGAGTGCGGGGATGCAATAACACTCGTGCACTACATATGGGTCAATACCTATATGTGGCTCCACAATGGTAACTCCGAATATGGCCATGTAACATGTCTAAGATCATGGAATTGGCCCCCCATTCCAAATCTGGTATTGGGGAACCAATTCCATTCATCCTGGGGGCTCTGGCATGGACCCCCAGTACTGCCAAACCAGCTCTCTGAGGCTTGCACTGCAGCTACAGCTTCTGCCACCTTACAGACAGGGTTCTGCCCTTCTGGGGTCTGGGCAGCCCAGTCCTAGGAAGGCAGAACAAAACATTTCCTCTGAGAGGAGGGTATTACACCCTCTCCCTTTTGGAAATAGGTGTCAGAGGCTGGGGAAGCAACAATACAGTACTGCACTGAGGTGGAGGAAATTTGTTCAATTCCAATAAGACACTTTTTGGGAAAGTGTTCAATATGGTAGTGCAACCATCCTGAAAGCACTTTTGAAGGTTCATGGATGGAAGAGCAAATATTCAAGAGGTAGAGTATCAAGTGTAAGGGTAGAAAAACTGTAAGCTCCCTAATTAGTCACACTACAATTACACTAAGTGTGATTCCAATGCACAAGTTAGAACTTCCCTGTAAATGTAAAGACACTTAGCTGCTCCCTCAGGCGAAATCCTTGCTGAGCCTGGAGATGAAGAAAGTTGGGCAAGCTGCCTCTGCCATGGAGAAGCATTACTGGACTCTGCAGCCAAAGAACCCTGGTGTCATAGAGACGCGTCGGCACCGGAAGAACGAAGACAAGCACAGCTGAGAGCAGGGTGTAGTGTTTTATAGGCAGCTGTGAGTCAGCACATGACTTCTCAATTGCTGGGCAACATGGAAAACAGGAAATGTTTCCTGCAACGAGCCAGTTGCACTTGAGGGGGAACAAGTAAACAAACATTGACATATTGCTTGGTGATGTTTAACAAGCATTGGCAAGACTGACACTTGCAAACGTTGAAATTCAGCTATACAAGACCTATCAGCACAGACTTCTCAGTACAAAATAACAACAAGGATAAACAAGCGCTGGCACAAGTAACCTGGCTAGGGGAGACAAGGCGTAACCACCATATGGTTAGTCTGGTCTCCTTGAGGATGGCAACAGATAACATAGGGAACAGTCTGTGAGTTCTGGATAGTGGAAGGGGCTTCATAACTGACCACACAGGGCAGGTAGGAGGAGCAGTTGCAGCAAAACAGAGCATGGAAGGCAAAAGCGAATGGTAGCAAAATGAACCATGGACAGGAGGGAAAGGATAGAGGCATGGAAATCAGACAGGGTGGAGGTTGCAGGGGCAGGCGGCAGCCATCTAACCTTGTGAGGTAGGCGGAAAGGGCAGTTGCAGTTCAACAGAACACTTTGAGTAGATAGGATGGGAAGTGGTAGGTCTATGGAACATTGGGGCAAAAAGGAGGAAGTAGGGGAATGCACACAGACTTTGGAGGGCAGTGGGAAGGAGGATAGGGGCAGCAATCTAAGTACAGAGGCGAAGCGGGGGGCAATGATGGGGCATATAATTGGGCTATGCACAGCAGGAGGAGTTGGCAGGGACAACAAACTAAATGGAGGGCACTTTGCAGCACATCGACCATGCAGGGCAGGAGGGAGGGGGATGGTACATAGACTCGGACATAGGGGTAGGAGGAGCTGGATGGGGCAGCAAGCTAACTGTTCATGGTAGGCGGGAAGGACAGTGGCAGAACAACAGCCACACAGGGCTGTAATTGAAGAACAGTGGCCAGGACTTGAACAATAGATTGCAGGAGCAGCAAGCTTGGGTAGGGTAGCAAAATGCCAGGCCAGGCCAGGCCCTGTGTCCAACCCCACACCCACCGTGCATTGCAATGGGCATCTTACTGAACGTTAACAAACCCTAGAAATTCACTAAGGTTACAGGGACAGTATAGTTAGGAAGTAGAATTTTTTTTTTAACGTAGAAATCCACTAAAAAACTAAGGCCCTCATTCCGACCCTGGCGGTTTGAAACCAACAGGCTGGCGGTGCTTTCAGGGCTATTCTGACCGCGGCGTTAAAGCCGCGGTCAGAAAAGGGGAACCAGCGGTTTCCCGCCGGTTTTCCCCTGGCCCAGGGAATCCTCCATGGCGGCGCTGCTTGCAGCGCCGCCATGGGGATTCCGACCCCCTTCCCGCCAGCCTGTTCCTGGCGGTAAAACCCGCCAGGAACAGGATGGCGGGAACGGGTGTCGTGGGGCCCCTGGGGGCCCCTGCACTGCCCATGCCACTGGCATGGGCAGTGCAGGGGCCCCCTAACAGGGCCCCACCATGATTTTCACTGTCTGCTATGCAGACAGTGAAAATCGCGACGGGTGCTACTGCACCCGTCGCACCCCTGCAACTCCGCCGGCTCCATTCGGAGCCGGTTTCCTCGTTGCAGGGGCTTTCCCGCTGGGCCGGCGGGCGATCTTCTGGAGATCGCCCGCCGGCCCAGCGGGAAAGTCAAAATGACCCCCGCGGTCATTTGACCGCGGTGCGGTCTTTGGGCGGTTTCCGCCCGGCGGGCAGCGCCCGCCGCCCGCCGGACTCGGAATGAGCCCCTAAGTTTACTGGAATTTTATAGTTAGGTTCAGATTTTATGGACAAAACCATAGATATTCAGCTTTTATAGTTATATTTATTTCACATAACTATAACTCGTGCCATAAGGTAACTATAACTCGCGACCTCGCCAAGCACTGCCATTTATCCCAGATATGACATCATTCATGACATCTTCTACGACATCATTCATAATATCACTGTAACATTCACAGTAAAACTATTAATGAGAAAACTGTGCATGGTGAGGGCACAATTTATAGTTACCTGAGGGCATGAGATACATTCATTTGTAATAACTCTAACTATAAAAGCTGAGTTTTTATGGATTTTATGTGAGTAAAATCTGAACCTAACTATACTGTCCTTCTAACCTTTTATTTTCTTAGTGAATATATATATATACATTTATATGTGACACCAGTATGCAAGTATAGATGGGATCTAGCTGCCATAGACAAAGAGTGTTTTTACTATACCCATAACTACTTATTGATTCATTTCCTTTGCTATTTGGAAAATGTTAGGGTGATTTCTCTGGTGGAGGGGAAAAAGTGGGGCTCCAAAAATGCATTTTCCCCATGCAATTTCCCGTAGGCATTTTTAACACAGCTATATCCAGAATTGCTGCACGGAATCGCACACAATTTGTCAGAAAGCTAGATCTTAGTCCAGAAAGTGCCCTTTTTGTAATTTGGTGTAAATCCGTTTGGTGTTTTTTTCTTTATTAAAAAAATACATTTATATATCTAGGGACGTGGAGGGCCTGTGGATCCAACAGAACCTAAAATGAGATTTGATTGGCTGCTAGTACTTCAACCCGGAAGTGTTGACAGCCATCTTAGGACATGGACTTGTCGAGTCCCAAGAAAAAAGGCAAAAAAAGACGGCTGGATAGGAATACCTTGAACCCCTAGTCCTAGTGGTGGGGACCCACAGGGACCCCGTCAGGGGATAAAAATGTTTTTTTCCCAATTTTGTTGGGAAATCACATAGGATCTGCGAATCCTGGCTAAATTGAAACAAAAAAGCAAGGGTGTTTGCCCGCAGTGCTCCATGGGTGAGCCAGGTCCCGGGAAGGAAAACCTTTTCTATTAAGGGGGAGGGGGTGCACACAGCTCTCCTACCCTGACCAATTTGTGCCACAGGGAGCCCAACCCCTGGGGCCTTGCTGATTTTTAAAAAGGGGAGGGGGCACACAGCCCCTCGCCTAGTCTAATTTCACCACCAGAGACCCCATCCCTCGGGCCTTGCCTGAAAAGTAATAGGGAAGTAGTGGGGCCCGGCTATGCATATGAAAGGGAGGGAGCTGCACTTGGTGGGGGCAAGTTTAAAGTTCCCACCAAATGAGAGCAAACACTAGGGTCACTCCCAGTTGGAAGGAGCATGTAAAATGCTCCTGCTCACAGGGTAAAGCATTTTTTGCTTCTCCCTACAGGTGGGATTAATGACAGCTTCCACTTGAGTTGGTGAGTCGGCTGGTGCTATGGGGGTCATTGGGCTTCCCACACAGACCCTAACAATGAGATGATGGGTGTCGAGAGTAGGCTTTATGGCACCACCCCTTTAATGGCCACGCCCCAGGAATGGGATCCAGTGAGGCGGGCTGAATTCCCCCCTCCCAGTTCATATTGTGGCTGGGCCCCGGGAGATGGGGTACCTGGGGCTAAAATCAGTCCGATGAGGAGGGGCGTGGCCTCCTCCTGCTTACATATTGGCCCAGGTAGGGGGGCCACGTGCCTTCTTCCCCATTTACAATACTGCTGGGTCTCAGGATATGGGGTCCCCAGGGTCAAATACTCAAAGGAAAGGGGGCTACATGCCCCATCTTCTAAAAAAATATGGCGGACCACAGTGATGGGATGCCCCCTGACAAGTTGGCTGCCATTGGGTGCTTGGCTGCATGTGGTGCCAGTTAGAATAACGTATATGGTAGTTAAAAATCACTTTACATTAAAAACCAGAGAAATTCACTGAAGAAACCAGAGGTTAAAGGAATGATATACATAGGAAACAGAATTTAAAAACCTTAGAAATTCACTAAAAAAACAAAAGTTACAGGAACATTATAGTGAGGTTCAAATTTTACTCAGGCAAAAGTATAGAAATTCAGCAGTTATAGCTAGAGTAATCTCTAGCAATTATAACTCATACCCTAAGGTAACTACAACTTGCGGTTATGCCATGCTCTGCTAACCATCCCACATATTACATCACTCATGACATCTTCTATGATGCCATTCTTAATATCAGTGCAACACTTGCTGCAAAATTAATGTCTTCTCCAATTTTCTGTTCCCTCCTAAAAAACTTGTGCCTCACTACAACCAAACTTGGTGGGGCATCAAATCTGGTGACTTATTTATTGAGAGCTTCTTCTTAAAAAGGAAACCTGTTTAAAGATGGCCGCCAATTTTCTCCAACAAAGAAAGTCTTTTGTGGCCACACCTTCTGATAAAACAGCAGAGAGCAATAAAGAATTCTGTTTTGCCTCACCATACATCAGGTTATCCAGAGGCTCCTTGAGATTGGCGTGATCAACCAGCAACCAGCAACAACAATGCGTGGGCAAGAATGAAGGTGAGTGCAATGGGGTGATGAAAATCAAACGCATGTTTTTGCACATGCAGTGGAGTTCGAGATACTAAAACTCTACTTTCCTAAAATGGTTTGTAATTTTCCTGAGTTGTATTTTCACTTTATTACTGTTTGTGTGCTGCATGAATACTTTACACATTGCCTCCAAGTAAAGCCTTACTGCTTTTGTTTAAAGCTAAAAGAGGTTTAAGCACAGGTTAATTTTCTGACGTTTGGGGTTCACCCTGACAAGGATTGTGGTTTTTGCTTGAGAAGGGTTTTACCCACCCCAAAAAAAAATCCAATTTCATACATTGGTGCTCAGTCGAGGGATCCAGTACTTGTGTTTGTGCAGTAGCATTCAGTAACTTTGAGTAATACTAAAATCCCATATAAATGATATGACATCAGACTCAACCTCTTTTTAAATTCTCCTTGGTGGGTCTCTTTTGTTTTTCCAAATTCACTTCCATTTGACCTGTTTTTGTGCACCTGTGATTCTGCCTGCAATCATGGGGTTTGAGCTCAACAACCTGGAGAGCTACGGTGTAGCTGAGTTCAAGGGATTCTACAGGGAGAGGAAATTGTCAGCAAATAAGAGCGTTAACAAGTTGGAGCTCTTTAAGGCCCTCAGGGCCTGAGAGGAGATCCACCAGTTACATTCTACAGCACAAGAGGAGGATGAGGACATGGACTTTGAGTATTTGAGTAGGAGCAGTAGATAGAATTAGAGAATGCAAACCACATGATGGTGGCCCCAGACAAGAGAGAAGGGCCCACAAATTTGAATCCCCTACCATGTACAGGCCAGGCAACAGCATTTCTTCCTGCAACCTGTCTCCTGAGGAACTGGAGTACAGGCAAGCTGAAAGGAACATCAGGCTGCAGCTAGCATAATTGAAAACCAAAGCAGACAAGGAAGATGCTGTTGCAAAGAAGGCTGCCGATTAGGTTAGTGCCAGGAGGGGTGCAATAGAGACTGCTACAAAGAGACCCTTGGATGAGAGGAGGGCTGAGGCAGAGATTGCCTTGGCATATTTCCAGTGAAGAGAGTGATACACAGTTCGACCTGAGGAAGGGGGTCAGGATGAGATATCCACTCATGAAGGATACCGTTGTCAGAAAGTATGATCTTACAGTTGAAAGATATAGGCATATGGTTAGGGACAGCTAGAAGTTGTCCCAACAGTCTAGTGAGGATTTTGTGGGTCACTTTTGTAAGTAACACACTGAATGGCTGTGGGACAGGCAGTGATTACAATGGGCTTAGCAGATTTTCAGCAACTGGTTTACAGAGCTGAACCAGCACCTTGCGAATAGTAAGCCCACTGACCCTGGAGAGCTTGCTAAGGAGGCGGGTGACTGTCTTAGCACCAGGATCCAAAAAGGGTATCTGGGGGGTCCACAAAAGGGTGGACAAGGTCCCAACCAAAAAACAGGCAGGCAAGTTAAAAATAAAAAAACAGGAGATCTCTGAAGGCCCCCAAAATGAGGGAAAGACTCCCAATCCCCACCTGACCACAAGATGAGTGGATTTCCTTGGAAAAGGTCTGGGAAGTTCAACCCCAAATGCTATGAGTGCTATCTGTGCAAAGACAGTGCTGATTGCAGAGGCCCCCTAACTTTGTGCCCCCATTTTCCACTTTTTTATGTATTTTCTGGACTCTGATGGTGCCCTTGGTACTGCTAACCATTCCCAAGGCCTGTGCTCTGTGTAAAATGAGTAAGACAATTAGGCTAATTATAATTGGCAGTACCAACCTAACTATAACCTCTTAGTATATGGTAGGGCATGTAGGTTTGGGGACCCCAGCATAGGTAGTGCACCAATAGGAATAATGCTGAGGTCCCCAGAGTCATTTTAAAGACAGGCCTGCCTTGTTGGCTGCTTTTAAACTAAAGTTATATGCAAATTCGACTTTAGAACTAAAAGCACTTCCAGAGTCTTAAACTAATTTACTTTTACATATAAGTCACCCCTATGGTGTCCCCTATGTGCCCCTAGTGTTGGGTGCCATGTAACTAATAGCAGCGACCTTATAAAATAGTTTTAAAAGCCCTGGTGAGGTAAAATAGCCAAATTTGTTTTTCCCTCACTGTAGTGAAAGGCCTTCATAGGCTATAATGGGGAGACTTTATTTTAATTAACAAAGTTTCCATAAGAGACAGATTCCTTGAGGTTGGTATCAAATTAATTGTTATAATAAATCCCACAACTTACCATTATTGGATTTAATATAATTAGTTCAGGTACAGAGTTTTAAAACTCTACCTGAAAGTTTCCAACTTCTGCTCTGTTGTGCCATTCTCTGATTGGCCAGCCTCTGGCAGCCTGGCCAGGTTGCCTCGATGAAGTGTGGAGTGGTCTGGGCTGAACACAAACGATGTGCCTGGGGGAGGAGATCTGCTTCGGCATATGGTGAAACAGGATTGGGGGAGAGCAGCCAAACTGGTCTTCCAAGGCAGGGAGGGACATTTGGAGCCGCTCAGGACTTCCCCAATTTCCTGCAACCCCAGACAATTAGGTGCCCTTTTGATTGGATCAGGAGAAGACAGGAGAAGGGTGTGTTTATGTTTGTTAGCCAAAGCAGTGGGTGTGCTCAGCCATATCTAACCTCCAAAAAATCAGTTTCAGCCATGTTGGATTTTTGAAGAATGTTGCTCCCTGGGATTGATTTTTGCCACACTTCCTAGGAAGTGTTAATTGGACAACCAGGCCCCCCTGATTTCCACCCCAGGGGCAAGGATAAATATAGCAGAGCTGCACCCACATCTCAGATCTTTATAAGGAACAACACAAAAAGATGAAGGACTGCCCTGCTGGACCCCTGACCCGCACCTGGACTCTGCACTCTGAAGGACTGCACTAACTGCACACTTGGGCTTCACCACTAAAAATACTTTGCCTATCTTCTACTGCTTTAAGAAGGGACTCCCTGTTTGCTACAGGTAGAAAGGAGCTGCCAAGAGTCCCCTGCATCAAGTCCTGCAAGCGGATCCCAGCTCAACAGCGTCCAGTGGCTATTAGAGGATTATGACCAGGTGAATTCTGGAAATTGAAGTCTCAACTCTCAAGGAGAAACTCAGAGCTTCTGGAACATTGGATCAAGTTGTGGACACATAAAAGGACCCAAAAATAACCTTTGGAACAAGACCCCGAAATTTGGAGACCTTTGGAGCAACTCCATAATTTGAAGAGGTGCATTGTGGGAGTGCTAGCCCAGACCCCAAGAGGCAAACCAGAGCATCTGAACCCTTGGCTGGTGCTGTGGACCACTTTCCTGAATCAAGAAATACTTTGGAAAGTAAGTCTAACAGTGTTATCTCATGGGTGGCCTGTACTCTGGACATTGTCCCTGTCCAGTGTGACCTTTTTTAACCCTTTGAGCACTAGTTGCTTTTATGCACTAGGAAACATTAATTCTTTAAAAAGTAATACCTCTGGTTCCTCTTATCTGATTTTAATCATGTTGGTGTCATTTTAAAAGTTTTATAAATTGGTGTTGGATTTTAAATTTTATTGTGTTTTACTTATTTACTGTTTTGTGATTTTTAAATGCTTTACTCACTTGTCTCCTAAGTTATGCATTGTTGTTCATTGCCAAGCTACCAACGGTTGAGCTGGGTTTAATTTATTGAGACCTAACTGGACCATAGTGGGGGTTAGTGGCCTATTGCTAGTGTAGGTACTTACCTGCCCTTACCTATAATCCACTTTCCAACACTATCAATATGGGCACTCAAACACCCAGAGTCCCAAGAGGGTGCAGCACCTCCACTGATGGGCAGACACCTGAGTTGGCTGGTGTAGCCCTTATGAAGGGGGGTATTCCAGTTAGCATAGAGCATAGAGCAGAGGTTACTTCAGTGTCCCTGAGTGACAAGAGGATAAAGCCAACAGCCCACATGTTTTCAAAGACTTCCAAGCACATGAAGTGGGTCACCATCAAAAGGCAGAGAGTGGAGGCTCTGAGGAATATATGCACCAGCATCACTATTGTCAGGTGTCATTTGGTGTCCTCAGACCTGATCCCCAATATATTCTACCAGGATGTGGTACCATCAACAGTGAGACTCACTACAAAGTGCCTTTGGTTCCCTTTGAGGGGTCGGTCTCAGGTTCTTTGACGGTGGCTGTAAGTCTTGCTATGCTTGTAGATTGTCTGATTGGGAATGAGCACACTGTCTGGAAGGAAGTGGAGCTCAAGTCCCATCTGGAGATGTTAGGGTTGCCTGAGTGGGTGTGCATGACCACAGCCAAAAGGATACTTCAGGAGGCCTGGAGCCTGAGAAAGTTGTCCAGGTAGCTACCATAAGGAGGAAGGACAAGGGAAATTGGAAACATGCCCATGGAACTTCCACAGTCTAGGAGGAGGCTAAGCCTGAGAGAGATGCCAAAGAACCTCCAGGGGAGGAGATCACTGCCCTGGGACACTTACCTGTACTGGCTGGTTGGCAAGCTGATGGAGGACCCACCAGGGAGGAATTCTGCAAGACTCTAAAGTGTCCTTCTCTTGAGTGTCTGTGGTGACATGCCGATGTCCAGGCAGCTTTTGACACCTCTAGAGATGACATCCTGTATAGTGAGACTGTGGTTACTGAGGTGATGCAACCCATTTGTTAGTGGTCTCTCAGTGATGCAGAAGCTACCTACTGGGTCTAGCTCATGATATTGCTTTGGCCGAAAATCTAGGACAGGATAAGACCTTTGGAAGGCCTGTCATCCACTTTTATTGACCCAAGATTAAGGGGACCTCAGCTGCATTCTGCAGGTCATGTTCTCCCAGCCAGACCCCTGGGTAATCATGGAGAAATCTAAAGTCTTCCCTGGTTCCCATATCTGTTGTTGCCACCCCCTTTGAAAGGGTGGGCATCAACATTGTTGGACCTCTGGACCCTAAGACTGCCTTAGGGAGCAGGTTCATCTGGTTGTTGGTGGAACATGCCTCTAGGTACCCAGAGGCTACAACTCTGAGGACTGTAACTGCACCTACAGTGGCTAGGATCTTATGTAGACTTTTACATATTAAGTGAAACAATAAACCTTATATATTTTGACTCTCATTAATGATTGGGAAATAGAGTCCTTTTTTTTAGAATTTACAGACAATATGATACTTTTTCACCACTCATTTCAAATGGGAGTGGTATCATTATTAATCTTGATACATATAGATATGGGATCCCAGGGATTATCGTGTCCTTGATTTGCTCTGTGATATTCATTTGGTTGGATATACGTTTTTGGTCTTGTAAATTTTCTTAACAGTAGATAAGTATCATAACGGAAGTGTCTTGGGATTTGTCTACAAGGAGTACTTAAGCTATAGGACGGCTTTTACATACATGTATAGGTAAGAGTATGGGTTCACTTTTACACATTATTAGTGAGTAAGGGACATCACTAGGGAACGGGGTCAGTTCGTGATCAGCAAAGATGAGCAACTTAATGAGTTTTTACCTTTTGTTTGGACACTCATTTATTAACCCTTATATTTCAACACTATGTTCACGCTTTTATTCAAGAATTGGGGGCACACTATTTAATAATATATGATGCATGATATCACAAGGTACGATACCTTCACACCTTGGGGACTAAGGTGCATTGAGAACTAACATGATTCTCTATCCCACCATTTCATTATATTGGTGGAGGTTTTTATAATTAGGAAGTATGGATATAGATGTAATAATAGGCACTTATATAATTACAGCCCTGATGAAGTAATTGGGAAATTCCCGGACGAAACACGTGTTGGCTGTTAATTTGGATGTAAGGTTGGAAAAGGCATTGCTTATATAACGCCTTTGAAGAATATGACTGAACTTTGATTGGAGAAATCTGGACCTGGACTTTGGATCGTAACAAATTTGGAGCAACAGACCTAAAAATTCTCTTCATTTGGATTTGGACATTGATATTCAATTTGAGGATTATGTTGAAAGTAATCTTATTAATTTTCAGAAATATATGAAAAACATTGTTTAATGTACACTGACTCATGAGTACTATATTTTTTTTGATATCATAACGAGTGCCTCTTCTATTTAATGATCTTAATAGTGCATGAGCACATATCAAGACTCTGGGGTGTGGTCTTCCAAGGGTGCACCGTTACAGGATTTGACCTTTTTTTAATATTTACCTCGTTACCCAGAGCGCCTAGTATTCTCCTAGTTTAGTACACCCACACATAGTTAGAGTTCAGGTACAGATATATCCTAATAAAAGAAATGCAGGACAAAGATGTAACTTCAAAACCAACAACTGGTTGGCCCAAAGATATTAATAATGAATAAATATAAGAACAATTGCCAAGACCAGAAGCCAGTCTAAAAATACAATGTGCAGCATGCACACAATGCGCATGTGTGTGCCCCCAACTTGACTCCTGACTACCATAGGGCATCAAGAGGGCAGGCAGGCATCTCAGTGATTGAGAGGTGGGGGGGGTTGGTATTTTGGGTTTGGGAGGGAGACTTTTGGATTTGGAGTTGAGAGGGGGGTATAGGCCTATGCTTAGGGAAGGGTTGCATAATCTGGTGTATAGACTTTTTGGCAGGAGGAGGGGCATGGGTACTTGCAGGGGGGCAGGGAAGTCTTGGAGGTGGAAGGGACAGGCCTGGCGAGGGAAACAGAAGTGGGAAAGAGGAATAGGGAAAAGGTCAAAACATGAAACAAACACTTTTTGTGACACATAGGGATGATAGCAGAAGGGGGTTTGGGAGTGGAGGGTGAGGGAGTGGTTGTCTGACATGTCAGTGTGTGTGTTGTGGGTGTGTGTGTGGGGGAGGTATGCTTGTGGGTGTCTGTTGGGTGGATGAGTGAGGGCGTTTATGTGTTCAAGACTGAGGGGGTGGAGGTGCTAGCGGATGCCATGGTGGGTGGGTGAGTCTCTGTTGGGGTTGTGACTACAAGTATGGTGGATGTGCTGCATGGAGATGTGTCAGTTGTTGTGGTGTCTGCGTATCTGGTGACTGAGTTGGATGTCTGAGAGTCTGCTGTTGTGCTGTCTGTGGGTAGGACCGGTGTAGTCGCTGGATCTGTAAATGATGCCGTGGTGTCTGCAGGTTTTTCTGCTGTACTGTCTGTGATTCTAGGGGTGGTGGGGGTGGGGGTGGTGGGGCCATCAGGGCAGGTTGTGGCTGTTGCTGTGGCTGCAGATGTATGTTGTTTGTGTGCATGCCAGTGGTGTGTCTTGTGGTCCTTGTGTTTGTCTGACCTATCCTTGGATGTTGAGGTGGATGCATGCAAGTCTGTCTGTGTGCTTAGGCTGGGACATGAAGAGGAGTTTGGGATTGGGAAGAGGAAGGAGGCGGGGGGAATGAAGACATAAAATGGGAATAACTAAATCACAGTACGTCTGGGAAACATTTATCTAAAGACTAGCTATAGATTAATGAGGAGTTTCTGCACCCACTAATCAGATGCATAGTCACATGTACACTAACTCTATGCACAGCAATTGGGGGCTACTTAGCACATAGGATACATCCACAGACAACCACAGGGAGCATAGTTAGTGCAACTAAACTATGGACACCATATATTGTGCTTGAAGGCCCTATAGCATTCTATCAGACATGCTGAATAGAACCACTACATGATAACATGAAAAACATCTGCATCACTAGCAACTGTCCTGACATGTGAACCTCACCACCTGAGTACACAGTTAACACTTATACAATTGATAACCACTGTACCCATGACTGACAAATCCACCTAGAGGAAAGCCATTTCACTTACAACATATCACACCACACCTCCAGGTGTATGTGACATGGAACATCTGCTACACCATAAAGTCAGGCAGAAATGAGCATTATCATAATCGTAACTGTCCTAACAGCCTCAGATCAGGTAAGGTAAGTCTTGGAAGAATGATGCCACAAAGTATATTCAGAAATGATGTATCCATTGACTCATAATACAAGCAGCAGATACCATATGTTGCACTCATATGGGTATGGCACTGGCCTATCTAGAATGGACAAGGCACATGTGCTTAGGGAAAAGCAGCCTAGCCACTTACCCCTCCACACCAAACACATTGGGATACAAGTTAATTTGCAAACATGTCAATGATATACCATCAAATGTGAAGGTCTAATGGACTACATGAGTTCCACATTGTAGGATGTCCACCCTTAGCAAACTTAATATTCCCCATTGTATGAATATGACATAAAGATGGGGACACCTCCACAAACCTCATTGGGACAGTACAAAGTTGGCCATAACAAAATCCAGATCAGGATGCCCACCTCACATGCAGTGTACACATATTTCAGGACATAGGATTACTTGGCCCTGTAACTCATCTGCCATACCCAATGTTGCACATAGAAAATACCCTGTGAAATATGAGTGGACAGACACCTTAGAGCAACATGACTCACCAATTGGATGAATGGCCTTGGAGACACTAGCTGGGAAGGATGACAGAGCAATGAAGAATTATATATGGATGAGTACAGTCACACATTTACTCAGTCACATGTACATGTCCACATGCAGTCATACAATTTGCTACATACAGGTGATCAAAATGTTTCAATGGACATCACAATGGCTACATCAATGTCTGCATATTTGCTACTTGGGTACCATGTATTCCCAGTAGTCAACATACCTGTAGCACCTACAACATCTTCACAGCTGTAATACATATGGATTATACAGTAAACTATCAGAGGCAAGTACATTGGATCTGTCAGTAATCACTCCTTGTGACTGCTGTACTGCCCTCAAATGCCCATCCACCTCAGGATAGGCCACCGCCAAAATGCAGGCCATTAGGGGGGTCAAGGTCCAAAGGGGCACCCCTCCCTCATTGGGAGGATATCCCCATCCAGGCCTCTGCGGTCTTTCGGGCCCAGCATCTCAGGTCCTCCCACCGGTTCCTACAGTGAGTGCTCTGCCGGCTGTTGACCCCCATGGTCTGCACTTGCTTGGCGATGGCATGCCAGATTCCCTTCTTCTGACCTGCATGGATGAAACAGACAAAAGGAGAAAGTCCTGTCCACATGCACCATACCAATAGTAGAGGACAGAACACATCAGTAACAGCAAGCAGTCAGACAATCCCTTGCTCTTAGCTCACACTCCTTCACAAAATACCATCTGCATGCATCAACACCTTCACTAGTCTTCATAAATGGTACACCTTAATTCACCATACCTATAACACATTGTTACGGCATTAGACTCACCTGCTCCTCTGGTGCACCATATAGCTGTTCATAGAGGGGTAGGACCTCCTCCACTAGCTTCTTCAGCTCTTCAGGGATAAAGGCCAGAGCCCTATCACCTGCATGATGTGGCACGATTGCTCTCAGAGGCAGTACACAGCAGCTCAGGTTGTGGAGATCTTGCTGGCAGCAGTGTCAGGAGTCAAGTGAACAATGCTGCAGAAGATGGCGCCATTTACATGACCGTCACTGCCGGCGGACATCGCCATTGGCCCAAGTCTGCTAAAGGCAGCAATATATCCAATGGCAAATTACATGGCGGGTGTAACCGCTTACCGCCATGTCGACTTCTGCCCCCCGACTTAGGTCACTTCCACATGTCCAGTACAGTAGGTCAGGCAGCTGCCATTTAAGTGTATGGAAGTGTAAAATGATCTGCATCATTAACTATGTCCCATATTGTGCAGTATGTATGTTGGTCCAGCCGTCATGTCTAGGTGACGGTGTACTTGTGCTGTCAATGCAGTGTTGTTGGAGGACATGTGGTGACAGTAATGTTCAACTACTCAGAGGTTCCTATGTGTTTCAAAATTATCGATAATGTCCCAGTATATGTGTGTCACATCTAAACAATTAGTCTTACAAACATGCACAGTAACAGGTGAATTTTTAAGCGTAATCCATATTTATTTGAGGCAATGTGGACCGAGAAGGGTGTAATCGGATGCATAGCTCTGTGCTGCACTGTATATGTCAGAGGTAGTAATCATCTTCAACAGTTGTTACGTGTGAATACTTTTCAAAACTGCACTTGACATGAGCATGCTGCTTGTCACATGCTCTCTTTACATGTTTTCACATAGTTACCCTGCCATACGGAGAGGAAGATGACCACCAATGTGCCGTCCACTAGTAGACCTGCACACCATGGAGGAAAGACATGTCAGACTTCGTCTGAATAGTCCTACTATCATGGATCTTAGTAAACAGTTGGAGCCAGATCTGTTGCCTGCCATTCGCAATTCCTTTTGCATGCCTCCCATCGTTCAAATCTTGTCAGTCCTACACTTCCTGGCCACTAGCTTCTTTCAGAATAGAGTGGTTCTCGCTGCAGGGATGTCTCAGCCCATGTTCTTTCTGGTTTTGAAGTATGTACTGTGTGCATTCTTGGAACACCTGGGCAGCTATATCAGGTTTCCACAAATAGCTGATTTGGCCTATGTGAAGGCAGTGTTTTATGCAAAGGGACACATTCCACATGTGAATGGAGCCATCGATGGCACCCATGTCACGTTGGTTCCCCCCAGTGCCAATAAACAGGTGACTAGGAACAGGAAAAACTACTACTCCATCAACATTCAAGCAGTGTGTCTGGCAGACTAGTACATTTCACAAGTCAGAGCAAAGTATCAAGGATCATTCCATGATTCCTTCATCATGCAGAACAGCAACATCCCACTGCTAATGACACAACTCTACACAGAGAGGGCCTGACTGGTTGGTAAGTTACAATTGGAATGTGTGTTTGCAATGTATGTTTCCTGCCATCACAATGTTGCATGCCATAGATCCATGTTTGTGTTGTTATTCCATTTTGTTCACAGGTGACTCTGGCTATCCAAACCACCTTTGGCTGCTGACACCAGTTCGGTACCCAACCACGCCAGGGGAAGTCAGATACAATGAGGCCCATGGGAGGACAATGCATGTATTTGAGTGGGCTTTTGGGTATCTGAAGCCACGATTTAGGTGCTTTGTTTCATGAGAAGGAGCCCTCCTCTAGTCACCCACCAAGGTATGTCAAATTATATTTGCCTGCTGCATGCTCCATGATCTTGCCCTCAGATGTCAGATCCCATTGATACCAGTAGAGGTGGAGGCAACAGTACCTGTGTGTGGAAATGCAGAAATGCTAAGTGATGAAGCGCTAGAGGAAGATAAGGCGGGAAACCCTAGGGCAGATCTCATCCATCAGTACTTCAACTGACAAATAGGTATGTAAAGTTGACATATTGTTCTGATGTAATTGTTTAAACAAATGTTGATGTCACCTCCCTTCTTGTATCACCTGTGGGGGTATAGTGAGCTCCAATGTCTATGAGTGTGTTGTGAATGCAGACTGAAGGTTTGCATAGTGCACAGGACAGATTGCTATTAAGTATCATGTATTGTAACAGCAGATGCACATTTACGCTTCTGGACATGCCTTCTCATATGTGAGGATTGTATTGCCTTTTCCCTTTCACTCACAGATTGCCGTAGGTCCTATTTGGCTCTGCAACCTTGGCTAACATAAGACAATGTCAGAAGCAGATGGGAATTGCTGACAGACATGAGAAGTGGACATGACTGAAACCAGGTGATATTTTTGTTGTGTAAGTGGGGTGTTACCCAAATTGTTAAACCGTCCGAACACTGGGTTGGAAAAGTATTTTCCCGTTTCTTTTACCTATTGGGTACAGGAGGTTGTCAAATGGTGTATAGTGTGTCTCGAGATGTGTCTGGTTCATGTATAAATGTTGGAACATAGGCTCTTGCATCACAATGAGTGTAGCTGTTTAAGAGCTACATTGGACCTAGCTGTCACTGTGTTCATACGTTGAGACCAGAGTGCATGTCACTGCAGACTGGCATAGGTGAGTGACAATACTACAGGTATGGGACCAATATAAGTGGAAGGTTTCAGGACTGGGTTCTTCAGTAATCATCTATGTATGTTCCATGGGATATGTGATGTCAAAGTTATGATAAAGGTATGTGTTGTGGCTATGCTAGGTGATACAGAGGACCTATTAGTGTGGCTCCTGCCTTGTCTTAAGTGTACCACGACCCTGACTTCTGTATCCTGCCGTTTGGCAATGTGTGACACATTAGCATACATCCTGATGAACAGACATGCTCTATGTGCTGTTTGCAGTTCTACATAAAAATGTGTGTAGAAGTAAATATCAACTTATTGGAAATCTGTCCTGTTTCATTTCTGTTGAAATGAGTCTCCTGCTGATGGAGTCCCCATTTGCTGTTCATTCCAATGGGTGTACAATACAGAGGCACATAATCAGAACAGAGTTGGCATGCATGGCTTTCACACATGGATGATAACAGGTACAGTCATAGGACCTGTGTTTAAGCTTGATTTATTGTGCATATAAAAAGAATATCTGTGACTATAAACGGAATGGAATGAAAAATATGTGATGAGTGAAGTCATGGTGGATGACATCACCAGGGTAGCTGCTACACCAGTTGGATACACAAGTCCATGACAAAATGGAGTTAGGTCTCAGAACAGTCAAGAGGGTGTATATGTGGCACACAAGGGTAACAGTTCAGGAGAGGTCCACTTCCTTGAAGTGGGTTTGGTCTTTGAATCTGCTCCTCCTATATGTCTGACTGAACGTCCACGTTTGTGGGGGCTTCTTAAGCTACAGAGGGCGGGGTGTCTGAAGCATGCCCTTCCCCTGGCACGGCCTACATTCCACTAGCAGTTGCAGATGTGGAAGTGGATGATGTTTTATTACTAGTGGAAGAGGCCAGAGGTGGGGTCCAAAACCTAATCAGGGTAGTATTGAGGGCCCTCAGCACCCCTGCAATGGAAGCCAGGTGGGCATTTCATGCCTGCCACTGCACCATGCCTTCCTGGTGGTGGTCACTCTACAGCATTTGAATTTCCCCCAACATGGTGATGAGCTGGCCCATTATTCCTTGAGAACTTTGGTAGTCTCCCAAGACTTGGGAAATGGTTTCCTGGTTAGTTGTAACCCTCAGAGGCCCCATGCTTGGGCCCACAGTATCCCTCCCACATACCCTACACCCATGTGCCTGTGCCCGTGGCACGGTTTACCCACTCCTTAGTGGTTGCAGGACCATCTTTGAAGTGGTAGCAAGGTTAGACTCAGGTACCTGTGCTGTGGGGCAAACAATAGATGCAACAGCCCTTGGGACACATGTTTGGGGGTGAATGGTTGCCTGTGATTTTGATGCAACAGGGCTGGGAGGAGTTGCTGTGGGCAGGGTGAGGCACAGAGTCATTGACTGAGCAGGTGTCCCACATGGGTCAGGTTGTTTGTCAGTGACCGGACATCCAAGGGTGTTTTCCTTACTAGGGAGTTCATCTAGAGAGGGAGTGACATTCTCTGATATCCTCTTCATGCTGGCAATGGCAAGGTTACCTTTGGGGGGAGTGAGACACCGAGTTCAGGTTAAAATGGGTATATTTTTGCTTTTGTGTGAGATGCAGACACAGTCATAACATGATTCCCAGCAATGACATTGACAACTGCTACTCAGCATACCTAAGTTGTACATAGAACTCTGTGACTTGATTTCTTTACTCCTTGTAAATAATTTTAAGACTAGGTTGGTAGTGATTGTACTGCTGATGGCATCTGATATTGCCTGATTGTGGAGGTGACCGTTCACCTCTGTTACCTAGTGACCAGTCAGGCATGCTAGATGGCACAAATTAGAGCTGTACATGTCACTATGGTGTCCTTGTAGGAACACAGTATGTGAGTAAGCAAGGGACATTGTCCTGCATCTGGATGTAATGCATGTTCATGGACTCAGCCATCTGACTTTCCGAACCAGGTTAGTACATTAATTGCTTGGGATCTTTAATCCGTGGTCATTATTATTGGTCACACAGCTATAACTGTGTTTTGCCTGGGATGCAGCTGCGAGTAAGCCATAGAATTGCTGTCATTGCCATGAACTGTTCCACACTAGTACAATCAAGATGGTGTGTATGGTAAATTAGTTAGAAATGCATAACATGTGATATCTTGTTCACATTACACATGTTTTCACAATGATGATATGTTGCATTCTGGGAGTTGTAGTGATATTATTAGACAGTAGTTCACATTCCATTTCCAAAGACTGTGAGGCCAGAGGAATTCAGTGGAGATGTGACATGCCAGAGGGGGATTAGGTGTTGTGGACGGAGGTGTAGTGGAAGGATGTTATTTGGGTTGGGTTAAGGTGGTGAGGGAAAATGCAGGATAGGTGAATTTTGTGACATGAATGTTGGTGTTTGTAGGAGGCTGGCCTGGTTTATAGTGGGTACGACAGGTAATTACGTTTTGTTGCAGTTGTAGAGCTCCTGGAGCAGCTCTGCGGTCGATCTGATGGTAGAAGGTGAAGCAGAGGTTGCAGAGGTTTCCTGCTGGAGTCTTGTAATCTGAATCTGAGGAAACACCCAGAGGAGAGACACTAAATAGGGCTGAGAGGGGGATAGGTCACCTAACCTGATAAAGACCTATCAGGAGGGGTTTCTGATGTCACCTGCTAGCACTGGCCACTCAGATGCTCCCAGAGTTTCCTGCCCATCCTGAAAACAAGATGGCAGAACCGAGGGACACTCTGGAGCAGCCCTCGGCACCACCCCTTTTGTTCTGTTCTGCCTTCCTGGGATTGAGCTGCTCAAGCCCCAGGAGGGCAGACGCCTGTCTGTGAGGTGGCAGCAGTTGGGGCTGCAGTGGAAACCTCATAGAGCTGGTTTGGCAGTAATGGGGGTCCATGGTGGAGCCCCCAGGGTGCATTGAATTGTCCCCCCAATTCCAGAATCAGATTGAAGGTACAATTTCCAGTTCATAAACACCTCACATGGCCATATTCGGAGTTACCATTGTGAAGCTACATATATGTATTGACCAATATGTAGTGCACACTTATAATTGCATCCCGCACTTCCGAAGTCTAGGAAAATGGACCTTGATGACATGGGGGCATTTCTTCTAGTGCAGGGGTGCCCTCACACACAAGTACTATGCACCTAGCCTTCGGGGTCTGAAGGTTAGATATGTAGGTGATTTATAAGTGACCTGGTGAAGTGAAAATGGCTGTGAAAAAGTGCTCACACTATTTACCCAGGCTGCAAAGGCAGTCCTGAAGAAGTGTTGAGCTCTTTACGGGTGGCAAAATAAATGCTGCAGCCCATAAGAATCTCCTGGAACCCCAATGCCCTGGGTACCTAGGTACCATATACTAGGGACTTAAAAGGGGGGTCTAGTATGCCAATGAGGAGTGAAATATGTAGTCACTAGACTATAGTGGCACATTCGGAAACAGAGAGAGCATACGCACTGGAGCTCTGATTAGCAGGACTCCAGTGACACAGTCAAACATACTGACAAAACAGTAAAACATACTGACATGTAGGCCACAAACTATAAGCACTGGGGTCCTGACTAGCAGGATCCCAGTGAGACAGTCAAACCACACTGACAATCAGGCAGAAATTGGGGGTAACATGCCAAAAAAGATGGTACTTTCCTGCAGGGGTACTTACCAAACTCCACTCCCCCAGGTATTCCTGTCAAGCCCTCAGGATGCAGGACGTTCAAGACCTTCTCCTATCATGATGTGAAAGTAGGGGGGTGTTAGAGAGGGTGTCTCTAGTTGGCAAGGGCAAGTCACACACAAATCGCCCTGTGCCCACCCTCTGGCACCTTGGCGCTAAACAGTCAAACTTAACTTAGAAGGCAATGGGTAAAGTATTTGTGCATTAAATCATACAGTAACCCAATAAAAACACCACACAAATAAACCACACAGTTTTAGAAATATATATGATATTTACCCGGTTGAATTAAGGTCAAAGGGATAAAGTTGAGATATCACTTTTGCAAGTTTAAAAAGAGTCTTAAATCTTAAAAAGCAACAGTTATCTCTTGATTACACAAAGTACCTTGTTTGCGTAAAAAATACCATGCACGAGACTGCAGAGGAGGAGATGCATGGAAAATAGTGTGTACGGCAGATTTTCTGACTTGCCACAGACGATGTGTCATTTCTTTCCACGCTGCAAGGGGCTTTACGTCATTTTTCAGTGCACAGTATTGGTTCCTCATTACGATGCAGGGATCTTTTTGCCACCCAGGGAAGATGTAGAGAAATCCTGGGCATGCGGGAAGAAGTTGCAGACATTGCGTCGATCTGGTGTGGCGATGCATAACATTTTCTGTTGCACGGCAAGCACTGTGTCGATTTTCCATTCAGGAATCGACTGTTTTGTTCCAGCTCAGCTGTGAGTCAATCCAGTAGAGCTGTGCTTCAAGTTTCCGGTTGCAAGGCACGCGCTGTGTCGAATCTTCACTCAGGAAGTCACGGTGTGTCATTCTGGCTCAGCTGTGTGGTGATTTCTCGGTCGCAAAACGGCTGTGCGTCATTTACTGCAGGCTGTGCACCAATTTTTGGCACACATAAGGGCCTGATTTAGAGTTTGGCGGATGGGTTATTCCACCGAAATGGTGACAGATGTCCTGTCTGCCGAAACCTAAATCCTATAGGAAATAATGGGAGTTACTTTTCGGCGGGAGGGTAATCCATCACTGTTGTGATGGAGTAACTCACCCACCAATATATCTACATCAGGCTCTAAGTATTTTTGGCCCTGAAACTTCAGAAAACAGGAGGTAAGCTCAATCCAATCCCTTGGAGAGCACTTCTCAGCAAAGTCAAAGGGCAGCAGGGCAGCAGGACATCAGCAGGGCAGCAGTCCTTCTCAGGAAAGCAGTCCAGATGAGTTCTTTGGGAAGCCAGGCAGTTCCTCTTGACAGGTTGCAGGTTCAGGTCCAGAAGTGTCTGAGTTGGTTGGGGCAGAGACACAGTTTATGTACCCAAAAATACCTTGAAGTGGGGGAGAATGCAAAGAGTGGTTTTGAAGTGCACAAGTTCCCCCTTCAGTGCAGGTCTGTCTGCCAGGGTCCCAGTAGGGGCTTTGGCAGTCCATTGTGTGAGGGCAGGCCATTAGCCTTTGAAATGTAAGTATTAGCTCCTCCACCCTCCAGCCCAGGAAGACCCATTCAGTATGCAGATGAGTGCAGGTGTGACTGAGTGTCCTGTGTTCATGGTTGACTGGGTCAAATTCACAAGGAAGCTGTCAACTAGCCCAGCCCAGCCCAGATCAGACATTGATTGGAGACAGGCTGTATTGCACATATGGTTTTTAAGTTTAAGTGCAGAGAAATGCTCACTTTCTAAAAGTGGCATTTCTAAAATAGTAATATAAAATCCAACCTCACCAATAATCAGCATTTTCTATTACCATTCTGGCCATACTAAATATGACCTGGTTGCCCCTTTCTGATCAGAATCTATCACTCAAATAGTATATGAGGATAGTCCTAATGCTATCCTATGAAAGGAGCAGGCCTCATAGTAGTGGAAAATTAATGTAGGAGTTTTCCACTACCAGGACATATAAAACACACACGTATATGTCCAGCTTTTTACCTACTTAGCACCCTGCCCTATGGGTTGCCAAGGGCCTACCTTAGGGGTGATGTATATGTCGAATAAGGGGTGTTTAATGCTTGGCAAGTACTTTTAAATGCCAAGTCAAAGTGGCAGTAAAACTGCACACACAGGCCTTGCAATGGCAGGCCTGTGACATGGTGAAGGAGCTGCTTTTGTGGGTGGCACAACCCGTGCTGCAGGCCCACTAGTAGCATTCAATTGACATGCCCTGGGCACATGAAGTGCACTTTACTAGGGACTTACAGGTAAATCAAATATGCCAATTGGGAATGAACTAACTTTACCATGTTTTTCAGGAGAGAGCACATGCATTTTAGCATTAGTTAGCAGTGGTAAAGTGTCTAGATTCCTAAAGCCAGCAAATGCGATGTCAGAAAAAGAAGAGGAGGAAGGAAAAAAGTTTGGGATTGACTCTGCAGAGAGGTCATTTTGAACAGGGAGGAGATGGGGCTGACAGCCGGTCTTCTGTACGGCTAGCTGGTGCCTGGATCCAACTGTTCCTGATGTCTTCCCTTGTGCGTGGATGACTGCCTACGGAATTGATTCTTTGCCACTTAATTTTCCTGGCAAAAGATGTTTGTTGGACCTGTGCTCTGAACAGGTGTGGCTCTACCTTTACAATTTCATCCACCATGATCCTCAACTCGTCATCAGTTAAATGTGGGTGTTTTTATGGGGACATGGTGGTAGTTGTGGAGACGGTGTGTGTGGGGGTGTTGTAAGTGAAAGGGTGCAGTGTTTGGTAAATGGTGAGATGTAGGTGCTGTGATGTGAGTAGGTGACGGTGGTAGCGGATTCTGAATGCAAGTGATGTGTGTAATGTGAATGTTGTGATGTGGGGGGGTGACTGCTGAGTGAAATGAGTAGGGGTGCCTATTGTTTATTTTTTCTAGTCTCTGGTTGTGAGTGGCGTTCTTTTTGCAAAGGATTGTGGGTTGAGTAGGGATGTGTTTTATAGTGAAGTTTGTAAGTGTGTCAGGTATGTGGCTGTGTGTCAGGTGTGGAGTATTTAAACTATTCAATATGGTGTTGTGTTCTGACTGAAGTGAGTTGAGTCTGCCACGGTTTGCACAGCCAATGGAGGTACTGCTGTCGTGATTTATAGATTGTAATTTGATGGGGGGATTTTTGTCGAGCTGGTGGTGCTGGTGGTGGAACAGCCTTTTTTCCATCCTCCAGTGTCCTGGCGGTTTCAGAAAATTTGAGTTTTTTTGGCAGTGTTCATGTTGTGACTCGTAATATGGCTGTCGTGTGACCCTCAACTTGGAGGTCTTTTGGTGCCACCACCACAGCGGTCTTACCGTCCGAACGTCAAATTCACAATGAGGCCCACTGTGACACGTTCCTATGTGGTTTGGAAGCAAAATAGTGTATTAATCCTTCACCCAGTATGTTTAAACACCAATTATTAGTACCTAAAAAATAAATGTTTTAGCATGTGGTGGATGACCTAAAAAATGATCAATATTTTAGAAAATGAGGTTTGTGATGGAGATGTTCTGTGTGAAATAATACCAGACGAGTTACACATAAGTGATCATTAAATAGGCTTCATTTAAAATCTCTGGAGCGACCCTCTCTTACTTCACAATCACCACTCAACAAAAAGGCATCTGGAGACAAGGGCATTCAAATAGAAGGGTCTGACTCTGCTAAGCAGCCCAACCCTTTCTAAAAGGAGAATATTTGACTGCTATCCCTCAACAAGACAGGCTTAATCTCTTGTCCTGCCAGGCAGATGTTAAAGGAAGAATACTGCATGGAATTAACTTTGAAGATAGTCATCTCAGAGATGTATTAGCACCCTCTCTAAAGGGAATGTAGAAAAGTGATCAGAATGAGTGTGCTTCCTTTCTTAAAGAGGCAAGTTTCCCCTGTTTTGCATGCATAAAAGTGCGTAGCCAACTCATGAAGCAAGATCATTTTGCCTTTTCTGCAGTCATTTTTAGAAAAGCAAGAAACAACTCTCTCTGGCATAGCATTTGCATTAAAGCAAATGAATTGTTACAGATGCTAGGTATTTCACATGCACTTTCACTTTGCTAGGATTAAGGAAAGTTACTAAGAACTGCTGGTTAACCACAATCAATTAGGGTTCTCACCACCTAGAAATCAGAATGGTGCTGCAACCTGGGAAGACAAGAGACCGCTGACAGCATACTCCTGTGTACTAATAAAGTATAGAAGATTAAGGTGGTCATTACAACCCTGGCGGTCGGTGTTAAAGCGGCGGTAAGACCGCCAACAGGCCGGAGGTAAAAATTTCGGAATTACGACCGTGGTGGAAACCGCCAACAAAGACAGCCACTTTAACACAACGCCCGCCACGGCGGTACAGACAAGCAGCACGGCGGTCACCGCCAACAGACAGTCGGAACACAATGTACCGCCCATAGTATCACAACCCGCCAATCCGCCACTTTTTCAGGGGTGGATTCGCCGTGGATAAAAACACGGCGGAAACAGCTTTTGCTATGGGAAAAAGCTCACCTGAACACATCCCACGAGGAACGAGGACTCCATGGAGCCGGAACTCCAAATACTCCCTGCCCTTGTCTTTCTGCTCCTCTACGACCATCATCTACGTAGGCACCAAAGACAACAGTGAGTACTGCACCTACGACATGGGGGAGGCAAAAGTTAGGGGGACACCCACCAAACACCCCCACCCACGCATATTACAACATACACACCAATGCATCCACAAAAACCACAGTAACAACCCACAATCCCCCCAGAAGAATGAAAAGACAAAGCGAAATCCGTTCAAACATTGTAATGTTGCAATATACATGTCTTACAAAAATATACAGATATATACGAAAATCAGTCAGAAATATATACATCACGAGAAGTAGTGCAGATATGTACATAACAATGTCCGTTCACCAACAGTCCAAAAATGCATGAGCGAGGCCCACAAAAGATACATGACCATAATCGGAGAGAACACTGCCGGGGCATCAGATAGAAATACTACAGGCACCTCAGGGGGATTACTGCAAAGCCAGATCCACGACGGGGCTCCATGCCCATTGATGTATCAGGGGAGTGCAAAGCCACAGTCTCTCAAGTCTCTACAGTGGGTATGGTGCCCACCGTGCCATCCTGGGGAGTGCAAAGCCACAGTCTCTCAAGTCTCTCCAGTGGGTGCCGTGCCCACCGTGCCATCCTGGGGAGTGCAAAGCCACAGTCTCTCAAGTCTCTACAGTGTGTGGGGTGCCCACCGTGCCATCCTGGGGAGTGCAAAGCCACAGTCTCTTAAGTCTCTACAGTGGGTGGGGTGCCCACCGTGCCAACCTGGGGAGTGCAAAGCCACAGTCTCTCAAGTCGATAACATTCTCCACTGGTTCTGGGGGGGACTGGTGCCCAGAGTGCCTCATCCTGTGCAGGACTGAGGTAGTGGATGCATCTCTCCACTGGTTCTAGAGGGAAACTGGTGCCCAGACTGGATGAGTCTCCCCGTGAAAGTTCCTGTCCTGTCACTGTCCCAGCTGCACATGGGATAAGGATGCCTGATGTGGCGGTCTATTCATTCCTACCCGGTCTTTGCCCTGTTCAGCGGTCTTCACCATGGCGGTCTTTGCCCTGTTCAGCGGTGCTTTGCCATGGCGGTCTCTGGACTGTTCAGCGGTGCTTGCCCTGTTCAGCGGTGCATGCCCTGTTCAGCGGTCTTCACCATGGCGGTCTTTGCCCTGTTCAGCTGTGCTTTGCCATGGCGGTCTCTGGACTGTTCAGCGCTGCTTGCCTGTTCTGCGGTGCATGCCCTGTTCAGCGGTCTTCACCATGGCAGTCTTTGCCCTGTTCAGCGGTGCTTTGCCATGGCGGTCTCTGGACTGTTCAGCGGTGCTTGCCCTGTTCAGCGGTGCATGCCCTGTTCAGCGGTCTTCACCATGGCGGTCTTTGCCCTGTTCAGCAGTACTTTGCCATGGCGGTCTCTGGACTGTTCAGCGGTGCTTGCCCTGTTCAGCGGTGCATGCCCTGTTCAGCGGTGCTTTGCCATGGCGGTCTTTGCCCTGTTCAGCGGTGCTTTGCCATGGCGGTCTTTGCCCTGTTTAGCGTGCTTTGCCATGGCGGTCTCTGGACTGTTCAGCGGTGCTTGCCCTGTTCAGCGGTGCATGCCCTGTTCAGCGGTGATTTGCCATGGCGGTCTTTGCCCTGTTCAGCGGTGCTTTGCCATGGCGGTCTTTGTCCAGTTCAGCAGTGCTTTGCCATGGCGGTCTCTGGACTGTTCAGCGGTGCTTTGCCATGGGGGTCTCAGGACTGTTCAGCGGTCTTCACCATGGCGGCCTTTGCCCTGTTCAGCTGTGCTTTGCCATGGCGGTCTTTCCCTGCTCAGCGGTGCTTTGCCATGGCGGTCTCTGGACTGTTCAGCAGTGCTTTGCCATGGCGGTCTCTGGACTGTTCAGCGGTGCATGCCCTGTTCAGCGGTGCATGCCCTGTTCAGCGGTGCTTTGCCATGGCGGTCTTTGCCCTGTTCAGCAGTGCTTTGCCATGGCGGTCTCTGGACTGTTCAGCGGTCTTCACCATGGCGGTCTTTGCCCTGTTCAGCAGTGCTTTGTCATGGCGGTCTTTCCCCTTTTCAGCGGTGCTTTGCCATGGCGGTCTCTGGACTGTTCAGCGGTGCTTGCCCTGTTCAGCGGTGCATGCCCTGTTCAGCGGTGCTTTGCCATGGCGGGCCTGGTACGGACATTGGTGTGTGGCATGACGCTCCCTACACTGTGCATCGGTGAGTGGCATGACGTTCCATCATAGCCCACCTGGGCTGTGGCAGCCGGGGCCCTCCTGGGCACTGACTCCGGCGGTGGCCTCCTGACCAGTGACGAGACTTGGGCCCTCCTGGGCTGTGACTCTGGCGGTGGTCTCCTGACCAGTGCTGATACTTGGGCCCTCCTGGGCACTGACTCCGGCGGTGGCGGTGGTCTCCTGACCAGTGATGAGACTTGGGCCCTTCTGGGCTGTGACTCTAGCGGTGGTCTCCTGACCAGTGCCAATACTTGGGCCCTCCTGGGCACTGACTCCGGCGGTGGCGGTGGTCTCCTGACCAGTGATGAGACTTGGGCCCTCCTGGGCTGTGACTCTGGCGGTGGTCTCCTGACCAGTGACGATACTTGGGCCCTCCTGGGCTGTGACTCCGGCGGTGGTCTCCTGACCAGTGACGATACCTGGGCCCTCCTGGGCTGTGACTCTGGCAGTGGTCTCCTGACCAGTGACGATACTTGGGCCCTCCTGCGCACTGACTCTGGCGGTGGTCTCCTGACTAGTGACGATACTTGGGCCCTCCTGGGCACTGACTCCGGCGGTGGTCTCCTGACCAGTGACGATACCTGGGCCCTCCTGGGCTGTGACTCTGGCAGTGGTCTCCTGACCAGTGACGATACTTGGGCCCTCCTGGGCACTGACTCTGGCGGTGGTCTCCTGACTAGTGACGATACTAGGGCCCTCCTGGGCACTGACTCCGGCAGTGGCGGTGGTCTCCTGACCAGTGACGAGGCTTGGGCCCTCCTGGGCAATGACTCCGCCGGTGGCGGGGTCTCTTGACCAGTGACGACGGTGCTGGCTGTTGTGTCTCGACCGCCGGGAATGATGGCGCCCTTCTCCGCCGTGACACACACAACAGGCTGGGCAGACTTCCTCTGGCCCTTCCCCACCTTTGGTGGAGTCACAGCTGACTCTCCAATCCCCTTGGAACCCATGTGAGTTGTTTTCCCACCAGGAGTCTTCACTCGGTCCCGTCGTCCACTCTCCAATTTTAGAGCCTTTACAGGGGGTGGGCTGCCAGTGCCTTGGCTCCGGGTCACACTGCCTGCCCTGGTGGCCGGTGCACTCCACAAACCTTGAACAGACACCACTGGTATTGGAGGCTTTTTGGCTGAGGCGCTACGACGGGACTGATGAATTGGAGGGGGGTGGGAGCAAAAAGGTCAACTTTACAGAGGGACAGTTTCTGACGTACACTGGGATGGGTAGTGGGAGGGGGTCTGGGAGTGGAGGAAGAGGAGGTGGTTGTCGGAAGTGTCACTTTAGGTGTTTTGGGTGCAGGGGCAGGTACTGCAGGCTGTCGTGAGGTGGATGGATGTTGGGTGTCTGGTTGCCGGCGTTTGTGTACTTTGGGAGGGGACGTCACAGACACACTGGGAGAGGACACAGGGGACGAGTAAATGGCAGTGGAGGTGGTGAGTGCAGGTGAGCGGCTTGTGATGCTGGGTCTCCTTGTGCGATTCATGGTGCCTGTAGATGTGGTGCATGCAGGTGTGTGTGTAGACGAGACTGGGAGGGAGGAGGGAGAAGAGGAGGAGGGGGACACAGTGGAGGCAGTGGATGTTGCTGTGTCTGTACGTGGGTGAGGCTTGCGTGAGTGCCTGTGGGTTGTGTGGTGCCTATGTTTGCTTGAGCTACTTGTGTGTGCTGACTTGTGTGCATGCTGGTCTGTAGATGTGCTTGGGATGGGCTGGGGTACAGGAGATTGGGTCTGGGTGGAGGAGGTTGCAGGGGGAGGCTGGACACAGGGACAATGGCTGCCTTCAGTGCTGAGGCCAGAGATTGCAGGGTTCACTGAAGGACAGCCTGACCAGAATGAATGCCCTCCAGGAATGCATTACCTTGTTGCAACTCTCGTTCTACACTCTGGATGGCATTCACAATGGTAGACTGCCCAACAGTGAGTGACCTGAGGAGGTCAATGGCCTCCTCACTGAGGGCAGCAGGGGTGACTGGGGCAGGGCCTGAGGTGCCTGGGGCAAAGGTGATGCCCACCCTCCTGGGTGAGCGGGCACAGGCGAACGCTGAGGGGCTGCTGGAGGGCAGTGCTGGTAGGGGAGGTGGCGGCTGTACCTGTAGAAGTGGGGCGCACAGATGGTGCCGCCACCACAAGGGAGCCCCCATTGGCGAACGAGTCCGTGTCGCTCCTTGGTGATCCGGTGGCCGACGTGAAGCTCCCCTCACCCTCTGTCCCACTGGTGCATTCAGAGTCCGTGGTGTGGCCCTCCATGGCCATGTGGGATGCAGCTCCCTCGTGCTCCGGTGCCACTGTACCTCCGCCTGATGATGCTGATGTACAAAAGGACAGGGAGAGCAGAAAAAGGGGGGGACAGAATAAAGAGAGTTTTAGTGCATGGCATACCGCTACCATTGGCGGACTAGACAGACACAGCAGCCCCCTGCATTACGCCGTGCTCCTGCTCTCTGCACATGCAATCTCTGGGATATGGCCTACATGGCAATGGTGGACATCTGCACACATGGATGCCACAGGGGCAACTATACCTGTACTTGACACTCTGCTGAGGTGGGGTAGAGTGCCACGTGGCCTGCATTACGGAGGGGCCTTGCCTACCGAACACGCCCTGGCCTAGGGACACCCACAGCCCACCTCCCCCACCCAGACCCCTCCACTGCGTGCAAAGTCCTCAGTGTTGTTGTACTCACCCCCTTGAGTTTCTGCTGTGATGCCCTCAAGTGCCCATCCAACTCAGGGTAGGCCACCGCCAGGATCCGGAACATCAGGGGGGTCATGGTGCGACGGGCACCCCTCCCACGTTGGGAGGCCATCCCCAGCTGAGCCTCTGCTGTCTTCTTGCTGCAGCGGCGAATGTCCTCCCATCTTTTCCGGAAGTGGGTGCCCTGTCTCTGGTGGGCCCCCAGGGTCCAGACCTCCTTGGCGATGGCACGCCAAATGTCCCTCTTCTGGTGGGCGCTGACCTACATGACATGCACAAGGAAAGAGGATCAGTCATTACCAACTGCACCGTCGATGTGAGTGGCCCCCTCCCTACTCTGGACATGTGGCCCATTCATTCCCATGCATTAATGTTCTATGGACTCTGTCCCCTTCCCTCTTCCAACCAGCCCTCTCCACCCAAGCCTAGCCCATACAACATGCTCCCTGTGTACTAACCTGTTGGTCTGGAGGACCGTAGAGTAGCGTGTACTTGGGGAGGACCCCGTCTACCAGTTTCTCCAACTCCTGTGCAGTGAAGGCAGGGGCCGTTTCCCCAGACGCAACAGCCATCGTCGCTTCCAGACCGAGGTCACAGCAGCACTTGCAGTGTAGGTCCTCTCCTGTCGAAGCTCAGGGATCTAGTGATTGAACAGATAGAAAATGGCGGGGACGTCCGCGGCGGTGACGTCCGCGGCGGTGCGCATCATCACCGCCGGCGCACCTGTTCATTGGCTCCTGGGACCCACAGGGTCCAATGTTGACCAATGCAGCATTGCGCCGCGGGCTACAACCGCCTACCGCGACGGTGTGCAACGCCAGCGCAGTTACCCCACAATCCAATTGTCCCAGTTTAGAGGTCAGACAGCCGCCATTTCAGGGGCCCACATGGCTTCATTTACCTGTGCGTCACACATAGCTAGGCCTACACTCAACACACATACAGGAAGGGTTTTGTGAGGGGTGTAGTCTTGTATGTAACTGTGGGTACATACCTGGAGGAATAATGACTGATTCGTCGCTGTTGTCCTTCGTAGGCACCGTCAGCTGGGACATGTGAGAAGATGGCGGAATCCTCCGGTGTACCGACCGCTGGTGGACCTGCTGACAATGGAAGAGCGACATGTCATCGTCACCTACCGGTTTGACTGTGCCACAATCCAGGAACTATGTACCCAGTTGGAGTCAGACCTGATGTCACCAATCCACCATCCAACTGGAATCCCCCCTGATGTGCAGGTGCTGTCAGTGCTCCATTTCCTTGCAAGTGGGTCTTTTCAGACAACAGTGGCCATGGCATCAGGGATTTCCCAGCATATGTTTTCCAACGTGCTGTCCAGAGTGTTGTCTGCCCTGCTGAAACACGTAAGGAGATACATCATTTTCCCTGAGGTGGCAGATTTGCCTACAGTGAAAGGTGACTTCTATGCCCTTGGACATATCCCCAACGTCATAGGTGCCATTGACGGGACCCATGTAGCTCTGGTCCCCCCCCACAGGAGTGAACAGGTGTACAGGAACAGGAAGAGTTATCATTCTATGAATGTACAGATGGTCTGTTTGGCAGACCAGTACATCTCCCAGGTAAATGCTATGTTCCCTGGCTCAGTGCATGACGCCTACATCCTGCGGAATAGCAGCATCCCTGATATGATGGGTCAACTCCAGAGGCACCATGTATGGCTATTGGGTGACTCTGGTTAACCCAACCTTTTGTGGCTATTGACCCCAGTGAGGAATCCCAGGACCAGAGCAGAGGAACGCTACAATGAGGCCCATGGGCGGACTAGGAGGGTGATCGAATGCACCTTCGGCCTCCTGAAGGCCAGGTTCAGTTGCCTCCATATGACAGGTGGATCCCTATTCTACTCACCGAAGAAGGTGTGCCAGATCATCATCGCCTGCTCCATGCTTCATAATTTGGCTTTGCGACGCCAAGTGCCTTTTCTGCAGGAGGATGATCCAGATGACGGTGTTGTAGCAGCTGTTGAGCCTGTGGAGCCTGTGGACAGTGATGAGGAGGAAGCTGAGGAAGAAGACAACGACAACAGGGAGTCAGTCATACAGCAATATTTCCAGTGACACACAGGTGAGAACATTTTCATGGTTAACATTACATTAACTTTCACACGTCTATCTCTATCCTGTCTGTCGATTTCTACCAGTATTTGGTAACTGAGTTGTACCTTTCCATTACGGTTTCACAGGTGTGGTTACCAACGTGTCATCTGCTTGCATCCTTCAAGGACTTGTGATGTGTGACATAGGTATGTTAGCCTTACAATAGGAAACGCATTATGACACTGTGATTGATAATACATATTTACTAAATCACAGACTGACTCCAGATGTGTTTCAAGGGTGTTTATTGAAGTGCTCAGAAATGGGAGGGGGTTGTAAAATGAGGATGGGTGATGGTGGAGGAATGTCCATGGCAGAGTCCAGTCTATTAGTCTCACAGGTGCACTGCCCATATGGGCATAGGAAGTGGAGCTGGGGCAGTTTAAGTATGGACAGGGTAACAAGGTGGGACAGTGGGAGGACAAACAGGGTGGTCTCATTTCCTGGCGGGGGTCTTGCCATCTTGCTCTGTCCTGTTCCTGGATCTCAGGGCCCGCTTGCGTGGTGGTTGTCCGTCTGCATGGGGGTGGGGTGCTGGTGTGGTGGTCCTGTGGCGGGGCGTTCTGTCCACTAGCGCCGGCGGAGGTGGTGGGCAGTTCATCGTCCTGGCTAGTGTCAGGGGCCCCTTGGAGTGCCACGGTCTCCCTCAAGGTCTGCTGTATGTCCTTCAGCACCCCTACGATGGGGCCCAAGGCAGAGCTGATGGTCCTGAGCTCCTCCCTTAACCCCACATACTGTTCCTCCTGCAGGCGCAGGGTCTCCTGCAACTTGTCCAGAACCGTCGCCATCGTCTCCTGGGAGTGGTGGTATGCTCCCATGATGGAGGATAGGGCCTCGTGGAGAGTGGGTTCCCTTGGCCTGTCCGCCCCCTGTCGCACGGCAGCCCTCCCAGTTCCCCTGTGTTCCTGTGCTTCCGTCCCCTGGACCGTGTGCCCACTACCACTTCCCCCAGGTCCCTGTTGTTGTTGGGGTGGTGGGTTATCCTGGGTTCCCTGTAGTGGTGGACACACCGCTGATTGACCTGTCCTGGGTAGGGAGGTTTGGGCCCGCTGGGTGGGTGCTGTGCTGGTGTTACCAGAGGGTGGAAGGTAGGTGTTGGCCTGTGCCTGTGCAAGGGGAACCAACTGTCCCGAGGTCCACGATGGTCCGGGCTGGTCATCAGGATCCAGTAGGGCAGAGCTGCTATCGTCACTGTGGGCCTCTTCTGGGGGTGGAGTGGTGTTGTCTGGACCCTCTGGTGTGGTGACGGTCCTTCGGGTTCCTGCAGGGGCATAAGAGCATGATTATTGCAGGTCTGTGTGTAATGGTGTGCAATGGGTGGGTGAGCGTGTACCCCAGTGCAAGCATTCCTGGGTGGGAGCTTGTGTGATGGTGGTTTAGGTGGTTGGATGGGTATGTGCAGTGGGCATGCTTTAGTGCTGGGTGTCCATGCTTAGTTGTGTCATACAGGGCTTGGTGTTGGGGTGTGTGGTTTGTGTTATTAGTACATTAGTGAGGAGTTGGAGTGATAGGGGAGGGTGTGAGGGTGTGGCTGTGTGATAGCATGCAGGTGGGTGGGGTATTAGATAGTTAAGATTTGACTTACCAGTGTCCCATCCTCCACCGACTCGTGTGTGGCCCTCTGGATGCATGATGGTCAAGACTTGCTCCTCCCATGTTGTTAGTTATGGGGGAGGAGGTGGGGGTCTGCCGCCAGTCCGCTGAACCGCGATGTTGTGCCTGGAGACCGTTGAACGCACCTTCCCCAGTAGGTCGTTCCACCTCTTTCTGATGTCCTCCCTATTTCTTGGGTGCTGTCCCACGGCGTTGACCCTGTCGACTATTCTTCGCCATAGCTCCATCTTCCTGGCTATTGATGTGTGCTGTACCTGTGAGCCAAATAGCTGTGGCTCTACCCGGATGATTTCCTCCACCATGACCCTGAGCTCCTCCTCGGAGAAGCGGGGGTGTCATTGGTGTGCCATGGGGTGGTGTGTGTGATGTGTGGGGCGGTGTGAATGTTGATGTGTGTGGTGATGTGTAGTGGTGTGTGGTGTTTTGTGCGTGGGTGTGGGTTGGGTGATGGTGTTGTGTGCCTCTGTATAGTGGTGTTGTCTTGGCTGTGCAGTCTCTCTGGCCTTCTCTCGGTAATTGTGGTCGTAGGGGTTTGTGGGTGATGTGGGTGTGTGTTTTATATTGTGTTGGGTGTGTGGGAGTGGTGTTTGTATGTGTATCAGGTGTGTGTTTTTTTAATTGTCCAATGTGGCGGTGTTTTGGAGATGTGTGTGTATTTTGAGTGCGGCGGTGTGTACCGCCAATGGAATACCGCGGTTGAAAGACCGCCGCGTGGATTCGTGGGTCATGATAGCATGGGCATGTTTCTGTTGGCGTGACGTTGGAGGATTTATTATCGTCAGTTTATCACTGACCTTTGGTGTGGCGGAGTTGTGTGGGTGTCTGAATTTTGGCGGATTCCGAGATGTGTGTCACAATAGCTGTGGCGGTATTCCGCGGCGGTGTATTGGCGGTCTTCTGCACGGCGGTAACCGGCTTTTACCGCCAATGTTGTAATGACCCCCTAAATCCTGATTTCTTAGGATTCTCAAAAGCAGCAGGCCCCTCATGGAAGTCCACAGAAAGAAGAAGATGCATGGCAATTGGTAAGAGGGATCACCCAACCTTGTCATGTCTTGGAGTGCGGCCGGGGCACTAGCTGAATTGAAAAGTTGAATATCCAGACTTCCTATTCAATTTGTCACTTAGTAACCCAAAATGAGATACAGAAAGTTCAAAGACAAATATTGTGTCAACAAAAACGTTATCCACATTTTGGTAAACATATCATTTCCACAGGACAGAGAAGAGTCCAGGCATACTTGAAAAACATTTAACCTGATGGCAATTTTCCAGGTTTCACAAAAGCTTGTAGCTTACGAGTTTGGAGTATGAAGTTTGAGTCTAGCTTGGGACCTCCAAAAGAGGGCGTTCTACCTAGTGGAGTCGTCTTTGGCTAGAGCATCCATCCTTCTCCACTGAAGGACTTTGAGCTCCAAAAACATTTTTAAAGTTGAAAGCAAAACCTTTTGCAACATGAACTGCTAGGCTTTATCCAATCCTTGGTTCATCGCAATCAATCACAAAATGTGATTATGTCCTGGTCTAGTGCACTTCACGCTACATCACGGACTTTTTGTTTTTCCACTATTTTCTAATCACTCTTTTTTGTATGTTTTGGTGATGCCGGATCGTTCACAATAGCCACCTTTTGGTCTCAGGAACCACATTATTTTGCTTTGTGAGAGAGTAGATAGAGCTCACACTATGACTAAGGCCTTTAATCCTGAAATGACGCTAGTCTCCTACAAAGAGTACAATTTAATATGCAACAAAAAGATTAAGGTGGTTATTTTGACCATGGCGGATCATCTTTCAGTCTACGAGAAAGGTAGATGCTATGGACTTTGCTTTGAAGGGTGCTGTTGTGGCACTATGTCCCTTCACAACGTTAGGGGTTTGATTAGCGGGTACTCAATTGGCAGTTAAACAGCAAACTTTGTTTACAGAAAACAAACTGGCAAAGTGGCAATTTGTACTGTTTAAAACAAATTGTACCCTTAATTTGAATGGCCATGATAGGAAATACACTCAGCAATACTGGAGAAAACTCCCCAAAATATGCAGATGAACATTTTGAAGAAAGTCATCTTTTTACAGGGTATCTACAATTTTTTTTTTTTTCTTATTTTAATTTCTTACTTGGGCTGCTGATATGTGATGATGAATGATGACTGGAATAGGTGTGCCATGTCCTAAAAAGAAAAGAAAATGCTTAAGAAACTTGCCATTAGTGACACTTTGGAAAGTTTAATATAATTATGTGCATACATTTTGCACAGTTACACAAAGATCAATCATGGGTACAGAGATAAGGAAACATTTTTCATACTTTATCTTATAGCATCTTCTCCAGCCTGGTGCCCACATGCATGATGTCTCTTTTCTGCATTCATTTTCATTTTCATTTTCTGTTTTTCAGTTGCAAGTCCCTCATACGAATCAGGTTTTTACTATTGTTTCTTTCTGTGGTTCATTGGGATCATTTGGTTGCCATTGCTCTCCTGAACATCAACGTCTCAGGACTTTCACCTGTGGTCGAGTGGGGTGTCTAAATAAGCTTAAAGTGCAGAGTTCAGTACTGTCTTTAGAATAAGCTTCTCCAGATTTGCACGCTGCATTGTTTTCTTCAGCTTACTCATAAAACACACAACAAGTTTATTCGCTTGTCTCCATAAGGGCGTGATCTTTTGCTGCTTCATGTACAGATGCACCACAATTTATTTAAATTATTTACTGTTGAAGGGTGGACCATTGTCAGACTTCACAATGACTGGTAAACCCCATATTGCAAAGATGCCATCATGTTTTTTGATTACTCGCTCATATATAGTGGATGAGAGATCTTTGACCAAAGGAAACATGAATATTCATCTACAATCACAATTAAAAGATGTCCCTTGTTGTAGGAAAGTCCTCCTTTTTTTGCCTGATCACCCCCACTCTTTTTGGATAGGTACTGGTGGTTACTGACTCTTGGCTGTGCCCTGGGTACTGCTAACCAGTCCCAGGGCCTGTGCTCTGTGTAAAATGGATATGCAAATTAGGCTAATTATAATTGGCTAAGTTAACCTACCTATAAGTCCCTAGTATATGGTAGGGCATGTAGGTTTAGGGACCACAGCATAGGTGGTGCACACCTAGGTGCACTGCTGAGGTGCCCAGTGTCATTTTAAAAGCAAGCCTGCCTTGCTGGCTGCTTTTAAATTAAAGTTATATGCAAATTCGACTTTGGAATTAAAGGTACTTCCAAAGTCTTAAACTACCTTATTTTTACATATAAGTCCCCCCTAAGGTGTGCCCTATGTGCCCCTAGGGCTGGGTGCCATGTAACTATAAGCAGGGACTTTATAAAAATAGATTTATAAGCCCTGGTGAGGTAAAAACTGCCAAATTCGTTTTTCCCTCATTGAAGTAAATGGCCTTCATAGGCTAGAATGGGCAGACTTTATTTTAAATTTTAAAGTCTCCTTAAATGTTACATACCAAGAATTTGGTATCAAATTCATTGTTGTAATAAATCCCACAACTTCCAGTTGTTGGATTTAATATAACTTGTTCAGGTAAAAAGTTTAGACTTTACCTAAAAAGTTGCCAATTTCAGCTCTGCATTGTTTTTGCTGCTGTGCTCTGATTGGCCAACCTGCAGCAGCTTCTGCCAGGCTAATTTGATGAGGTGTGAAGTGGCTTGGCTTCACACAAAGGAATGTGCTTGGGGGAGAGAATCTCCCCTCAGCAGATGGTGAGGCAGGAAGGGGGAGGGCTGCCAAACTGGTCTTCAAAGGCAGAGAAGGACATCTGGAGCACCCAGCAACACCCCCACATCCTGCAACCCCAGACAGCTAGGTGCCCCCTTGATTAGATTAGGAGAGGGCAGGAGAGGGGTGTGTTTATGATTTTTAGCCACACCAGTGGGTGGGCTCAGCCAGATGTAACCTCCAAAAATCAGATTCAGCCATGTTGGATTTTTAGAGACTGTTGCCTTTTGGGATGGATTTTTGCCACACTTCCCAGGAAGTGGTCATCACAGGGGGACGACCCTGTACCTGATTGGAGAACCAGGGCCCCCCTGCTTTTCACCCAGGAGCAAGAATAAAACTGGCAGACCTGCCCCCACACCTCAGATCCCCACCAACTTTCAAGAAGAAGGAACTTAAGGAGAAGAAGGACTGCCCTGCTGGACCCCTGGCCTGCACCTGGACCCTGCACTCAGAAGGACTGCACCAGCTGCACACTTGGGCTTCACCACAAGAAGGACTTTGCCTGGCTTCAACTGGTTCAAGGAGGGACTCCCTGTTTGCTACAGGTGAAAAATTGCTATCCAGAGTCCCCTGCACCAACTCCTAAAAAAGAGACCAGTTGACCACTGCCCAGTGGCCAAAAAGGAGTTTGCGCCAGGTGCATTCTGGGAGTTGAAGTCCGCACCCCCCAAGGACCATCACAGAACTTCTGGACCCTTGGGGTGAGCTGTGGACCCCAAAAGAACCTTAAAAGAACATCTGGGTGAAGCCCCAGAAGTTTGGAGAAGATTTGACAAATTTTGTAAAAAAGCTTCAGAGAGGGACCGACCCGCCGCGGAAATTCTAGCCGGCTTGCCTCAACCGCGACCCGGCCTGACTTCGTGGTTCGTCCCGGTAAAGAAAAACATCCGAAAAAGAGACTAAGTCCGAACGTAAAAAGTTGACCGGGACCTCCCAGCCATCGTATCCGAGAAGGGCTCCACGGACGTCGGATCAAGATCCAGGTTTACCCCGGTCGAAGGATTTTCATCTCGAAAAAACGACTAAGTCCGAAGGTAGAAATCACCACCGAGGAAACCCACATCGCGTATCCGGACAAGGGCTCCAGGAGGTCGGATTCAACTGGCAGGTTCGTCCCGGTGAAGAAAAACTTCAAAATAAAGACTAAGTCAGAAGGTAACTTTTTAACCGAGGCCTCCCGCGACTTGTAGCCGAGCAGGGCTCCATCGCGGTCGGCCTGAAACTTTGACTTTGCCCCGGTCCTGGTGCAACCAGATGACCCGATTGGCGCTTTTTGTTTCTAAGCGCTAGAAAAATAATAATTCTTTAAAAATTCATATCTCCGGTTCCCCTGAACCGATTTTAATCGTTTTTGTGTCATTTTAAAGATAAAAATATAAACTATTTTTATAAATTGGTTTTGGATTTTTAAACTGTTTCCTGTGTTTTATTTAATTACTGTTTTGTGATATTTGAATGCTTTACACACTGTCTCCTAAGTTAAGCCTTGACGCTCGTTGCCAAGCTATCAAGGGTTGAACTGGGACTAATTTACTGAGACCTAACTGTACCTAGGTGGAGGTTAGTGGCTTGTTGCTAGGTGTAGGTACCTACCTGCCCTTACCAATAACCCATTTTCCAACATTTTTGGTGGCAGCGGTGGGATCCTGTACTTGTGTTCAGTATCACGTTACAGTTTAAGTAAAACAAATAAAAAATCCTTTACATTTTCTTAGTGCAAAAATTATTATTTTTTAAATTTTAAATTTTTACTTTTTTTTATTTGATTAATTATTAATTTAGATTAATATCAATTATTGAATTTTTTTAATTTTTCTAAATTCTTGTTTCCAATTTTTGCAAAAAGTTTTTGTTGACACAAAACTAGGGAACCATGGAGCTTGATCTGGCTAGCCTACCCACACTGACAGTAGTCCAGCTTAGGGGGTTGTGTATTGAGAGAGGGTTACCTGCAACCACTGATCTCAGGAAGCAAATCCCGATTGAATCCCTGACAGCATGGGCTGAGGCCCAAGAGGTAGAGACAGAGGAAGCTCCAGAGGAGGAAGAAAAAGGGGAAGATGCTAACTCTAACCACTCAGGGGAGGGAAGGCATCCGAGCCTAAGTGAGGAAGAGGAAGAACGGTCCTCAGTAGATACAGTCACTAGGGGCAGGCCCAAAGCTAGTGGTAGGAAGGGGGTCCCTTCAGGAGGAGAGAACCCATCCATCAGAGAAAGAGAGCTGGAGGCCCAGCTAGCATACATAGCTTTGGAAGCAGAGAAGCTGGCCCTAGAAAAGAAAAAGTGGGCAAGCAAAGAGAAAAGAGATGGTGGCAGCGATAAAGAGGCTGAGGTGTCCCTGGGTGGGGGTTTTGCCCCCAGATTACCCAAAGGGGTGGTTCCTGCCTATGTAGAGGGGGATGACATAGATAAGTGGCTGGGGGCCTTTGAGAGGGCCCTCCAGATGAGGAAAGTCAAGCCTCAGTACTGGGGTTCACTTCTTTGGGAGTTAGTTCCCAACTCTGGGAGGGATAGGCTCCTAACCATGAGTGGGGAGGATGCAGACTCATACCCCAGTATGAAGAGTTGCTTGACAAAAAAGTTTGGTCTGACCCCAGAGCAGTATAGGCTCAAGTTTAGGGACACCCAAAAGACAAGCACCCAGTCCTGGGTGGACTTTGTGGACATTTCAGTAAAGGCACTGGAGGGCTGGATACAGGGCAACAGGGTAAGTACCTTTGAGGGGCTGTGCAATTTGATTATGAGGGAGCACCTTCTAACTAATTGTGTCCAAGAGAGGCCCCGCCAGTATCTAGTAGACTCTAGGTTGACCAACCCCAGAGAGCTGGGGGAGGCAGCAGATGACTGGTTAAGAACTAGGGTTAACCAGAAACCCCCAGGGGGTGATCAGAAAAAGGGAGGACATGGTTCTTCTCAGGGGAAGAACCAGGGGAAAGATGATAAAAAGCCCAAAGAGTCCTCACAAGAGTCCCCAAAAACTTCTCAGGGAAGGGGAGCCCCGAGCCAATTCACTTTTAAAGGGAAAGGGTATCAGGGAAAGAATTTTGATCCTGCTAAAGCAGGAAGGTTTCAGGAGCTTGCTAAGGCCGGCAAGTGTTTTGATTGTCATCAACCTGGACATAAAAGAGGAGATGCTATCTGCTCCAAGAAGCCCCCCACTGGTGGGCAATCCCAGGGGATTGCTAGTGTAGGGTTGGGGGTGGAAGTTGGCCCAGGGGTGGAATCAGGGTACACTGAGGTCACCTTAATATCCGTGGGTGGGGTGGACATTGCAACTATGGCCACCTTACCTCCCATCATGGAGAGGTATAGGCAGAGGCCTAAAGTCAATGGGACTGAAGTGGAAGCTCTGAGAGATACAGGAGCCAGTGTGACAATGGTCACAGAAAAGCTGGTTTCTCCAGGGCAGGTCTTACCTGGTGTCTTCCACCAAGTGACTTATGCAGATAGCAGAACCAAACTCCATCCCATGGCTATGGTGAGTCTGGAATGGGGAGGTGTGACTGGCCCTAAGAAGGTAGCTGTAGCTCCTGCCCTCCCAGTAGAGTGTCTGCTGGGAAATGATCTTGAAGCATCTGAATGGTCAGAAGTGGAGAGAAGGGTCCATGCACAGATGCTGGACCTCCCTGAATGGGTGTGTGCTGTGACCAGGTCACAGGCAGCACAACAGGGAAATGCTGGACACTTGGACCCTGGAACAAAGGGCCAAGCCTCCAAGAAAAAGAGAAAGGGCACTGGGTCTGGATTGCCAGCCCCAACAAGTACAGAGGGTCAGGAAGAATCCAACCCTGAGGGGGAGGATCTGAACTCTGAGGGAGGGACACTTCCCCTGCAAACTATGCCTGATTTGGCAGAACTGCAAGGGGCAGGTGGGCCCACCAGAGAAGATTTGTGCCAGGGACAAAGAGAGTGTCCCACTCTTGAGGGCCTGAGGCAGACTGCTGCCAGGCAAGAACAAGGGGATACCAGTGGGTCCCACAAGGTTTACTGGGAGGATGGAGTTCTCTACACTGAGGCAAGGGCCCTCAAACCAGGGGCTACTAGGAGAGTAGTGGTCCCCCAGAAGTATAGAGAATTCCTCCTTACCTTAAGCCATGATATCCCCTTAGCTGGTCATTTGGGACAGACCAAGACCTGGAACATGCTGGTCAACCATTTTTATTGGCCCCAAATGTCAGAAAAAGTCAGGGAGTTTTGCAGCTCCTGTGTCACCTGTCAAGCCAGTGGCAAGACAGGAGGCAAACCAAAGGCTCCCCTGATACCACTGCCAGTGGTTGGGACTCCCTTTGAGCGGGTGGGGATTGACATTGTTGGTCCCCTAGACCCACCAACTGCTTCAGGTAACAGGTACATTGTGGTGGTAGTGGACCATGCCACCAGGTACCCTGAGGCAATACCCCTCCGGACAGTCACTGCTCCCACAGTGGCTAGGGCCCTACTTGGTGTGTTCACCAGAGTGGGATTCCCAAAGGAGGTGGTCTCAGATAGGGGCACAAACTTTATGTCAGCCTATCTGAAAGCCATGTGGGATGAGTGTGGTGTTACTTATAAGTTCACCACCCCGTACCACCCACAGACCAATGGTCTCGTGGAAAGATTTAATAAGACCCTGAAGGGCATGATCATGGGTTTGTCTGACAAACTCAGGAGGAGATGGGATGTCCTCCTCCCATGCCTGCTGTTTGCCTACAGAGAGGTGCCACAGAAGGGGGTTGGATTCAGCCCCTTTGAGTTACTGTTTGGGCACCCTGTAAGAGGCCCATTGTGCTTGGTGAGAGAGTCTTGGGAAAAGCCTCTCAAAGAATCCAAGGAGAATGTGCTAGAATATGTACTGGGCCTGCGGTCACGCATGGCTGAGTATATGAAGAAGGCAAGCAGAAACCTGGAAGCCAGCCAGGAGCTCATGAAGCTCTGGCATGATCAAAAGGCTACCCTGCCTGAGTATCACCCAGGACAGCTGGTGTGGGTTTTGGAGCCCATGGCTCCTAGGGCACTACAGGCCAAGTGGACTGGGCCCTATCCAATTCTGGAGAAAAAAGGTGAGGTCACATACTTGGTGGACCTTGGCACCCCCAGGAATCCTCACAGGATCCTGCATGTTAACAGGATGAAACCCCACCAGGACAGGGCAGACATGACCATGCTAATGGTCACTGATGAAGGGAAGGAGGAGGAGGGTGAACCTCTGCCAGACCTCCTGTCCTCAAAGGCAAAAGATGGGTCAGTGGAGGGAGTGGTACTCTCTCCCAAATTGACAGACCAGCAACAAAAAGACTGTAAGCAAGTTTTGGGACAGTTTGCTAGTCTGTTCTCCCTGACCCCAGGACTCACCAATTGGTGTGTCCATGATGTTGACACTGGTGACAGCTTGCCTGTCAAGAACAAGCTGTACAGGCTGTCTGACCAGGTCAAGGCCAACATCAAAGCTGAAGTGGCTAAGATGTTGGACCTCAAGGTAATTGAGCCCTCTGATAGTCCTTGGTCCAGTCCAGTGGTACTGGTGCCCAAAGCTAATCCCCAAGGTGGGAAGAAAGAATTGAGATTCTGTGTGGACTACAGAGGTCTAAACGCAGTCACTAGGACTGATGCTCACCCCATACCTAGAGCTGATGAGCTCATTGACAGGTTGGGGGCTGCCAAATTCCTGAGCACATTTGATCTGACGTCAGGATATTGGCAGATTGCCTTAAGTCCAAGAGCTAAGGAGAGGTCAGCATTTTCCACACCAGAGGGCCACTTTCAGTTCAAGGTGATGTCCTTTGGCATGAAAAATGCTCCTGCCACCTTCCAACGGTTGGTGAACAGAGTCCTATCTGGGTTGGAATCTTTCAGTGCAGCTTATCTGGATGATATAGCTGTATTTAGTTCCACCTGGAAGGACCACCTGGTCCACCTGAAGGAAGTGCTTCAGGACCTGCTTCAAGCAGGCCTGACTATCAAGGCAAGCAAGTGCCAGATAGGGCAAAGCTCTGTTGTGTACCTGGGACACCTTGTTGGTGGAGGCCATGTACAACCTCTCCAGCCCAAGATCCAGACTATCCTGGATTGGGAGGCTCCAAAAACCCAGACTCAGGTCAGGGCCTTTCTTGGCCTGACTGGGTACTACAGGAGGTTTGTTAAGAATTTTGGGACCATAGTGGCCCCTCTGACTGAGCTTACCTCCAAGAAACAGCCCAAGAAGGTCATTTGGACCCCAGAGTGTCAGAAAGCTTTTGACACGCTAAAGCAGGCTATGTGTTCAGCACCAGTGTTACTGGCCCCTGACTATAGCAAGGAGTTTGTAGTACAAACAGATGCTTCAGAGGAAGGGATTGGGGCAGTGTTAGCACAAGTTAATGAAGAGGGCCATGATCACCCAGTTGCCTTCATCAGCAGGCGACTACTCCCCAGAGAGAAAAAATGGAGTGCCATTGAGAGGGAGGCCTTTGCTGTGGTCTGGTCCCTGAAGAAGTTGAGGCCTTACTTGTTTGGCACTCACTTCCGTGTACAAACTGACCACAGACCTCTCAGATGGTTGATGCAGATGAGGGGGGAAAACCCCAAACTGTTAAGGTGGTCCATTTCCCTACAGGGGATGGACTTCACAGTGGAGCACAGACCTGGGACTGCCCATGCCAATGCAGATGGCCTTTCCAGGTTTTTCCACTTAGCTGATGAAGACTACCAGGGTGTAGGTTAGTACCCATCACCTTTCATCTGGGGGGGGGCAGTGTAGGAAAGTCCTCCTTTTTTTGCCTGATCACCCCCACTCTTTTTGGATAGGTACTGGTGGTTACTGACTCTTGGCTGTGCCCTGGGTACTGCTAACCAGTCCCAGGGCCTGTGCTCTGTGTAAAATGGATATGCAAATTAGGCTAATTATAATTGGCTAAGTTAACCTACCTATAAGTCCCTAGTATATGGTAGGGCATGTAGGTTTAGGGACCACAGCATAGGTGGTGCACACCTAGGTGCACTGCTGAGGTGCCCAGTGTCATTTTAAAAGCAAGCCTGCCTTGCTGGCTGCTTTTAAATTAAAGTTATATGCAAATTCGACTTTGGAATTAAAGGTACTTCCAAAGTCTTAAACTACCTTATTTTTACATATAAGTCCCCCCTAAGGTGTGCCCTATGTGCCCCTAGGGCTGGGTGCCATGTAACTATAAGCAGGGACTTTATAAAAATAGATTTATAAGCCCTGGTGAGGTAAAAACAGCCAAATTCGTTTTTCCCTCATTGAAGTAAATGGCCTTCATAGGCTAGAATGGGCAGACTTTATTTTAAATTTTAAAGTCTCCTTAAATGTTACATACTAAGAATTTGGTATCAAATTAATTGTTGTAATAAATCCCACAACTTCCAGTTGTGGGATTTAATATAACTTGTTCAGGTAAAAAGTTTAGACTTTACCTAAAAAGTTGCCAATTTCAGCTCTGCATTGTTTTTGCTGCTGTGCTCTGATTGGCCAGCCTGCAGCAGCTTCTGCCAGGCTACTTTGATGAGGTGTGAAGTGGCCTGGCTTCACACAAAGGAATGTGCTTGGGGGAGAGAATCTCCCCTCAGCAGATGGTGAGGCAGGAAGGGGGAGGGCTGCCAAACTGGTCTTCAAAGGCAGAGAAGGACATCTGGAGCACCCAGCAACACCCCCACATCCTGCAACCCCAGACAGCTAGGTGCCCCCTTGATTAGATTAGGAGAGGGCAGGAGAGGGGTGTGTTTATGATTTTTAGACACACCAGTGGGTGGGCTCAGCCAGATGTAACCTCCAAAAATCAGATTCAGCCATGTTGGATTTTTAGAGACTGTTGCCTTTTGGGATGGATTTTTGCCACACTTCCCAGGAAGTGGTCATCACAGGGGGACGACCCTGTACCTGATTGGAGAACCAGGGCCCCCCTGCTTTTCACCCAGGAGCAAGAATAAAACTGGCAGACCTGCCCCCACACCTCAGATCCCCACCAACTTTCAAGAAGAAGGAACTTAAGGAGAAGAAGGACTGCCCTGCTGGACCCCTGGCCTGCACCTGGACCCTGCACTCAGAAGGACTGCACCAGCTGCACACTTGGGCTTCACCACAAGAAGGACTTTGCCTGGCTTCAACTGGTTCAAGGAGGGACTCCCTGTTTGCTACAGGTGAAAAATTGCTATCCAGAGTCCCCTGCACCAACTCCTAAAAAAGAGACCACTTGACCACTGCCCAGTGGCCAAAAAGGAGTTTGCGCCAGGTGCATTCTGGGAGTTGAAGTCCGCACCCCCCAAGGACCATCACAGAACTTCTGGACCCTTGGGGTGAGCTGTGGACCCCAAAAGAACCTTAAAAGAACATCTGGGTGAAGCCCCAGAAGTTTGGAGAAGATTTGACAAATTTTGTAAAAAAGCTTCAGAGAGGGACCGACCCGCCGCGGAAATTCTAGCCGGCTTGCCTCAACCGCGACCCGGCCTGACTTCGTGGTTCGTCCCGGTAAAGAAAAACATCCGAAAAAGAGACTAAGGCCCTCATTCTAACCCCGGCGGTCTAAGACCGCCGGGGCCAGGGTCGGCGGGAGCACCGCCGACAGACCGGCGGTGCCCCGCAGGGCATTCTGACCGCGGCGGTTTGGCCGCGGTCAGAAAGGGTAAACCGGCGGTCTCCCGCCGGTTTACCGCTGCCCTTAGAATCCCCCATGGCGGCGCAGCTTGCTGCGCCGCCATGGGGGATTCTGACACCCCCTACCGCCATCCTGTTCCTGGCGGTTCGCCCGCCAGGAACAGGATGGTGGTAGGGGGTGCCGCGGGGCCCCTGGGGGCCCCTGCCGTGCCCATGCCAATGGCATGGGCACGGCAGGGGCCCCCGTAAGAGGGCCCCACAAAGTATTTCAGTGTCTGCCTAGCAGACACTGAAATACGCGACGGGTGCAACTGCACCCGTCGCACCTTCCCACTCCGCCGGCTCAATTCTGAGCCGGCATCTTAGTAGGAAGGTTGATTTGCCCTGGGCTGGCGGGCGGCCTTTTGGCGGCCGCCCGCCAGCCCAGGGCAAATCCCAAAATACCCTCAGCGGTCTTTCGACCGCGGAGCGGTATTTTGGTGGGGGAACTTCAGCGGGCGGCCTCCGCCGCCCGCCGAAGTTAGAATCACCCCCTAAGTCCGAACGTAAAAAGTTGACCGGGACCTCCCAGCCATCGTATCCGAGAAGGGCTCCACGGACGTCGGATCAAGATCCAGGTTTACCCCGGTCGAAGGATTTTCATCTCGAAAAAACGACTAAGTCCGAAGGTAGAAATCACCACCGAGGAAACCCACATCGCGTATCCGGACAAGGGCTCCAGGAGGTCGGATTCAACTGGCAGGTTCGTCCCGGTGAAGAAAAACTTCAAAATAAAGACTAAGTCAGAAGGTAACTTTTTTACCGAGGCCTCCCGCGACTTGTAGCCGAGCAGGGCTCCATCGCGGTCGGCCTGAAACTTTGACTTTGCCCCGGTCCTGGTGCAACCAGATGACCCGATTGGCGCTTTTTGTTTCTAAGCGCTAGAAAAATAATAATTCTTTAAAAATTCATATCTCCGGTTCCCCTGAACCGATTTTAATCGTTTTTGTGTCATTTTAAAGATAAAAATATAAACTATTTTTATAAATTGGTTTTGGATTTTTAAACTGTTTCCTGTGTTTTATTTAATTACTGTTTTGTGATATTTGAATGCTTTACACACTGTCTCCTAAGTTAAGCCTTGACGCTCGTTGCCAAGCTACCAAGGGTTGAGCTGGGACTAATTTACTGAGACCTAACTGTACCTAGGTGGAGGTTAGTGGCTTGTTGCTAGGTGTAGGTACCTACCTGCCCTTACCAATAACCCAATTTCCAACACTTGTCAAGTGGCCGAAGACATTGATGGTGATTCTCTCCCAGGCATGTTTAGGGTACGTTGGGTGACTTTGGTTGACAGGCAGTTGCATATGTTACAGGCTTTGAACTCCTTTTCAATTCATTCATCTAGGCAAGGAAACCAAACTTGATCTCAGAGAGCTCTCTTTGTAGCAACAGTACCACAAAGTCCTTAATGAGCTACTTCTATCTCTTTTAGCCATAGACTCTTCAGAATCAGGATCTTTGCAGTATAACTCCTTTCTGAGTTATGGACAATATGTCTTTGACATTCTTGTACTTTTGATATTCATCATTATTACTGAGAGGTCGAACGTGCTTGTTGCATGATTGATGTGTAATTATGTTTTTTATTGTTAGCAGGTCACTATCATGACTCATAGCAGTCACAATCTGGGCTAACGATACAGCAGCTGGTTTGCTTGACCGGACAATGAAACTGATGTAGGCCTCAGCTGTTTTGGATGGAGTACCAGGACCTTGAATAGGCACTCTTGAAAAGTAGTCAACAGGATTTTATCCTTTCCTGGTAGATGCACAATAATATATTGTACTCTTGCAATCATAGTCCCCCTTGTTCAATTCAAGGAGGCATTTTGGCTTTTAGGTTGCCAAAGATGGTCATCAAAGCTTGATAAACGGACACCAGTGCAATCGCCTTGCCATACAGGAATATATGGAAATGTTCTCAAGCCCATACTACAGCCACACATTTCCTTTCAGGCTGTGAGTAAGCAAGTTGTGCTTGAAGCAAACTTCTACTAGTATAGGCCAAATTTGTCTTTCCTAACACTTGTAATGGAGCACTGACAGTGGCAAAGTGGCTTATGTATCATGAACAGTAGCTGGCCATTCTAAGAAAAGAATGCACCATTGAAACATCTTGCGGGTTTAGCATTTGTCAAGGGTTGGACTTTTGCAGAATTAGTTATCATACCCCCATCAGAAAAGATATTACCAAAGAATTTCAATTTTGTCTTATTGAACTCACACTTGTCTGTATTCAACGTCAAACCTGCATCACTGAGTAATTGACATACTTGTATAAGGGCTCTATCATGCTCCTTCTTTGTAGGTCCAAAAGCCAGTATAACATTGTTATAGTTAAATGCATTCACAACAGGTTGCATGATGTGTCATATGACGTCTTGGAAAAGTTCTGCAGCTGATCACACACCAAAACTAAGGTCCTGCTTTAGAGCTAGGCTATAATCATATTGAAGTATGGGGTATGGGAAATCCATCATGTTTCTGATTTTGTAAACCCCTTCCCCAAACTCTAAATCAGGCCCTAACTCTCTTGTATTTAAACAAAAAACAAACATGTGTAGCAAAGGTTCCACTATATCTGCAGCTTTCTTCTAGTTCATACTGATGATAACTTTTATTCAAAGTAAGTTGAGTGAACATTTTGGCACCATTCAGTTGTGTGATCATGGCAGCAATGTGCGTCCCTGGATGTCGCTCTTGTCCAATCCCTTTGTTCGCCTACCACATGTCAATGCATTTGCGCACAGCTTCTTCATGATCCTGTTTAGACACTACTGCCATGGGAGAAATCCATGGTATTGGACCACTGGAACATTCAATAATGCCATGCTTAAGTAATGATTCAAGTTCTTTTTCACCAGCTTCCTGCTAATGAAAAACAACATGTCTATGTCTCTGATCAATAGGATGGACATCCCTACCATTATATTGTTTTGCTTTCATTGTCTTTAACTTTTCTAAACCATGAAACAGTTGTTCTGTCTAAACAGTCAAGGGAATTGACTTACTATCTAGTGATGAGCATTCATGTTGTATTTCACTGAAATTAATCCCATTTCAGCAGCTGTGTTGAAACTGAGGAAGCAGGCACTTGCTGCTGTGCCTTGAAGCACCTCAGGAGGTACCTTGTTTTTCTTAAGTTTCACTGTCACCACAAATGAACCTTAACTTTTCATGGGTGTCAAGACAGCCCAGAGTTACTCTTTGGTCTTTGACAACATAAGCTGCCGTAACGGAGACAGTTCATTGTACTTTTCTTCAGGTATTATATTTATCAAAGCAAAAATATTGATAATAAAAGTTATTGAATATCCATTTATTTTCAGTGTAATATTTGGACAATATTTGTATGATTTAGTTATTTTAACTTGCTGACTTTGTTTTGACTGACTTTTTTCCTCACAGGCAACCAGTCCAACATGTGCAAGTTTTTTTAACACATTCTTAATCTGTCAATATGTGACTTCTAAGGCAGTTTTTGGCATTTTCTTTATGACTTCTTTCATACCATCACCAGCAGGATTTTTTAGATACTTTCTGTTATCAGTCTCTTCAAGTGCATCTATGAAATGTTCAGATGTCTCTATCCATGCAGTTCATCTATCACCAATGGTTTGCTTTTTGGCATTGTTGAATGGTGGTGGTGGTTTAAGGAAGGCAGCAGCATTGTAGACCAGTATGGAACTTTCTGACATTGGAATCTGAGCTTCCCCAGCCTCTCTGCCTGAAAAATTAGTGTCAGTTCCATTCATGCCCTCGCCCTGACCCTGTGATTGGCCAACCTTGGGGTTGTCCTTGATGCAATCTGCAGAATGGCATTTTGACAAGCTTCTGGCTGATGGAAAGGTGGACCACTCCTTTAGCTCAAACCCGGGCACTCCTCTTGGGCCCACCATTGACTGGGGTATGATCACTCTGTCTATCGGGCTTGGTAAGTTTTTTACTTTATTCTTTATGAATCTCAGTTTGTATTGCCTTACACCTTGTTGATCTGCCTTCACTGGTATTTGGTATCTGAAAATTGTTTGTAACTGTGTTTTGTAAACCTGGTTGATTCTGCCTTCTGCTTAATCACTCAGTATATTGTATAACTTTATTTTGTGTGGCAGAGCAGTACCTTTTTGTAGGAACTTGGACGTAGTTTCTTGATCAACGATGCATAGAATTTTTCGTGAAGCTCTCTTTCTATTCCCATGCTTCCCAACAGCTAGAGTTGTGTTGGACTCCACATATACCAACCATTAACTCAGACATTCGAAGAAGGCACATGTGGCACACACAAGCAGTTTGCTTGAACCAATGCAAACTTTCCAGGAGAGCACTTTCTTCTTTGAATTACTTAAACCCTATGTTGTTGCCAGTTGTAGCGTCTTTCCCAGCCTGGTACCTGCCTAATAACTATGCCACACACAGCACTATAAATCACCCATCTTTATTCCTCTGAGTGTACCTGTGAACGCCAACATTCTAACCCAAGGTTCCATACATTCTATTCTAGTGCTTATGTCACACTCATATGGAGTCCTCAGGAAGCCAGAAAAATTCCATTCTAAATCATGCAAGACATTACATATCTGAAAAACTAACATGTTTAAATGGCCGTATTTCTGCAGAATGCCACAAATAATTGTTTTTAAAGTGTGAGTTGGAGGAAAGGTGCTACTTCACTTAATTCTTTTAGATGAATACTACACAATTCAAATCTGCAGCATATAGGCATAACAAAACCAATATGACATATTATTTTTTTATATCTGTACTACACATTCTTGTTTTTGGTGTTTAATAAAATGCCAGTTGCACTCCTTTGCCTAACATCCTATTGTGCACACATCATTGTCCCTTTTCACTCCTATTGTCATCAGTGGCTTAAGCTGCCCATTTCCTGTCTTTTAAGTTAAGCCCACACAAGGAATTTGGTAAGAAGGAAAACATTACCTCAAAATCTAGCTAACATAGCCTTGTTAAAAGAGAACTAAAACACTAAGGGCCTGATTTAGATCTTGGTGGTGCCGACAAACCACTGTGGTGGCAGACCAGAGAAGACCACAAGTTGATGGTGTTCCGCCCACCGTATTTATATGTTACAGTCCTGCAGACAGTGTACTGGCAGCGGTTTGCCGAAGGGAAGAGGACATCACTGAACCCAATGGACACAGTTCAATGGCATGGACATGGAATAGAGTAAGTCTCACACACACAAACACACACACACTGTAACTTTACCATAACTGTCTCCCAGCATCACTCACAACACACCACACTGTATACACACCATTATCCATTGCGATTCCACCATAACACAATAAGTACAGGTTGACAATTTATTGCCACACTTCTATGACACAACATACACACACTATTGATGCAACACCCACACATGACACAACAACAACAACCAACACAACTACACTTTCATCCATTCATCCATAAAACACACCCACACACCATCACAACTACACACATTATGACAGTGACCTCCACATTACGACACTCACCTGAATGTTGCATTCAGCAACACAACACTCAACATATACAATAACATCAATGGCATATGCCATATGCCATGTGCAAGTGGCACACATACTGACACAGCCACACTCCAGCTCACTCCAACTCACAGAGCCAGTCGCATCGCTCACACACGGATGTACTGAGTCACACACACAACTCAAAACACAACAAGACAGGTATAGCTCCCCTTGCAATGTGCACACATGGACACAGTTGACACATATGATTGTATCATCACTGTAGTGCTAGCATGCATTTGGCAATGAATACTGACACCACAATGACAGTCGTGTATGTGTGCAATATGTGTTATATACCAGTATGTCCCTATCCGTGTCTGACCAACTCATGTCCCTGACATACGCATGTCACAGTAATTTTAAAAAAAAACCATGTACATGTCTGCAGTGGTCCGAACCTCATGTGCACTGACCACCTCTAACATACACATTCAATGCTTTTTTGTGAATTGAGTCCTTTCTCAGAGTAATGGAGCCACTCATAGGTGGAGATGGAAAATATAAATAACAGTGAAAGTAGAGATTTTTTTTGGCGCTTAATAGCAGTAACTAGGCTTGCTTTGTAAGTAGATTTGAGAGGCATCTAGCATAGGAGAAGGGGACCAGAATGCTGGCATATTGGCTTTTCTATAATAAAGAAAATCAAGGCTAGCTTTTGTCATAAAGCATATTCCTAAATCAGGACCCCCATGACATTTTTGATAATACTGGTTGGAGATAGGCACGGGACTATGGTTTGAATCACAGTTGTTTTTATGGCACCAATAATCATATAATAATACATTTGATCTAAATAGAAAGCCTACTCACTGAGATTCATCTTATTTTGACGTACAATCTGAATCTCAGCAAGAGGACTATCAATTTAGACTCCCACTCTGTGGGGATAATTCAGTATCTCCCACATTAGTAAAGAAAGCTGGCATTTATTCTGTAACCAAACATGCAGAACTCCAGGTAAGCAGCCCTTCCATTAAGGATCCCGTTCGTTGTGTTCACCCGCTTGCTGCTTTCAGGGGTTCCCTGAATAAGTGCCATATTATTTTACACAACATTTGGGGGCATATTTATACTCTGTTTGCGCCGGAATTGCGTCGTTTTTTTTTACGCAATTCCGACGCAAAACTAACTCCATATTTATACTTTGGCGTTAGACGCGTCTAGCGCCAAAGTCCATGGAGTTTGCGTCATTTTTTAGCGTGGACACCTACTTTGTGTTAATGATATGCAAGGTAGGCGTTCCCGTCTAAAAAAGTGACTCCGAGGCATGTGCGCTGTATTTACACTCCCGGGCAAAAATCACGCCCGGGAGTGGGCGGGTCCCAAAAAATGACGTCCAGCCGCTTTTGCGTCGTTATTTTGCGCCTGGTCAGGGCAGGCGTTAAGGGACCTGTGGGCTCGGAAGGAGCCCAGAGGTGCCCTCCCATGCCCCCAGGGACCCCCCCTGTCACCCTTGCCCACCCCAGGAGGACGCCTAAGGATGGAGGGACCCATCCCAGGGAACATAAGGTAAGTTCAGGTAAGTATTTTATTTTTTATTTTTTGTGGCATAGGGGGGCCTGATTTGTGCCCCCCTACATGCCACTATGCCCAATGACCATGCCCAAGGCACAGAAGTCCCCTGGGCATGGCCATTGGGCAAGGGGGCATGACTCCTGTCTTTGCTAAGACAGGAGTCATTTCAATGGGGGTTGGGAGTCGAAAAAAATGGCGCAAATCGGGTTGAGGCGATATTTTTGCCTCAGCCTGACTTGCCCCATTTTTTGGCGCCCAAGCTCCATATTCCCCTACGCCGGCGCTGCCTGGTGTACGTCATTTTTTTTGACGCACACCAGGCAGCGCCGCTGGCTAACGCCGGCTAACGTCATTGAATAAATACGGCGCCCGCATGGCGCTTCAGAATGGCGTTAACCGGCGTTAGATTTTTTGACGCACAACTGCGTTGGCGCAGTTGTGCGTCGAAAAGTATAAATATGGCCCTTGGTATCACATATGGGGTGGTTTCCTTTGTGGATTACTTTATAAAGAGGTAGCTATGTCTACATAGAAAGTATGTTCCCTCATCATCTTGTTCTGATAAGACTCTACATCTAATATATGGTTTAAATGTTGTTTAATCCATATATATGAACAAACAGAATAATATTATCTCAGGAACAGACTTAGGCTTATCATACCCAAAGGCTCAAAAGATTTATGGTTGTTTGTTTTCGTGGAACACACATTCTGATGGTTACTATTTAGGGCTGTTTTTAATATTGGGTTAGGATGGTTCTCTTTCATTTGAGACACAGTTTACTTGTTTGATGTTTTATGTGTATTGCATTGACCGTATAAAGAACTATGAAATTTGTATTTTATAGTGATGGCTTCTTCTTTTAAACAACATTAATTGTTCAAAGCCATTGTTGCTGATAAAATTAATGTTTATATGATTACTGATGCCAATGAGAACAGCTGTGGTTTACGGGCTATTTTAAAATTGTGTGGGACTAGTACTGAACACTGGTCAAGACAACTCTATACAACTTGGCAAACGTTTTTGAATACATGTTTGTACTGTTCCACCTTATCTTTATGCATTTCTATAGCTAAAAATAGATGTCTTCTTTTTAGGCTAATGGGCCTATATGAGGCCAGACTGAGCTTGAAAAGGGTCTACAATTGTTTAATTGTTTTGTAGCACACCCTCTGCTGACTATTCTAAATCTTAAAAGGACTACTCTCATTCCTTATATTATCCTTGCACATGTCTCATTTGTTATACTGCCTGGTAATCCTTCTTTTATAAAGACAAAAAGGATATCACTTTAGTCTGACTTATATTGATACTATGGGCCTCATTACAAGTCTGGTAGTATGCACTCCTGGAGGTCCAACCATCATATTATGATCTTGGAGTCGGACCACCACCACTGCCAGGAACATGGTTCCTGACAGGGTGCAGGTAATCAGAGTCATGGTGCTGAGTTCAATGCCGCAGTGCTGATCATGAGTCCTCTTTCTGCCAGCCTTTTTCATGGTGGGGTCCCCACAATGAAAAAGATGGCAGAAAGGCAGTGCTGGGGGCTGCAGTGGGCCCTTGAACTGCCCATGACCATCTTGTGGGCAGTGCAGGTTCCCCCCGGCTCAGCACCCTCGACATGCCCAATGTCTGCTACAGCAGACAGTGTGCATTCCGAGGGTTTTGAGGGCACCCTCTGTGCGATGGCATTGGCCTCGACTCCATGAGGTGTTGAGGCCTATGCTGCTGCACAGTTTCCACTGATTTCAGAAGTTTTTGCTGGTCAGCCCAGTGGCAACCACATAGTAGGGCCAGGGGGAAGCCCGCCAAACTCATAGCGGTCTACTTCCCACGGGTTTGTAGTTTCGTGTTTCAGACTGCCAGACTTGTAATGAGGTCCTAAGTTTGTCACCTATGTAATATGTCTCAAATCTTTCAAGATGTATTTATAGTCCAAAGGTGGCTTGTTTAGATAAAATGGTTTTATAAGCGTGAAACTCAGTTTACACCTGCTGACCCAGAGGGAAACTCGTAATGGGGCCCACTGGAAGGAGACTGCACTAGTGTTAACCTGACTGCAGGAGTTTGGCAGATGGCTTTTTCCGTAAACCAAACTCTTAATGACCCCCAATGTACTCAAAACAAGTTAAAATGCTTAAAAGTAAAAACAGTGTATAGTGCTTCTGCAAAACCATTTTCCACATTACCTTTAAAGGTTGGAGATTCATTGTGAAGATCTTACGGGCTGTTACCATCATCAAAATCAACATGGTATGCTTGAAGAGTTTGGATTTCATAGATAGTTAAGAGCTGATTTTTTTCTAAGCAAACAATATATGAAACTGCTGTTGTTCATAGTCAATTATACACTAATTGCAACAAATTCCACTTCAGTTTTATTATTAGAGACCCTTTGTCCCATAAATGAATTATGGATGTTGAGAATTTAGTACATTTGACAATCCTTCACAGATGAGGGAATGACAGTTGCATTAGCTATGGACTGACTGACTGAGAGGTCCTCACACAAAACAAATCTGCCCAACATAAATCTCACTGAATCAAGTCATGTGTGGTGACATTAAAGTAAGCATTCATTTTTGGAGATTACAGCCTATAAATTAGAGGCCATCACAAAATCATTGAATAACACTGAATATTTTAAGCCTTTTGTGCATTTGATGTTCTGTCTCACTACTTCAATAAGATGTAAAATTCTTATTTAAATATGGTGTGGGAATACATGTTCATGGTGAATGGGATGGGGCATCATCAGAAACACTGCTGGGCGTTACAAATTGAAGTGTGTGGCCCATAGAATGCTGCATTCCCACACTTCCCTGCATGAAAATGAACTGAACTAGACAAAATACTTGAATACATTTATTGAGGCACAGTCCCTTGCCTGCTCATGTGCTGCTGACATGTGAAGCAACATGCTTTGATTGTAACAGAGTCATAATTGATTGCAGAAGCCAGCAGAGAAGTACTTCCCCTTATAGTGTACATATATCTTCTCTAATGGAGCTCAATCTTGCAGCTCAGCCACTTCCAAGATTTAGAATACAGTATGCTACTTCATTTCCAAATCAAAATCTGTTTCTTGCCTTATTCACAATCATATTTTACCTTACTACAGCAAAGTTTTTTCATACAAAAATACTGTACAAATGTATATTTTCCTGCAATGACACTCAAGACTCTTCACCATCTATGTATGCACAAAGAAATTCTATAAATTCATGCACCTCAATAAGTCATCTGTGAAATTGCTCTTCAGCAATACTTTAGTTCTTCTAATCTGGAATCATTTTATACAGAATTGTTTATTTTGCATAGTTTAATTAATTCATCCAAATGAATCCAGTATGGAGAATGTAAGCATATTGGGCCATATGTACAAACACTTTTTCCCATAGACATAGAATGGGTAAAAACCTTTGCTACATCTGGCCCATTGTTTCTTGGGAACCCTGTTGCTGAGAGAAAACTTCTCATTCCTGCCTACCTCTACTTCTTCCTTCCTCCAAGAATGAACACCAATCTGTATACTGAAGACCTCCACCCTTGACAACAGTATAAATTATTGAATTGAGAATACTTATCAGTTACGTTATTGCAAATGTGAAGGTGTCAAGACACCAAACTCATTAGAAACCCCTGATCTGACAGACCGTCTGCCATGAGGTTATCAGATCACAGTTATGATCACTCCACCAAATTTAGGTTGGTGTGACCATCACTGGATTTCCTTCCACTGACCGCCATACAAGGTATGGCGTTCCTGACCAGGAAAATCAGTCTACTCCTCAGACACACAGAAAAAACAATTGCTTTTTTGCTTTTCTTAAAGAAACTCATGCTTAGGTGTTTTGTGTAGGAAGATAAAATATTTTCTGGAAAGGGGCAAAACAATGATGGCACTGGTTTGGCAAACTGTTCTACCCTTTGTACATGTTCTGAACAGCAGATGCGTTGTAGGCAGTGTCAATCAGTCATTTTCTCTTTATTCTGGCTCTTCAGCCATAAAAGAACATAAAAGAAATACAATGCATAAGACTGTGACAGTGAGACACTGAACTTCGATAAAAATAATTCTGAGATAAAATTCATTCAAGATGCTAAAACAATTTTGAAATATTTACAATTTTAAAATGAAAGCAATCAATTTAACACAAGAAACTCCTAGCAATTCATAATTGTAATCCCTACCTTCAGTACAATATATACCCTAACCCCAGATCTATCGTATAAAAACACTACTATTTAATAAAAGGGAACAACTCTTAATAAAGTGACAGTGCTTCCCTTTAGAGCCTAGCATTGAGGATACACTGAGGAAACCTTCACCCTTCTAACTCCAATATATAACATCTTCAGCAAATAATAAGAGTGGGATTTAGTCTAGGTTCCTCTTTCCACCTCTACTTAGTCTAGGTTCCTCTTTTCATCGCTACTCTACTTCCATCTCTACTTACAATATCACATTCAAAATTAAGGTGGTCATTATGAACATGGCGGGAAACATCGCACCACCGACGGTGGCGGTAACTCCCGCCAACAGGCTGGCGGTCCAGACCGCCAAATAAAGAAGCACAAGAGAAACAGCCAGCGTGAAATCCACACAGTGTCAGCATAGGAGTGTCAACAGCGAATGAAGAGGCAGCCCACAGGCCGATGGAAAGGCCCCACCCCCCAACAAATAATGAAGCACAAGACTGCCATCAGTTCTGGGGCAGGAACCACAGCGGAAACTAACCAAATAAAAGGAAACACTCACCGTAGGCACACACAACACGCCGAAGCAGACATGGAGAGAGAGTTGCAAATAATGGCAGTACTGCTACTTGCAAAATACCTCCACGACCGTCGACGAAGACAACAACGGTAAGTACTGCAACCTAGTAAACAAGGGAACAAAGGGCACAGTTACACACCCACCGCACCCACCCTGCAATACACGCCCAACCCCTCACACCATCACAAGCCATACACACAAGAACAAGAGGTGCTTACCCGACACAAGGCCAATACAACCTGGCCAAAGTACACATATGTGCACACCGCACCCACTCAATGAAATGATGAACCACGTCTCCAGATAGTGCCAACAGCAACACTGGGCACACAAACTTCAATAATGAAAGTAAAATGCAATGTCCAAATAAGGCCATTGGCCATCCAATGGCCCAAACTTGACTCCCACATGTGCACATGGTACTCCACCATAAAGGGACATTAATGGGGCAGCCAGGCACTTCAGGGAACAGGGGTAAGTGGTGGGGACTTACGCCTGGGAGGTGGGGGCTTGTGTTTGGGAGGTGGAGGGAGTTTGGGTTTGCCCTTGGAAGGTGGGGGATTGGGCTTGGACCGGGGGGGTGGCAGATGGACCTGGGCCAGCACGGGGTTTCTTCCTCTCTGAGGGAGGGGCACAGGAATGGGAAGGGTGGACTGGGGTGGACTTTGGCATGGAAAGAGCAGACAGGGCAAGGAGAAGGGCACATTTAGGGACGAGATGGGGTGGGCCAGTGAGTTCGAACAGGTCAACACAGGACAGGGAAAGTTTTTGAGGGGCAGTTGGGGTGGACATGGAGGAAGGTGTTGGAGTGGAGGTAGAGGGAGTGCTAGTAGCTGCTGTATGTGAGCCGGAGGTTGATGCAGGTGCCTGTACAGTATGCTGAGGTGTGGTGGATGTGTGTTGGGTGGGTGTCTGGGAACGTTTGAGTGTCTTGGGAGGGACGGGGTGAACACAGTGGGACAAGACAGGCTGCCAGTGTAAATGGATGTTTTCTGGGTGTCCGCAGGCCTGGTGAGTGTGCTGCATGTGACAGTCAATGTTGTTGTGGTGAGTGCAGGTGTGGTGTCTGGGGTGCATGATTGGATGTCTGATGTTGTGATGACTGCAAGAATGGGGCCAGCAACAGTGGCCAAGGGTGCAGTGATTGTGGGTGTACATGTTGAGGTGACAGACAGGGAGCCGGGAGATGTGGACACACAGGGGGAAGTGGAAATTGTCGTGAGTGCCTTTATATGTTGGTTGTGTGTATGCTTGTGGTGAGAAGTGTGGTGCTTGTGTTTCTGTGTGTGCTTCTTGTGTGTTGAGGTGTGTGCATGGCTGTCTGAACGTGTGCTTGGGATTGGGGAAGGGAGTGGGGTGCTTGAAGGGGTAGAGGTGGTTGGAGAGGGGATGGAAAGACCAGGGACACTGGCTGCTGTCAAAGAGGAGGCCAGAGCCTGAAAAGATCTCTGTAGGCCAGACATGGCACTGCGAATGCCTTCCAGGTAGGCATTGAATTGCTGCATCTGGGATGCTAGCCCCTGGATGGCATTCACAATGGTTGTCTGCCCTACAGAGATGGTCCTCAGGAGGTCAATAGCCTTCTCCGTGAGGGCAGCAGGGCTAACTGGGGCAGGAGATGAGGTGACTGGGGCGATGGAGATGCCCACCCTTCAGGGTTAGCGGGCACAGGCAACTGGGTGTGGAGCAACTGGGAGGGCGGTGATGGTATGGGTGGTGGAAGATGACACAGACTGGGTGGGCCCAGTAGGGTCCGCCACCACCAGGAAGCTCCCATCGGAGGAGGAATCAAAGTCACTACCGCCAGTGGTAGTTGCACCCCGTGGTACTCCCCTCGCCCTCCAACCCACTGGTCCCCTTGGCTCAGTAGATTCTGCCTCTTTGGAACTGTGGGCCTCTGCATCCCCACTCGCTGGTGCCACTGCTCCCTTGCCAGATGATGCTGATGTAGACAAAGAACACAAGAGCACAGGGGTGGGGAGACAAAACATGAGAGGAATCTGTAAATACCTGAATGGATGTACATACTTGGTTCACACATACTCCCACCCAGCTTACACACCTACACGCAGCACCTACAACTAATGTCATGACTATTCCCCTGACTAGTGGCCACTACCCGAGCATACAACTCATTTCCCACATGACACAAGGACCTGAGGAACTGTTAGAACTGCCCAAATAATCTCCGTGCCCATGGAGAGCAGGACTGCTGGTAGACACCTGTCAGAGTTCCTGGCACCAGACAGCATACATACAACAGCACCCCAGACATCCATCAAAGAGGCATGAAACAGTGTTGGTACTCACCCCCTGCTGTGCATCCTTCAAGCGCCCATCCAAATCTGGATATGCCACCCCCAGAATATGGCACATTAGGGGGGGTCAGGGTCCGACGGGCACCCCTTCCTCATTGGGAGGCCTTCCCCAGCTGGGCCTTGCAGGTCTTCCTGGCCCAGCGCCGCTTCCTTCAGTGGGTGCTCTGCCAGATGTAGACCCCCATTGTCCGCACCTCCCTGGCGATGGCCTGACAGAGTGCCCTCTTCTGATGGCCGCTGACCTGTATGGAACACACAGAAAAGAAAAACAGAGTGCAGGATATGTCCATATGATACAGCTGACTATACATCCCCTATGGGACGGACACTTCATGAGATAATTTCACCACCTCACTCACATAACTTGCCACACATCCTATGCCTGTACAGTTTCATATTGACCACACATGCATACAGGCATCCACCACCATCACACACATCCATGCAAGGCAACTGCCTACTCATCTGCTCCTCTGGTTACCCATATAATTTGGCATACCGGGGTAGGACCCCTTCCACCAGTGTTTCCAGCTCCTCCGTGGTGAAGGCCGGGGCCCTTTCCCCTGTGAACCGTGCCATTTGAGTAACCAGTGTCAGGACACAGCAGAACACTTAGTGGCGTACACAGAAGGTATTCGCACACTTGTACTAATTATGAGTCATTATACACCAAGTCAGTAAACAGATGCTAATATTAATTACAAATTCCGCACAATCAAAGAAAAGTTACATTAGATCCAATTTATAATACAAACGTGAAATTCATAGGATTAATTATCCAATAGTCCATATTCCCACACTGAAATATTAGTTGCTTCACAGTTGTAAATTTGAAAAGATGTTCATAGGTATCCAAAATTAATGCAATCCATCCAAAGATTATTCATGAAATAAATGTCCATCCCGTCGTCCCGTTGTCAACACGTGTTTCATCCCAGGAGTACCCTTGGATTTCGTCAGGACCTCCTACAACAATATTTACATATATGCTATTGTAATACATCTAATAAGTATCACAATACTATTATATGTCAAATTAGGTGTGCAGTGGGAACCCAATTATATTACATAATGTATTACATCCCACCTCATTTTTTTGTGTCCTTTGTGATAAAACAAACCAGGGTGAACACACTATTGTCTGTGACAAATACCACTTCTGTGAGCAAGCATATTTTAAAAGTGACACCACTTTGGTGACTGTTCCCCTCCTCCTACTTCAGCATTACCCTTTATAACCTACATGTGAACCACATCCATGCTACAACCCTACCTTTCTAGAGGGCTCCACTTGTTAAATTATTGATACATCCCTTGTTCTCTAATTGTCTTATTCAGAACTTCTGCTGAAAGAAAGTTAGATATAAATTCTCCAACTCTCCACTGAATTCACTTACATAAAATCTCAAATTATGCCCATTTTACATCTTACCGCTATTGCGTATCTCCAAGATGCCTATTAGAGTCAATTTTATATTCACTTTGTCCTGCACGCGAGTACGCTCCTAAGTCCGTCTCAAAATATAACCAAGCCGAGGCTCCTCGGCTGCCGACGCTTTATACCGCTGTCCTAATACTAGAAATCGAAGACGGACAGCAACGTGAAAACGCCCGTGTGTTCCTGATGATAGAAATAGAAAACGGACTCCACAAGTCCGAAATTTTCTCTTTAGTATACTTATTATCGAGGCTCCACATTGCCTCTTCGATCTAGAGCCCCTATCATAGTTCCTTTATAAAATATGGTGAATACAACAGTAAATTCATCTTAAATCTATTATCAAAATGGTATAAAGACAATATATTAATACCCCTATTCTAAACTTCCGACTACAATTAACCATAAATGTACTGGTATCCCAATACTATCCATTGATAACATATTGTCAAGTAGGTCAGATTAGAGTATAAAATAAAATAAAATGTAATCCTGCTAACCTAATATGTGCTAATCTCCAAATATAACTTACGTGTCTCCCAAGAAATACTCCATTTCATAATCAGTATTAAGACCCTGTTCTACAGCTTTTAGTTTCAAAATCCAATATGACTCCTTTCTCCTAAGAGCTAATTCTCTATTCCCACCACGAGGGTTAGCTGCACAATGATCGAAACCAAAAAATTTAAATGTTTTATACTTAGCCTGTACATTACATACCTTCATATGAGATGCTATGGGGTAACGATCATCCTCTAAATTAATTGCCCTCCAGTGTTCGGAGATTCTGACCTTTAGCGGTCGTATTTTGCTACCTACATTTATCCTGTCACATTTGCATATAATCATATATACCACAAACTTCGTATTACAGTCTATATGTGATTTAATGGACACTGTGTTGCCATTACAATCAGCAAATTCCTTCTTGGGCTGCCATGCCCATTTGCATACTGTACACGAACCACATTTGAAAAAACCTAAACTACGCTTCCCAAGCCAATCTAACTTCTTCCTCTCCAGTGAATAGCTAGGGCTCAGTATATTATTGAGGGTATTCCCCCTTCTAAATACAACATCAGGTCTGTTACCTATATATTTCTTAAGTATAACATCCTGAGTTAGTATTGACCAGTATTTTTTCATACTTCTAATGAGTATTTTGGACTTCTCCGTATAATCTAGAATAACCCTAATCTTCTGAACCACATTTTTGTCAGATGTGTCACCCTTATAGATACCCGGACCTAGTGTTTGTCTACGTGAAATTTTTCTCACTCTCTGCAATGATTTCTTAATAATGCTTTCTGAGTATCCCCTAGCTAAAAATCTCCGTCCCATATTGTCAATTTCCTCATGGAAGTCGCTATTTTTACTGCAATTTCTCCTTGCTCTAATCATTTCTCCAAGCGGTATCGCCTCTATCTGATGCTGTGGATGAGCACTAGTGGCATACAATATATTGTTACATGAGGTCGGTTTACAATACAATCCACATCTTAGTGGCGTACTTCCATGCAGTGGATCTGGGAGTCAAGTAAAATTGGAGTGACGACATGGTGTACGCTCCGCGGCGGTGTACAACTTCACCGCCGGTGGCGATCATGAAAGGCTCAGGTTCCCCATTGACAATCATATCAACCAATGAACGGGTGCATGGCCCTGACAACAACCACCAGCGGAATGAGTTCACTTCAATTCCTTCATATCTGGATGGCAGGAGGCTGCCATTTTGCTAGCACCACGTAAATATTTCCTGGTCAGGGGCCCCATTCAGGCCCTATGAATCCCAGCCCTTAGCCACCTGCCCACATGAGTGTCTGTTCCTCACATCAGTCTGGAGTTATCACTGCATACATGTCCATAATGTAGTACATCATACATCGCTTGTGTGTGTCACCTACATATTGTGCAGCAGTTATTCTTACACAACATGTTTTGCATGTGTATGTGTGTCCCTCATATGTGTTCTTTCCTCCCCAAAGGTACAGACCCATGTGGTGAGGGAGGGCCCCATCTATGTACAGAACTCTTGTTGATTTGGATCCCATGGTGGAACGTCACATCATTGCCACCTACAGACTCAATCGTACAGCTATCCATGACCTATGTGGATTACCGGCTAATCGGAATCAGCATGCAATCCCTACTGAAGTGCAAGTGCTCTCTGTACTCCATTTTTTGGTGATGGGCTCATTTCAGGTGACAGTGGGCATGGGTACAGGGTTCTCACAGCCAATGTTTAGCCTCATCCTGTCCAAATTCCTGGATGCATTTATAATACACCTGCAGACATATGTCAAGTTTCCCCAAAGGGCTGAACTCCCTGCCATCAAGTCTGAATGTTATGCCTTTGCTAACATTCCCCATGTTATAGGTGCCATTGAAGGCACCCACATAGCTCTCATCCTCCCAAGAGTGAATGAACAGGTGTACAGGAACAGGATGAACTTCCACTCAATGAACATATAATTGGTATGTACTGCTGACCAGTACATTTCACATGTGAATGTCATGTTTCCAGGACCAGTACATGATTCCTTTGTCCTGAGGAACAGTAGTGTGCTACACATGATGGAACAACTACAAGAGGACAGACAATGGCTCATAGGTGAGTGTGTTTAACACTGGATCTGTACATAGCTAGCAGCCACTTTTGCAGGTGATTCTGGCTTCTCCAACATGCAATGGTTCCTGACACCTGTGAGAAATCCCAAGACAGATGCAGAGAAGAATTATAATGAGGCCCACAGAGATACTAGGAGGGTGACTGAGCGCACTATAGGTCTCCTGAAGGCTAGATTCCGTTGCCTCCATCTCTCTGGGGGTTCCCTGTGCCATGGCCCTGAGAAGGTGTGTCAAATAGTGGTGGCCTGGTGCATGCTGCACAATGTGGCTGTGAGGAGAGCTATCCCCCTACTAAAGGAGAAGGGTGCTGTACATCCAGACCTGCTACCTGTGAGAGTGGATGAGAGATATGGTGAGGGTGAAGAGGGGGAAGATGCCCACTCCAGGAACCAGCTGATCCAACTATACTTCCAGTGACTATGGGGTACTGTTCACTGATGTCGTCTGCACTGCATCATGTCTGTCTGACTTATGTTTTGGTGATGTGGGGTCTGCAGTCATTGACACTGTGACCTGAAGAATTAGGTGGTAGGTGCCATGGAAACATACATGGTGTATATTTTGGTTTACTCCAGGCAATGTTGTGTGTGGGGTACCATTCCTGCAATGATTAAGGAATTGAGTGGCACATGCATTTTCATTTACAATTGATTCAAAATAATGACATGGGAAATACAAATTGGTGTAAATGTGTTTTATTTGGTGTCACACATGTATTGATGCGCTGTACAGTGATAGCAAGTGGGCTAATGGTAGATGTCTATACTAGGTACATAGGCTCAGCGATTGGAGGCAGTGGGTATGGGTCCATATGTCCCTTGCAAGTTGTTAAGTTGCTATTGGTGGGTGAGGATGGTAGCAGAGAAGCACACTTGGGAGACAGTCCATGTCAGAGTCACTTATTATTGGAGGCCTTGGGGGTGGGACCATTTGGGGGTCTGGTGCTGGGCTACACGGATAGGGGTGCTGGTCGGTCTGCTGTGTGTCCTCTGCCAGTACCACTAGTCCAGTTGCTGCTGCTGATGTTGAGGGCTGGTCTGTGTCCTGGGCAGTGGTAGGGGCTTCCTGGTTTGTGGGGGTCTCAGGCTGGGTTAGGTAGTGGTGCTGCCCACCCCTGCACTAGTGGCCATGGTGGCATTAAGTTGTTTCCATTGCTCCATGGTCTCTTGATGTTGGGCTATCTGCAGCCTTTGACTCTGTTCCAGGGTGGCCAGAATCTGGCCCATCCTGTCTTGTGTTTGGTGGTATGCTCCCAGGACCTCAGAGATCACCTCCTGGGCTGCAGCTTCTATCCTTTGGCCTCCCCCCTGGGCCACTGATGCCCTCTCACTGGGCCTAGCCCCCTGTGCCTGTGTCCCCTGCACAGGTCTGGCAGTCCCACCTGCACTGAGGCCATCATCATTCTGCCTGTTAGTAGGTGGTGACTGTGGCCTCTGTACTATTGGTCGCCAGTCTGTGGCCTGGAGAAACTGGTGTGGGGTCGTCTGGCCTGAGTTGATGTTGCTGGCTGGGTGGTAGGGGTGTCAGTGGTCTCCTGGGTGGGGCTGCTGGAAGGTGACAGTCCAGGACTGTGTGACGGGCCAGGGTATTCCTCACTGTCAACAATTCCCTCTCCAGTGTCCTGAGTGGGGCCTCTGTCTCCATGTGGGACGCTGGCATTCCTTGGCCTTTCTGTCAGGGTAGCATGGGTGGTGGTGCCTGTGGGGGGAAATTGACATGTATGTTACATGTAATAATGCAAATGAGGGTGCACAGCTCTGCCCTATGTTGTGCTGTGTATTCCCCTGTTGGCCCATGCAGGGACCAATTGTGGGATTGCCATTGCATTTTGCATGGGATGTGGAGGTGCATTGTGGGTGGTGTTGTGCCAATGTGATTCATTGCAGGTGTAGGTGGTTGTGCACAGGGGGAGGGATGTGGGTCTGTTGGAGGGTTTGTGGGCATGCAGGGTGACTGGATGTAGTGATTGTGGCCTGGGTGGGGGTGGGGTCCTGGTGGTAGATGGAGGGGTTGGGTGGTACATGCATTACAGGTATGGTGGATATGAAGTAATTGTAGATGACTTACCTGAGTCCAGTCCCTCAGTGAGTCCAGTGACACCCTCAGGGTGCAGGATGGCCAGTACCTTTTCCTCCCAGTCGGTATATTTAGGGCTATAGGTGGGGGTCCTCCCCCAGTCTTTTGGACTGCAGTGTTGTGCCTGGATACAAATGACCTCGCCTTCCTGCTCAAGTCCTTCCATCTCTTGTCGATGTCGTCCCTCGTGCGCAGATGGTTTCACACTGCATTGACCTTGTTCACTATTGTCTACCATAACTCCATCTTCCTGGCGATGGGTGTGTGCTGGACCTGTGCCCTGAAGATTTGTGGCTCGACCTTGAGTATTTCATCCACCATTGTTCTTAGCTCCCTATCTGTGAAGCGGGGGTGCTTAGGGGGTGCCATGGTGTGTGTTGTGGGTGGTGTGTTGTAGGATTTTTGGTGAGGGTGCTGTTGAGAGTTTGGGTGTGTGACTTGTGTGATGTTGAGTTCAGAGTATGCGTGTTGTGTTGTCAATATCTTTCATGCTATTGGCGTTGCAAAGGATTGTGCACTGTGTATGTGAGTGTTTTATAGTGTTGTGGATGTGTGCCAGGTGTGTGGTTTTCAAACTTGCCAATGTGTGCATTCCTTGCTGTTGGGTCCACTTGCTGGCCGTGGCGGTCCATACTGCCAATGGTCATTCGACATCCACTATCCGCCGCAGTGATTTGTGCATCATTATTTGGAGGGCGGGGATTTGTGTGCTTGGCGGTGGCGGGGTTGGCTGTGCAGTCTTGCTGCCATCAAGGGCCCTGACGAGGGCTGGAGGTAGCATAATTTTTGGAGGTTTCTGTTTTGGGCATCATTGTATGATGGGTTTCTGTTCACCGCCAATGGCGGTCTTCTGTTCACCGTCGCTTCGGCGGTCGGCGGTGTTTACCGCCATGTTTATAATGAGGGCCTAAATATTAAGATATTAACAAATATTTTCATAACCTGACCTATCAATTCATGCAATGCTATATCATATCAACCTCTAAGACCCCTTGTATTTTGATTAAAAATCAGCCTAAGGTGCAAGTCACATTTAAAAATGTCACATTTACCAAAAAGTTAGGAGCTTGAACCCGATTAATAATATTATATTCCAGTAAAATTGGCTTTAGAAACTTCTTGTGTGCATCTAAAAACCATAGGATGTCCAATAAAATTTGTTGGGCACTACATTTTTGTTCTAAGCCACATGTACATAAACACATTTTTATTTTTTGGGTTCGGTAGAGACTCTATATAGGGGAAATGTTCCTCATTTTTCCAGCTATGCAACATAAACTGGGTGGATATTTCCCCTCCAGATACCTTAGATCTGTTTCTCTAGCCCTATTATTAACCACAGCACGCAATTACTGTTTTGGAATCTGTTCTCTTTGCCTAGGCACTAAGCCTAGGGAGGCACGGGTCTTTTCTAGCCATCCTCTCACTTGGGCTGCCCAGTTCAGATCACTTGCCTGTATTTCCCTTTTACATAATATTGCGATTTTGGGAACCTGCACATCAGACAGAGTCAGCCAATATTTCAATCCTTTATCACATTCCCTGATAGCTCAACCCCGTCGTTTGGCACTCCACCCTTATTGCCTGAATTGTTGGTGGGGGAGTGAGAGCAATCGTTTTACACATCTGCTTTCTTCTGCATCCCAATTCAGCTTCCCAGCAAGGGATAGAATTTCCACCCCATGTTGAAATTGAGGGTGCACCATAGCGCAGAAAGTACTGGGCGAAGGGACTGACCTCCATACTTTTGATTAAATTGTTTTGAACCCCTGGCCGCTGTTACCGCCGTTGTTCTGAATGTCTCAGTATGCTCTTTCCATATTAGTTTAGAATCAAACCACATTCCTAGATATTTATATTTATCAGCTAGTTCAGGGACCAGGAGAACTCTGTCTTTCTTTTCCCTAGCACCATTATTTACGTTTGTCCAAATTTACTATAAGTTTATTTTTATTAATAAGTGTAAAAGGTATGTAATTTTCTTTGTAGCCCCAGTTCTGTCATATCAACTATCACCAAATCATCAGCATATAATAAATAGGAGATATGAGTGCCATCCATTTTTGGGGAAAGGCCTTTAACCGCCTTCAATACCCCTGACAAATCAGGCAGAAATATAGCAAACAATAGCGGGGCCAAGACACATCCTTGTCGCAACCCATTCTTTATAGGTATCTTCTTAGAAAGTGCTCCTTCAGTATCCAAGATCACCTGGGCCCAATTCTGCGAGTGTAGTCCCTGAAGGAGGAAAAGTAAGTTGGCATTGACCTCGAGCTGCTTCAACATATCCCACAACAAATTTTGGTCCACCAGATCAAAAGCGGCAAGGAAGTCTATAAAGCTACAGAACAGGCATCCTCGTACCTCTATTCATTTTTTTGCTAGTGCCCACCGACAAAAGCAATGATCTATTATCGAGTGTCCTTCTTTAAAGCCCCCTTGCTCTACAGGGATCCAATTATTTGACTCTACCCATGCTTTCATTTACCCCAGTAATAACTTTGAGAAGATTATTTCACCTATGTACAACAAGCTAATTAGGCTAGAATTCTTTGGATGTGTTGGGTCATCTTTTTGTGTGGAGTGGCCTTATTATTGCACCTTTCCAATTCTCCGGGATACAGCCAGAGTCCAGGATATTATGAAAGGAGACATAAAAAAGGTCTTCCCACCAATCACTATTATTTTTTATTATTATTTCTGGCAAGTTGCCTGGGCCTGCTGCTTTAGATAACTTGAGAGCCATAATTACGTCTTTTATCATTTGCAGGAAGTAAGATGATCTTAAGGCCCCACCTACCTCAATTTTATTTCCTTGTTCTGCTTCCTGATATTTTGGGTTTCTATCACATCTATCACATCTAACATATATTCCCAATTTGTATTATATGTTCAGGTTTCCTTTTCCTCAGAATTTTCTTATATTGTTGCTTAGCCAAACCTAACTTATGTTCTATTCCCTTGGTGAGCTTTTTCCTAAATTCTCTTTCCAATTTCTGTACCTTCACCTTCTGGATCCTGCACTCTTGATTATACCAGGTATCTTCTTGTCCCTTCTGATTTGGCCATCAGCTTTATTTTTTCTTTTTATTTCTACCTTTAAACAATGTACTTCTTGTTGAATTGCCCATTTATATCCCATACAAATATCATTAGTATCCTCCTCTACTCTAAGATCTCTATCATTTATGATCAGTTCATTAAGTACTTTTAAGCTACTTTCTGTAATTTGGGTAGTTAAATGACGTGGGTACCCTACCTGCAGTGCCACCACTCTTTCTCTTTATTTTGTGGCATTTTTCCCTTTCCTGAGTGTTAGCCGTAGGGTCCAGTGGTCACTACCCTCTAGGTGCAAGACTTCAAAGCTTGCCACTTCACTGAAGTGCCAGGCATTTACAAAGGCATAGTCAAGAGAGCAACCCTGGATGACTATTCGGAAAGTCTGCTTTGCTGGGAGGTCTGTTTCCAAGCAGCCGTTAATGCAGAATAGACCTAGAGAGCTTAAGAATCTAACTAAGGCCCTATCCCAAGCCTTACTTTCTGTTTTAGAGAAGATGACTTGCGGTATATGTGCAGCTAACATCAACTCTTTATAGCATATAGTATTACTTGTTGGGTCTAATTTATGATTAAAATCTCCCAAGATCAAGACTAACTGCTCTATATTCCCTGCACATATCATTTCCAAATCCTCCTCAAATAGACTCTGCTGGGTATGATAATCTGTTGTCATCCCTGGCTGGATGTATACATTTATTATGATAAGCTGTCTAGTCCCTCCAATGACGTTGCCTGCTAGTAACCAGTGACTTTTTGTTTTTATTTCAGTAAATCTTTTAGCTATTCTAGTCGTGGTCAATGTTATTAGGACACCCGAAGGGCAGCCCAGGCCTTTCCTAATAGCTTCTTTAAAGAGCCTAAAGAAAACATCTATTGACTCTGGTTCTTCGCATAACCAGGTTTCCTGGAAAGACACTATGGGGGTGATTCTCACCCTGGCGGGCGGCGGAGGCCGCCCGCCAGAGTTCCCCCCACCAAAATACCGCTCCGCGGTCGAAAGACCGCTGAGGGTATTTTGGCTTTTGCACTGGGCTGGCGGGCGACCGCCAAATGGCCGCCCGCCAGCCCAGTGCAAAAGACCCTTCCCACGAGGACGCCGGCTCAGAATTGAGCCGGCGGAGTGGGAAGGTGCGACGGGTGCAGTGGCACCCGTCGCGTATTTCAGTGTCTGCAAAGCAGACACTGAAATACAAAGTGGGGCCCTCTTACGGGGGCCCCTGCAGTGCCCATGCCCCAGGGGCCCCACGACAACCCATACCGCCATCCTGTTCCTGGCGGGAGAACCGCCAGGAACACGATGGCGGTATGGGCTGTCAGAATCCCCCATGGCGGCGCAGCGAGCTGCGCCGCCATGGAGGATTCTAATGGGCAGCGGAAAACCGGCGGGAGACCGCCGGTTTTCCGCATCTGACCGCGGCCAAACCGCCGCGGTCAGAATGCCCTGCGGGGCACCGCCAGCCTGTTGGCGGTGCTCCCGCCAACCCTGGCCCCGGCGGTCCATGACCGCCGGGGTCAGAATGACCCCCTATATCATATTTTCCTAATCTTTCTTCAATCTTGTTTTTCATGTTTCTTATAGCCTCCTAAATTCCATAAAAAAAAAACAAATAGCTGTGTGAAGATGCTGATTCCTAATCCACCTCACTCAATTCCCCCTAGACATTGAGGGGGTTTCGAAGGAGCTCAGAGCGATTCCTCCATGTAGGGCCTTTTGGGTCTGACGCTTTTGTTACACTTAATTTGCCCTTGTTCCCATCTACACAAGTTCTTAAATTTTTAGGACTTACATAACTGTACTGTACTGTACTCGATCAGGGAGCAGCCCTGCATGGTAATTGAGGGCTCTATAATTTATCTCTCCTTTCGCCAATATCCTCAGATGGACCACCCTTATGCCCTCCTTCTCTAGTTCTTTCTCTCCCTTCAGTACAAATTGTCTGACATATCCAGAAAAAAAGAGCCTTTGTCACCTAATTTCCCACATGATTTGTAGGGAATCATATTTGCTTTATGTCTTCTGACCCAATTCCATAGAGGCTAGGGCATTTACTCATAATATCTAATAGGTGTGAGCAATTCAAGGGCTTAAGCTTCCTCTGCCATTTCCTCCCAATCTCCCTTCCCCACGGTTCCAGGTACACCCACATTCTCCAACTTCCATTAACACACTCCAACTTCCTCATTTCCCTGAGTTCCATCGCTGGTGGATTTTCCTGATGTTCTAATCTTTCCTCCGCTCTGGCTTTACCAATTGTTGCTTTCCTTTCTGTGACTCTATCTTCCTTATTTTCCTGATTTCAATTCATTATAATCCTTTTGGGGCACCTCTTCTCTTTAGGTAGCTAAATATTATCTATTAACCTAGAGTTCCCTTGAGATATATTTCCACTTTTAGAGATAACCACTTCTTGCTCCTGTTGCAGGGTTGTTATAGACTTTATATTAGGAACTCTCCTCTCCCTTCTATTCGTGGGCCCTTTCCTTTTAATTTTCCTCTAATTGCTTCTAAGTATGTCAAGGGATAATATATAACCCCTTCTGCTCCACCATGGACCTCTTTTTATCATCAGCATTGGTTGTTTTGAGATATATTCTGTCAGGAATGCCGTTGGGATTATTACATCACTTAACGTTCCTTCACTACATTCAACCGGTTTATTTGTACCGTGATCCTGCATCAAATTTGGCATACAACTATTTATTTGTCTCAACTCTCCCACTATCCCATGTAGTTGGTTTAATGTGATTTGCCTAGGCCGTTCTTTACTGTCAGCACTTCTAGGATAGTCAATTTTTCTGTTTTAAAAACATAACTTCTAACAGGGATGCTGCAGGGATTGCAGGTGTTTCAAAAACCTGAAGCTGACTGTTTGTCCATGGAGGGGGATATATCCCCTTTATCTTCCTCTTCAAGCCCTTCCTTCTCCAACACAGGATAACACAAATGACTCTCCTCCAGCCTAGGGCTAAGCCTTGCTTGTGGGGACAGACAGGGCGAGTAGGATAACCTTGGCTCTGAACCCAGCAAATGCAACCCTCCACTCCCTTGCCCCAAGAACAGTTCCTCAGCCTGTAAAGAAAAATAGTCACTGATCGTGAGCCGTTCAGCTAATTTATTATTTATGATTTTTTATTTTCCTTCATCTAGGGTACATTAGCAGACTTTCTAAAGTATTTCCCTACAAATTCTTTAATGGATGCACCCAGTGGTGTTATGGCTGTTACTTTCCTGCCAGTGTGCGAGGCATCCCACTGATGTGATATGAATGCAGATATCGGGAGCACATCTCCTCCTCGTTCGGGACTAAGAACAGTATTTTCCAAAAGCCAGCAGTCCTTTGGGGTTCCCTTTGTCCTGGCGACCCCCTTTGTGTCCTACTTTGGCCACTCACCCCACGTGTCCACCCTTTGCTTGAGGGCATGCTAAGGCCCCTAGTTCTCCTATGAGAGGGTAGAATCTATGAAGGAGTTTCCTCTCCAATTTCTCAATACCTCCAATACTCATCTTCCCAACTTTCCTAGTTCTAAATCTGCTACTGCCGCCTCCACAGACTGTATGTCTTGATTCTAGCTGCCCACAGCCCTCAATACTCAATTCTGACCAGCAAGCACATCAGGGTACAACAGAGTGTGATACAATTCAATTGCTCCAATACTCCAACAGTCACTTCGATTCCATACAGTTGTGGGTAGTCACTCACAAAGGCTCAGAAGTTGTAACACACAGGTGGCGGGCACGAGCACGGTAGCAGCAAGGCGTGCAGCAGACAAGATTCTAATTCATTTCTTGGTTGGCAGTATTAATAGGTGAGCTTTGACAATGCTTGGCCTGGTGTCATGGTGGTAATTCCTAACATATTCGGGGCACTAACCCACACCCCCTGGTAGAAGCTGCTTGTGTGCGATCCACCTGCAGGGCAGAGGAGAGCAGACAGGGGCCAAGACGCAGGTTCTGGGCTTTTGGGGCCACCAAAGCTCGAATACCATCTGCTGTCTGCCCCGGCCACCACAGCTTCTTCGCCTGCTCTGCTCCGCTCCCAGCCGCTCCGGTGATCAGCGATGGCTCCTCCCCCTCCTGTCAACGTGCAACATGCAGCATCTGCACTGAGCGTCCTCTCTGCGTACTCTCCACAGTTGAAGTCATAGCTTCAAAGTCCTTCAGATGCTTCTATTTGAGCACCGAGAGGACTTTGGCCAAAGCGTGGTTCAGGAGGCAGGAGCAGCTATGTCGCATTGCCAGTTAGTTTTGGGGGGCAGGACAGGACAAGCTAAGGTAAATGGGGGAGAGATGCAGGAGATACCCCCCCCCCAGAGATGCAGGAGAGCTCCTCCCAAAGATCACCCTGATACTCCCCAGCAGTGTGGCATGTGACAGTTGGGGGTGTGAGCTGGATTGCAAGGCTACAGGAGCAAGGACCGGGGGCTAAAGGACTTCTCTGACCTCCAACCTCTGCTTCGTCGGTGTCTGTTACATCTCAGGTCCTGTCATGTTGAATCTGCCCTGAATTGTAGGCAGTGAAATCGCTCCCTAACAGGCTTGGATCTCAATGTATTTCTGGCAGTATTACATCAGGGGAGAGCGCCTTTGTGCCATATTTATCCCCCTATGATAGAATCCAGCACAGAGGGATGGGGGCCTTAAATAATGGTGCGAAACTTGCTTAGTGCTGTTATTTAACGCCTGGAGAGAGCCCACAGGTGCCCTTCCCTGGCCCCAGGGACACTCCCACCCACCCCCACAAGAGGGACACCACAGGATGAGGGGCCCATCCCAGATAAGAACCGTTAAGTTTTTTTTTTTCACGCTCGGGCCCTGACTTGGGGCCGCCTGCATGGCGCTGGCCCCAATGGCCATGTCCAGGGGACATTTGTCCCCTGGGCATGGCCATTGAGGTGGTGGGCATGGCTCCTGTCTTTACTAAGACAGGCGCCATGTCCATTGGGGTCATGCACCAGAAAATGGTGCTACACAGCTTAGAGGCATTTTTTGTCTCTAAACAGTGTAGCACCATAATTCAGCGCACAAGCTCCTGTTTCGCGTACGCCTCCCCCACCCTGTTAGTGTCCTTTACTAGAATGCTAACAGAGAATTTGCGCTGGCTAGCGCCATTCCTTAAACATGGTGCCTGGCAGGTGTCTTGGAATGGTGCTAGCCGGCGCTATACTTTTTCACGCAAAAGTGCACTAACTCAGTTTTACGTGAATGGGCCTCACTGTAACAATTTTACAGATGATCAGAATTACCAGCCTAGCGCTGAACCATAAAGTACTGCCTCTCCTCAAAGGATAGGCACCACCTGAAGGAAAACCAGGACGGACCTTGCAAACATTTAGATGTCTCCACAAAAGACGTGTTTATTTTGAGGCCTACGCTAAAATAAAAAGTAATTACATAATAAAAGTGTTTAAAAAAATAAATAAGAAAACAGCATACGTGCCAGGAGAACCCGGAGCCGAAAGTATTGAAGGAATCTTGGAGGATTAAATTGATTTGTTTGCTGTTGCTTTCTCTGGAAAATAATGTTAGCTAGCAATTTTGAGAAGCACTTTATGTTGATCATATTACTTGTAAAAATGCAGGGAGCTAAAGAGGTCATCTCGGAACCCGCATGAAGACGTTATGAGGCTCCTGGAAGTAGTTTTACTTGCATTTATGGAGATGTTTGTTTTCTTAAAGTAACTGAAAATGTATAATATGCACTTTGTAATCTCACCTGCATTACAAAGCAAAAAGTGGGCATGGCAATAGAAAATAAAGCAAATATAACTGTGAAACCTTATTAGTTGAACATGCCATTATATTAAAAATACCGTGAAAACTTCATTAGGTGACGATGACATTATATCAAAAATACCTCACCAGCAATAAACTTTTTAATTGATAATTTTGAATAAGTTTTAACTATTCGTCCTTAATAGCCTCCGTCTCACAGTTGCACGTTTCTGTTTCCTTCAAAAGCTTCCATGACTAGTTCTAGACATTATGCAGTGAACCCTATTGTTTCAGACCAAACAGTACGGACGGGTGCAAGGTACTCAATGTGTTCAATACTTTTCTATTAAGCGAATTATATCCACGTCATAGAGCGCTTTGTCACCATATAATCGCATAATATTTAAATTAGGTGAACTGTGAATGCTGTGAGGAAGCACACAGAAGGTGTATATATGATTTTTCTTTATCCAATTAGAGCAGCCAATTGGGAGCAACGTGGATTTGGAAAACTCCTGAAGTTTGAGTGTGAAGAAAGGTAACATGAAATGCGTGCATTGACTAAGGTACTTGCAAAGCAATATCCGTTGTGAGAGATTTTGAAGTGAGCAGCAGCTGCAAAACGGGTCAGTAAGAGTCAAATTCTCTCTGACTGGTGGGGCATTACTACCTCACACTATAAAAAGCTATAATAACTGACAGTTAATGCTCTATTTCTAAACAATCTAATTGACCAGCACAATCTGCAATGACAGTCTATCATGGTAACTTCACATTGTAAAAATTAACATGAACAAGCCCTCTGGCTAAGTCTTATGAAAAAATATCGTGCTAAAATATTGTCATTGCATCTGCCATTAGGAAATATTTCCTAAATTATGAACAGATATGATTTAAAAGGGATAAAAACTACTAAAGGGATAAATACTACTACTAAATCTGATATGAAACTAATAGATTTGTGGCATGGTATTTTTATACTCTCCGTGCATCTTCTGAACAGCAGATGCAGTGTAGGCTAGGATTCTAATATATTTCTGTCAGTTCTACTACAGGCCAGTGGAAGCCAGGCTCTTCACTGACCTGCTGTGCCGGCAAGCAATGTGCACAAACGAAACCATTACTTCATACAAATTTACATTGCGATGTTTACTGGTGTTATTTACCATTTTAACATTCGAGTCGTTTCCCAACAGTTTCTACCAGAGTCTGGTCAACTACCAGTGCAAGCCCTCAACACATCAGAATTGTAAATGCAAAAGCCCAGAGAGCACGCAATAATAATAAATATTATATACTCAACTATTTATGTTGCATTTTCCAGTTGCAAAACACTACTCAGGCTGGGAGCAATAGCGTTCAGAATTAGTACAAAATCTATTGTCTCACTCAAGCAACTCTTTAATGGTCCAGATTTTTGGAAAATTTCTCAAGACCATTGATTCATCTAATCATTGTTTATGAGCAGCTTTTTCATTTGAAATTAGCTATGTCTCTTCTAGAAAATCACGACACCAATGAATACAACTAACATTCATTTATAAAAGAATCAGGGAGGTGGAGAGATGAAAAAGGTTGAAAAGTAGGGGTGCAACCGAGGACTCTGTATACAACTTTTCTCTCCTGAACACAGAATATCGGCTAAAAAACGAAGGTTAATAGAAAGTGATCATGTTTTTTCAGCCACTTTCAGATTTAGCAGTTCCTATAGTTCATCCTTAACCCACGCTCACCACAACAAATAAGAGAATGTTAAAGGTTCAACGATGAAAAAAGGAGTCCTGCTTGAGATATCACTGGGTCAAAGGGTTTTTATGTTAGTTCTGCATTTGACTTCAGTGTTAAGAGAAGTATTGAAAATGCTCATGAAAGCACTTGTATATGAACATTGTCTGTAATTTAAAGCTCTTTGGATAAACGTATGCAAAGCCCCGATCAATGTAAATTGGAAAGGGTTTCTATGAAAACACCTCGAAAAAGAAACACTAGTTAGATTATGCTCTACGGTAAAAAAGAACACAGTGTTTGCAAGCTCCCACATCTCCTGGACGCAAACATGTTTACTTTCGGGTGCATACCATCTTCTGCAGAGACCAAGGAAACACTAGCCTCGAGTAAAGGTCTTGCGACAATTTACATTGATATCTTGAATATGGGGAGAACAGATTAGCTGCACAACATGAACTTGGAAGTAATGCTTTCAGAATTATTTGAGTGCTTCCTTTCTTCATTTCTAAGCTGGAGTGGGTAATTGTAGCTGTTGGGGAAGGGACAGATGCAGCACGTCCAAAGTCTGCATGAATGATGTATTAATCTTGTAAATGGCACAATTTTATCCCACTTTATATTTGTTTACAGATTTAAAGTACACCTCCTGCTGGAGTCCTCACGAAAAAGAAAGCTGATCTCCTGAAATAACAGTATCACGTGACAAACATACAAAACGGCAATGGCAGGTGACAGCGGCTTCTTTGATGCGGCTAAATGGGCTCTGCTGTGACTTTTCTGTTTTGAAGCAAAAATAATACCTTGTGCTCCATAACTGGGCAGACAGCAAAACTGTCCATAGAGGTTTTGGCAAATAGTTGACGAAAAAAGCAAAAAGCATTCATGAACATATTTAATAGCACTTCTTTAGCACTACTTTAAACCCTCATAAATGCAATTCATGTGAGAAGGAAAGAGAAACACAGGAGGGCACAGGAAGTGATATGTGAGTACAAAAACACACTTTCAAATAGGTCCGTTAGTTACACTTCATACTCACATATGTGGGTGCAAATTCTACCAGAGCCCAAACATGCTCAAATCTACTCCAGCCAAGACTTGGAGAAAGTCTCTCCCCACATATGGTCACTCAGGTACTGCGGGTTAATCACGCTGGGAAGAATGAAGGCAGACCCTAACTTCTCTACATACACAAATATAGCCACATCATGACAGAATACATGTCCCGAAACACACACAAACACTCTGGCACATGACACAATTAAACACATAAAATAATGTCATTTTACCTGGCGCCATAATAATAAAAAAATAAAAAAACAGTGTCTCATCAACAATAATCCAATTTCAAACATTAGCAGTCTACATACTCATCATCAAACGCCATTGGGTGTGTTCTTAGATTTAGACTGTATAGAGTATATACACCTACATCCCCCATAATTGCATTTCTAGTACAAACTCATTTTAAAGTAAGACTTAACAACTATTAGTGTTGTGTGGCACCATTAGCGTTGTCCCCTTTGAAACTGACTACTCCCACCTGCAATTATCATCAATGAAATTTAAGAAATCTCTGAGCATTTTCAATAAAGAAAAAAATGTAACCATATTTGAGAAGTGAGTATATGAGGAACAACCGGTACAAAATCAGGAAATCAGAAAAAAGTTAATGTAAATAAGGAGGTATGGAAATATGTAACATGTTTAGACTCTTTGAACAATAGGCCAGTCTCAGAAGGAGAACAGATTGGAACAAATAGTAGTGGAGATTGTGAAAGTGAAGTAAGAACCTCTTTTTTACAGAAATTGGTGCCAGAAAAGACACAATTTTGGGAAATGGAAGAAGCTAGGGCAACATCAAGTTCAGCCCCTCAAGATTAAATAAGGATGAGTTGACAGAGGCACAAGCAACAAAAGAAATAGGAGAGGATGAAGTGATTGTAAATCTTTGGACTAGGAGGTTTACTGATTTTGACTTAAACATTTTAAGGAAGATATGGGAGAATTATTTAGGAAACTTAAGCTAAAACATTTTACATGATAGCAGAAATAATTTAGGTTGAAAGCCTGTCAGACCTAAAACACTTCTACTGTTTGATTATCAATCTCTGAGGTCGGGTGATATTTCAAACAACAGTAGAAAGGGGTATGGAGAGAATATCCCAGATACAACTAAAATGTAGGTAAAAAAGAAAATTAAACATTGATAAAGCTCAATAAGGATAGAACAGTCACCACCAGTGTGAGAGAACAGGGCTGATTGCAGAGGCTCCCTACCTTTTTGCCCCCATTTTTCACTTTTTGCTGTTTTTTTCCTGACTCTGATGGTGCGCTGGGTACTGCTAACCAGTCCCAGGGCCTGTGCTCTGTGTAAAATCAGTATGCAAATTAGACTAATTATAATTGGCTAAGTCAACCTACCTAAAAGTCCCTAGTACATGGTAGGGCATGTAGGTTTAGGGACCCTAGCATAGGTTGTGCACCCATAGGTGCACTGCTGAGGTGCCCAGTGTCATTTTAAAGGCAGGTCTGCCTTGCTGGCTGCTTTTAAATTGCAAATTTGGCTTTTGAATTAAAAGTAGTTCCAAAGTCTTAAACTACCTTATTTTTACAAATAAGCCACCCCTAAGGTGTGCCCTATGTGACCCTAGGGCTCGGTGCCATGTAACTATAAGCAGGGACCTTCTAAAAATAGTTTTTTAAAGCCCTGGTGAGGTAAAACAGCCAAATTTGTTTTTCCCTCATTGTAGTGAATGGTCTCCATAGGCTAGAATGGGGAGACTTTATTTAAATTTAAAAAATCCCCTTAAGTAATAGATACAAAGAGTTTGGTATCAACTTAATTGTTATAATAAATCCCACAACTTCCAGTTGTTGGATTTAACATAACTTCTTCAGGTAAAGAGTTTTAAACTTTACCTGAAAAGTTGCCAACTTCAGCCCTGCAGTGTTTTTGCTGCTTTGCTCTGATTGGCCATCCACTAGCAGCCTGGCCAGGCTGCTTGATGAGGTGTGAAGTGGCCTGGCTCAAAACACAGAGATATGCCTGCGGTAGGAGAGCTCCCCTCATCAGATGGGGAAGCAGGAAGGGAGGAGGGCTGCCAAACTGGTCTTCAAAGACAGGGAACGACATTTGAAGCAACCCAGCAACACCCTCACATCCTGCAAACCCAGACAAATAGGTGCCCCCTTGATTAGATTATGAGAGGGCCGGAGAGGTGTGAGCTTAGGATTTTTAGCCACACCAGTGGGTGGGCTCAGCCAGATGTAACCTCTAAAAAACACTTTCAGCCATGATGTATTTTTGAGGAATGTTACTCCCTGGGAGTGATTTTTGCCACACTTCCCAGGAAGTGGTCATCACAGGGGGAAGGACCCTCCCCCTGATTGGAGAACCAGGACCCCCCTGTTTCTTACCCAGGAGCAAGAATAAAACTGGCATGTGTGCACCCACACCTCAGATCCCTGTCAGATTCCAATCAGAAGAAGAAGGACTGCCCTGCCGGACCCCTGGCCTGCACCTGGATACTGCTCTCAGGAGGACTGCACTAGCTGCACACTTGGGCTTCACCACAAGAAGGACTTTGCCTTGCTTCAACTGGTTCAAGGAGGGACTCCCTGTTTGCTACAGGTGAATACTTTCTAACCAGAGTCCCCTGCACCAACTCCTGAAGAAACCAACCAGCGGACCACTGTCCAGTGGCCAAAAAGGAGTTTGCGCCAGGTGCATTCTGGGAGTTGTAGTCTGTACCCTCAAGGAGCACCTCAGAGCCTCTGGATCCTTGGGGTGAATTGTGAACCTCAAAAGAACCTTAAAAGTACACCTGGAAGAAGATCCAGAAGTTTGGAGAACTTTGGAGAACTTTTGGAAAAAAGCTCCATAGAGGGACCGACCCGCCGCGGCAACTTTAGCTGGCTTGCCTCAACCGCGACCCGGCCTGACTTGCAGGTTCGTCCCGGTGAAGAAAATCCCCAAAAAAGTGACTAAGTCCGAATGTAGGAAGTTGACCGGGACCTCCCAGGCAGCGTATCCGAAGAGGGCTCCACGGATGTCAGATCAAGATTCAGGTTTCCCCTGGTCAAAGGATTTTCACCTCGAAAAAACAACTAAGTCCGAAGGTAAAAATCTCCACCGAGGGCTCCCGAGACGCATATCCGAGGAAGAGTTCCAGGAGGTTAGATTGGAATGGTAGGTTTGCCCTGCTGAAGAAAATCTCCAGAAAAACGACTAACTCTGTTATGCTATTAATTGTGTTTGACCAATGATTTTGTGTTTCACCACGCGTATATTAGCTGTTCAATGTTCATCAGGAGCATGTTACATTCTGTATTCAGTTTAGCTGCCTATTGGCTTTAATGTGGCATTAGATATTACATTTGGTATTTAGGTTAGCTGCCTATTGGCTTTAACATGGCATTAGAAATTACATTCTGTATTCAGTTTAGCTGCTTATTGGCTTTACCATGGTATTAGACATTACATTATGTATTCAGTTTAGCTGCCTATTGGCTTGAACATGGCATTAGACATTACATTCAGTTTAGCTGCCTATTGGCTTTAACGTGGAGTTAGACATTGCAGTTGAGCCATTACAGATGAGCTGTGTTTTTCCACATGGTAGACCAAGCTGTGCTTTTCAAATTGAATTTGCACGAACCTTAACGTGATAAGAGAGCGTATATTTTGTGTTTACTTCTCAATCCAGCCTGGGAACGAATGAGAAGTTTGGAGACTTGGCCACTCTCTGGGCTCTTGTTCGGTTCCCCCCACTGAGCCAGCATGTTTAGACAAAGGGGCCTGTTGGCATGCTTTTTACGGTGGCCCTGGGCAGCAGCAAGGGGAAATTTTCCAGGACTTCAGTCAGGAGCAGAAGTCGGCTGCCTGGCCTCCCGTTTGGGTGGAAAATCTCTTTCTCACAGTTGAACAGGAGTCATCAACTTGCTGGCATGAGAAAGATGACAAGCAGTGATAGGCCCTACGGTGATGCAATTTTGACTTTTATTCTTTGCTTTGAAGTTATGTTATAATATAATCACAAGTATTTGCTGTGTACATTGCAATTGAGAAGTACATTGATATATTTTGCTTTCATTGCTGTGACTACTTTTAAACGTGTGCTACCAACCTACTAATCTCATCCTTCAGAAACCTTGTGGTGAACTAATAATAATAAATGTCTTCTTTAAACTAAGAAGTGCATTCCAGAGAAGTTTTGTCAGCTCGGTCATGAGATAAGGAAAGCAAAACAAACTCCTAAGGCTCCATCGCGGTCGGCCTTAAACTTTGACTTTGCCCCAGTTGAGGTGCGACCATATGACCAGATTGGCGCTTTTTGTTTCTATGCGCTAGAAAGCATTAATTCTTTAAAAAATCACATCTCTGGTTCCCCTTATCCGATTTTATTAGTTTTTTGTCATTTTAAAGCTAAAAATATTTCCTTTTGTTATACACTGATTTTGGATTTTTGAACTGTTTCTTGTGTTTTATTTAATTACTGTTTTGTGATACTTGAATGCTTTACGCTTTGTCTCCTAAGTTAAGCCTTGTCGCTTGTTGCCAAGCTACCAAGGGTTGAGCTAGGTTTAGTTTACTGAGAGCTAACTGGATCTAAGTGGAGGTTAGTGACCTATTGCTAAATGTAGGTACTTGCCTGCCCTTGCCAAAAACCCATTTTCCAGCATCACCAGATAAAGGTGAAGGTTGCTTTTGATACAGAGTGGTATGAAAGGAAGATTATCAGGATGTTAAAGGTGGAGCTACAGTATTAAAAGACTTCAAGGATGGGACATCAAAGAATGAAGTGACAGTTGTTTAGAGAAAAGATTTTCCCCAAATCCTTACAATGTAATACACTGTTGCATGACATGAGATTCCATCCATAAAGCCAGAAGGAGAATATTCAATTTGGCCAATGTTTGCACCTAAGATGATATTGTACTCAGGTTCAGGATTCTATGAAACATACAGAGGAGTTGGAAAAAAAGTTAATCAAAAAAGGTTATCTGAAAATATGGGGAGGAATGCCAAGTAAAGAACTGGATTTTACAATAGAGATAGTATATCTGAACAGACGAAGAGAAGTAACAGGTCAAAAAATTGTTTGTGCTAGTGTTCTGTTAAAAATGTCATATGAACAACTAGCTTAAGAACTTAACAAATAGGCATTGGGGTATTTTGATTGCAAGTTGTGATGAAATCTTGTTAAAACCCTTGTTATGCTCATCATATAATTAGAAATGTGAAGAAAAATGGAAACATGTTGTCCACACATACTACAACAGAAACTTTAAATCCAGGGAACCGGTAGGGATTGAGTCAAATTAGCTGCCATTTCACATGTGGTATTTGTAGCATTTGCCCATGGGAAATTGTAGATCAAAAAATTGTAATTGCTAAGATCAAACATGTTAGTAATCAAATAACTAAATGTGTGTGTGTTAATTTAGTATATATACTGCTGTGCCTCTGTAACCTGACCTACATAGGGAAACCAAAGCAAAAAAATTAGAGTGAGAATTATTGAACACACAACAGCAGTCAGGACCAAAAAGAAGAATGTTCATTTAGTAAAGCATTTTAGGAAGACACTGAGAAGAATTTCTAAAGGTTCAATTTAGAGAAGATCACAGTTAATAGCAGAGGTGGTAATGTAGAGATAGGAAACTGAGGGAAAAATATTACATGACTGAATTTGACATCTACAGGGCTAGTTTAAATGAACAGGGAGAATAGGAGAGTATTATAAAATGAAGTACTGTTGAGAGAAAGATAGGTTGCACCTTTAGATACAATTATTTCTGTTTTCAAAAAATTGATATCCGTATATCCTTTTGTTTATGGAATGTTTTTATTTGAAGCATTACAGTCTAATCCTGAAGTGAGGTATGCAGCCGACACATGTTTTGCCCTTGTGGCTGGCACTCCTATGTTTTTTTCAAGGCTGATACACATCACATATACACATTAGGTTTCACAATAATACATAGAATTATAAATATGTACACATACAAAAGAAAATCCAAGTGATTAATTTCTACCCCAGACACAACAGACAAACATTAAACACAAATGACATAAAGACAAGAGAAACATAGCAATACAAAATTTCAGTTTCAAAACAGATTGAAATATACATGCATATGTAATAACAGGGTAGTGATATTGAACATAGCTAGAGTATGCATTTATTTGTAATGCCCTAAAATTGACAGGCATGTGTGGTGATTATTAATTATAATTAAAGTGAACTGTATGGTAGAAAATGTTCAAGAAATATGAAGTGACCATAGGTGACATTCAATGCCACCAAAAAGAAAGAAGAGTCACACAAGGAAAAAGCTCAGAGGTTAGAGCTTTAATACCTACCAGTTCACAAAAAGGATGATATCATCAGTCTGTACTGGGGAAAGGAAAGGAAAAAAAGTAACATAATCAGCACCTATTTGGTAAAATGGCAGAATCCCTCTATAATGTCCTCTCAGGGCAGTAACAGTGTAATAGTTGTAATGATAAGTAACCCAAGAATTTAAAGCCAAGCTTCAATGTGAGATAGCTTGACTGGCCAGTGATAATCAAAAAGGACCCAAAGCATAGGAAGAACCACCTGGGAGTCATAAGATGAGAAGTCATGTATAGTATTCTAGAAATGTGTGTGCCTAGCCAGGCATCAGGCTGCTAAGAAGGACAGCAAGTCATAATATATTGAATCATCTGCAAGGCACATGGATTAATAAAGTGGCATGCACTTAGCAGTGACTGCTTAGTAAATACTGATTTCACATGAGCAGTATTAATGATATCATAACCAAAAGTGGTTTGCTGTATGAAGCTGGCTGCTTGCCATGTGGTAGTCAACATTAAGAAATGGCAATAACTATGCAACACAGCATAGGATGAATAGCAAGGATTGTACGCTGGATTTTGCTTGGCCTTCATGCTTGATGAGCACTGTGCCTCATCTGCTGGAACTACCTGGAAGCATGTTTCTATATTACACTGGTGGGTGATCCCTGACCTTCCCCTGATACTCTCCACCATTAAAAGCCTAAAAATTACAACTAAAATTGACTCCTTGGAAGTCAACCTGCTGACAGTGAATCTACAAAAAGTGGTCCTTGGAAACAGAACAGATAGTAACCACAGCTCATGAAGAGGTGAACATGTTCTGCTCCACAGTTAGTTCTCTGTCGGAGATGACATGCAATCGGGAAGAAAGAGTGGAGGACAAGGAGGCCACTCGAGTAGAGCCAATTTGCACTTTGTGGCTTTTCGTAGAAGGTGAAGGGAGATTTGTTTCTAAAACAATGGATAAAACCATTCTGTGTTTGCAGGATCTTTCAGATATTTTTGTTTTGGAATGGACACATAGGGCATTGACACTCCAGGCTCCACCGGGAGCAAGCCCAAGATCTATCACTGCAAAAATTCTGAATTATCTGGATAGGGATGTGGTTTTATAGGTGATCCTTTGGTGCAGTGATCCTCAATTCGAGGGACAGACCATATGTATTTTCCTGGCTTATAGAGAATCCAGAAATTTCAACAATCCTTCATGATAGTCAATCAAAAGTTAAAAACTATGGGCATAAAGTATGTGGTCCTGTTCCCTTCAAAGTTGAAAGCTCTGCATGAGGGCAAGGCTTAGTTTTTTTCCATGCGCCAGTAGCTTTGAGACTAACTAGAATTCCATGGAGATGGTCATATCCTGGCCTCGGAGGGAGGCTCCTCAGCAGTATGGCAGTGGTGGATGACTTTGACTGCATGTTAAATTCATTTTTATTCAGATTGTGAAATGCCTTGAGACACCATTTTGTGGCTAGGACATTTAATTATACATGTTATGTTACATTTATCTATATAGCACATGGACACCAGATGGTTCTACTGTACCAGGTAACAGATGCTTAGCCCACCACCATAGCAGTTATTTATATGCATGTTTGAATAAAAAAAATCATCGATAGTTGCCTAAATCTAAGATAAAAGAGGTGAATCTGATCTCCTGATGGAATGAGCTCGAGATGTGGGGCTCGAGGACAGAAAAATGTGAGCCTCCCGGTCTCTTCTTTTGATGTAATGGAGTGTAAAGTAGATTCTGGTCGGGGTGTATGTTTCAATTTTAAAGGGGATGAAAGTAGGGCTTCTACAAATGATGGATTAGAAGATGATACAGCATGTCTTAGAGATGGTTTATTTTACTACCAGTAGCCAATTACGTTTCTTCATCAAAGGAGTGGTATGACAATGTCTCAGTTGTTTGAATATAAGTCTAGCTGCTTTATTTTGTTCAAGATGGAGTCTGTGAGAAATAAATTTTTAGAAGGTCAGATAGAGGGCATTTCCATAGTCAATTCACAAGAAGACTACGACAAGGATGACCTGAACTAGGGCTTCAACAGTGAGGAACTTGTTGATTTTCTTAATTTTCCACAGTTGAGGTGAGGAAGCAGATGTGACTGCTCCTGCTTGGGATGAATAAATCAAAGGAAATTTGTCTACAAAGACTCTTAGACTTTTTACCAAATGCTTAGGTTGGGGAGTGGTTCCCATCAATGGAGGCCAGAAAGAAGGGTTCCACGTGACAATTTTATTTTGAGTTATAAAAATCTCTGTTTTATCAAAGTTAAGTTTCGGATCATTATTTTTCATGCAGTCTCTTATAAACAGCATACAATTTTGTAAAATTGAATGGGCTTCGATGGAATCATCAATAGTGAAGAGGACCTGCATGTATATTCTGACATTTATCTTCTTGAGGTAGTGTATGAGGGGTAGAATATACAAGTTGAAAAGATGAGGAAATATGTCAGGCCCCCTGGGGAACCTCACACAATAGCTGGACCTTGGAGGATTTGAAAGGGAATAGCCAGACAGATTGCCAGCAATCCTTTAGAAAAGATATGCTCCCCTGCCAATGCCAAGTCTTGAAGGCCTGCCGGCTCATCACAGCCCACCAGTAACTCATGGTCAATCATGCAGAAAGTCACAGAGAGACCTAAAAGGACCAGCACCTGGGTAATATGTCTATCAGAGGCCTCTGCATATCATCTGCATTATGCAGCACACATAGAAAAAAGGAAAACACTTCCACTTATTGCTTTTTGTGCAGTAAGGGGCCCATTCCTGCACATAAACAATTGTGCTATCAATACAAACACGCTTGCACCATGGTGCAAGGGTGCCTCTTGTTGGTGCTAGGCTGCCCGCACTGAATTAGCACAAGTGCACACAAGAAAAACTCAGGGGCATATTTATACTCTGTTTGCGCCGGATTTGCGTAGTTTTTTTGACGCAAATCCGACGCAAAGTAACTCCATATTTATACTTTGGCGTTAGACCCGTCTGGCGCCAAAGATCTTGGAGTTTGCGTCATTTTTTTGCGTGGACACCTACCTTGCGTTAATGATATGCAAGGTAGGCGTTCCCGTCTAAAAAATGACTCCAAGGCATGTGCGCCTTATTTAAACTCCTGTGGAAAAATGACGCACGGGAGTGGGCGGGTCAAAAAAAATGACGTCCAGCCGCTTTTGCGTCATTTTTTAACGCCTGGTCAGGGCAGGCGTTAAGGGACCTGTGGGCTCGGAAGGAGCCCAGAGGTGCCCTCCCATGCCCCCAGGGACACCCCCTGCCACCCTTGCCCACCCCAGGAGGACGCCCAAGGATGGAGGGACCCATCCCAGGGAACTTAAGGTAAGTTCAGGTAAGTATTTTTTTTAATTTATTTTTTAGGCATAGGGGGGCCTGATTTGTGCCCCCCTACATGTCACTATGCCCAATGGCCATGCCCAGGGGACATAAGTCCCCTGGGCATGGCCATTGGGCAAGGGGGCATGATTCCTGTCCGTGCTAAGACAGGATTCATTTCAATGGGGGTTGGGAGTAGAAAAAAATGGCGCAAATCGGGTTGAGGCCAATATTTTGCCTCAGCCCTGACTTGCCCCATTTTTTGACACCCAAGCTCCATTTTCCCCTACGCCGGCGCTGCCTGGTGTGGGTCATTTTTTTTACGCACACCAGTCAGCTGCGCCGGCTAACGTCATTCCATAAATAAGGCGCCCGCATGGCGCTTTGGAATGGCGTTAGCCGGCGTTAATTTTTTTTCCGCACAACTGCGTTGGCGCAGTTGTGCGTCAAAAAGTATAAATATGGCCCTCAATGTCTTCATATTTATAGGGCATTTCTGCCCTCTCCCTTCCATGCAACACAGTGCATCAACTTGCCTTGCTGCACTGCATTGCATCAATGATTTCTCAATAAGCCCCTTCACATGACAACAAATAGGAAAATTCTACTTTGTGAGCCCCATTATTCACACCAGGGGTTGTATCAGAGAAGTGCTGCGGGACACAGAGGGCATTTGCCCCTGATTTCCCCCATTGGGGCACTTGGGAGTTCCAGAAGGGGCAGTAGACAGTAGTGCAGCCCTTCATGAAGGAGCAATAGTGCTGGGCCACTTATGTTGCCAACGCTTCAACACAGGGTAATCCCTCTTTTGCAGGAGTACTTGGCCCCATGAAAATGAGTAAATCACTTTGCCTCTGCGTCTGTGCTGTATCAAAACCTGAGGAGCAGAGGAAAAGAAGATGTCATGAGTTGCACTGACAGTGTGTCTCCTGATGGCAGCCCACTGGAGGGGGTGAAAGTGGGTCCTATGGTCCCACCCAGACATTCCCTTGCAGGTGAGTACAGCCACTCACTGCACTCGCCTTCAAGGGGATCTCCCATGAAATTGCAGTCAGGTGCCGCATGAGCTGTGCAACACCGAATGGCTTTTAAAATGGCGCTCCATTTTACACTTGAATGTGCAGCCATTAGAGCAATGCAAGTTTACCCCATACCTGGGGGAAGCACATTCAATTAAATAGTGTGCATTTTCATAGTGTGTGCAGGCCACATTTCTTGTCAGGTGTGCCATTACTCAAACAGAGGAAGTGCCCACTGTAAGTAGTAGGGCACCAGTAATAGAAGAAGTCACACATATGTGCACTCTCAACATCCACATGTAACACATTCAAATACATCATAATTGTTTACATGCATTGCACCACATACCACACTGTAAAACACACATTTGGCCCACTGTGTCAAAAAAGATGTATTAGAGCAATGTATGATTTTTTGCACCCATCGTGTGAGCCAGATGTCATGCATCCCAGCCATCGCATCAGAAAGACAGCATTGTGCCTTGTCATGCCTTGTGTTAAAATCAAGCGGTGCATATTTGTTTATGGAAGCATTAAAAAATACCACATTTGTTGAAAACTTGACACATCAGCCCAGAAAATGATGTAATGGTTTTGCTATGCTGCAAACCAGGAAGTGTGAAGTTACTTTCACTTTGCCTCACAGTCTTTCTGTCTGTGCTTGCTGAAAGTCATGTCTTGTAGTTGCTGGAGAGTGCATAGGCATATTTTGGTCTTGTTGGAGTGAGTGCTGTCTCCGTTGCACCCCTAAAGTTGTATTTGCTTTTTATAATTGTTTTCTGAAATGTTCTGTCCTGGGTATTGTTGAGTGTCTGTTAGGGGTTGTTGTGGGTGTTAAGTATATTTTAGGATTGTTTTGGGTTCTTTTTTGTTTGGGGAGAGACATGTCTGGGAGAGGTGGGGCCCACAACATGTCAGAGCGGTAGGTTGGCAAGTTCCTGTGGCTCATCACACAGTACCTCCAAACATGATTGTCAATGGTGGCCGGGTCATACAGGGCTACCCAATCCAGGAGAGGAAGACAAGATGGGTGAAGGTGCAGCTTGGTGTCACAGTGGGTGGAGATGTTGGTAAGTACACATATGCAATGAGTTCTTCGCTGTCTCTCCTCTGCCAATAGATGATATGTAATCAATGACTCTGTGGGTCACATATGTTTAAGGGTCAAAATGCCAAGGCTCTACCAAACTATGTTGAGAAAACTTGGCATGCCACAGTGGCATTTTAACACTGGGCTCGCATTAGCCCTCACAGACCAGGTAGTGCTTGGCAGCCCCAGAGGTTCTTCTTGCCCCACAGGTACTGGGAAGGTAGTGTTGTCATCAGGCATTCCAGATCATTACTGACACACGAATGTGTGTGGCAAAATCTGTTGGAATTCTTTCCCAATTTACGAGTGGTGCACTACAACAAGGCCTCTTTGCTGTGCTGCCCAGTGTCCAACAGAAAGGGGAGGTAGGTATCTAAGGGACACAAGAGTTAGTAGAATATCATAATTGGAACAACAAAACCCCAACTGCAGCCCACATGGTGCACTGATATATTGGGACAGTGTAAATGGTGAAGTATGTGCCAATCTAATCTGTGGCGCAGTAATTGTTGATAGGCCTGCCCCTCCCCTGAAATGGCATCTGCCTATCCTGTATGGAGGGACAGGTGGAAGTGAGGTAATTCTGTTGAAGTTGGACATCATGGCAGAAGGTGGTCTTGCCCCGCTGTGCAATTCCTCATTGGGTAATATGGGGCTCTATGGTGTACAGTGGACAATGGGGATCTATGCCAAGGGTGACGATGTACACTGCTGCAGATGTGACCACCATTTTCTATCTGATTTCTCACTTGTTTCCTGACCTTCAACAGGAGAACACCTACACTGCATGTGCTGTTGTGACCTGTGTCTGGACAGTTTGTCTAATGGTGTTCACCTGTCTGTATTGCCTGTGCAGGTCAGGGCCGATCAAAAGATGGGAATTTGGCATGCCATCACTAAGGACGTGCGGACGCTGGGGGTCTATGGCAGACAGAGCATCCACTGTCGGAAACGGTGGGAGGACCTGAGATGCTAGGCAAGGAAGACCACGGAGGCCCAGCTGGGATGGCCTCCCAACGAGGAAGGGATGCCCATCGGACCCTGACCCCACTGATGGCCCACATACTGATGGTGGCCTAACCTGAGCTAGATGGGCGCTTGATCACAGCAGCAGTAAGGGGGTGAGTACAGTGGGTATCAATACATATTGTGGCTGGTGGGGTGGTATCCGGGTGGTGGATGTGTGTTAGTGGGTGCCCCTAAGGCCGGGTCAGACATTGCAGCATGGGTCAACTTAAGGGTAATGTGTGCATGGCAAATACAGGTAACTTAGCTTGTTAGCAGTCCATTTTAGCCAGGGCATAGTGAGTCCCAGGAGAGCTGCAGTTGGCGGTGTGTGGTCCTCATCTTGCCTTAGTGACTAGCCATATCACTGGTAGTGCAATGCATAGAGCTTAAGCCTGTTCCCTGTGTGTGACGGTAATGTTCATGCCAATAGTGGTGTTGGTGCAGTCATTGACCAAGTGTATCCTTTGTCTCCCCCCTTTCTTTTTTTGTCATCCTGTCCTTGTGTGCATTAGCATCATCTGGCGGAGGTGCAGGGGCACCGGTGACAGAGGGAGCTGCATCCCACAGGACCCAAGAGGCAGAGTCCACCGATGACGAGGGAACAAGTGTAACGGAGGTCCAGGGGAGCACCACGGCGGAGACTGGAGGAGACAACACAGACCTCCTCCAATGGGAGCTCCCTCGTGGTGGCAGACACGTCTGTGACCACCCCGGTGCAGGTACAGCCACCACCCCGTACCAGCTCTGCCCTCCCAGTAGCCCCTCAGCGGGTTGCCCGTGACTGATCACCCAGGAGGTTGGGCATCTCCTGCACCTCAGGCCCTGCCCCAGTGAGCCCTGCTGCTCAGAGTGAGGGGGCTATTGACCTCCTGAGATCCATCTCTGTAGGGCAATCAACCATTGTGAATCCCATCCAGGGGCTGGCATCCCAGATTCAGCGATACAATGCATTCCTGGAGGGCATTCACTGTGTATTGGCTGCCCTACAGAGATCGATACAGACTCTGGCCTCCTCTCTGATGGCAGCCATTGTCCCTGTTTCTACCGTCACCCCTCCACCTACCATTTCCCACCATTTCCCAGTCCCATTCTCCTCAACCCCAACCCATCCCAGGCACACATATAGACGAGCCTGCACAAAAGACAACACCCTAGAGTGGCACAGGCAGACACAGGCACCACACTTCATCCCATAAGCACTCATGCAAACACCATACAGTTGCAGACACAAGCACATCCACTACCTCTGCTGTTTCCCCCTCCTCCTCAAACTCCCTCCAAGTCACGTCCACACTCACACCTGCATGCACTGCCTCAACATCCACCACCAGCATCACCACACCAAGCAGCACACACACTTCACTAGCAGACACCTCTACAACATCCATCCACTTGTCCCCTGTGTCGTCTCCCACCATGTCTGTCCCCCTGCTAAAGGACACAAACGTAAGCACTCAGACACCCAACAGCCATCCACCTGACACACACACACTGCCCATGCACCTGCACCCAAGTCCAGCAGACGTACACCTCCAACAACCAATCCCTCAACCTCCTCTCACAACCCTCCTCCCACCTCACCATCCCTAAGAAGCTTTTCCTTGCCCAATTTGACCTCTTCCCTCCCCCGTCCTGCCCATAGGACCAGGGTGCCAACCAGCCAGCCCAGCACCTCAGCCAAACAGTCCACGGGGACAGTGGAGGCACCTCCTAGTTGTGGAGGCAGGACTGTGAGTGATTCCACTCCAACAGCCAGAAAGGGGAAGGAACCCACAACACCTGCAACCAAGAACGGGAAGGGGCCCACAACAACTACAGCCAAGAAGGAGAAGGAGCCCACAATTACTACAGCCAGGAAGGGGAAGTAACCCACAACAACTACAGCCAGGAAGGGGAAGGAGCCCACAACACCTACAGCCAGGAAGGGGAAGGAGCCCACACCTCCTGCCATGGAGGGAATGAGGCCCTCAACTCCATCAGAGGCCGGGAGGATGAAACCACCACCACCACCACCTGTGGTCACGGAGCCCTCACCACCAGCAGAGGCAGTCCAGAAGGCACCATCACATGTTGCCATAGAGCAGCACTACCCACCGAGGCAATGCAGCTATCACTGATCGCAGAGGACATGTAGACCACCCTCCAGGGACTTCTGCACAAGGAGCCCCCTCCAGCACCAGTGGGTATGTTCCCCACCTGAGAGACTGTGACCTTGCACTCTCCAATACTGAGAAATGGGCATAGAGCCCCCTCCAGAACAAGTGGGCATGTTCCCCAGCTGAGAGACTGTGACCTTGCACTCCCCAGCAAAGAGAAATAGTCACAGAGCCCCCTCCAGAACCAGTGGGCATGTTCCCCAGCTCAGAGACTGTGACCTTGCACTCCCCAACACTGAGAAATGAGCACGAGTCCCCTCCAGAACCAGGGGGCATGTTCCTCACCTGAGAGACTGTGACCTTGCACTCACGATCACGGAGAAATGGGCATGGAGCCCCCTCGAGAACCAGTGGGCATGTTCCCCAGCTCAGGGACTGTGACCTTGCACTCCCCAGCAAAGAGAATTAGGCATGGATCCCCCCCCCCCCAGAACCAGTGGGCATGTTCCACAGCTCAGTGACCTTGCACTCCCCAACACTGAGAAATGGGCATGGAGCCCCCTCCAGAACCAGTGGGCCTGTTCCCCAGCTCAGAGACTGTGACCTTGTACTCCCCAGCAAAGAGAATTAGGCATGGAGCCCCCTCCAGAACCAGTGGGGATGTTCCCCAGCTCAGTGACTGTGACTTTGCACTCCCCAAAACTGTGAAATGGGCATGGAGCCCCTTCCAGAACCAGTGGGCATGTTTCCCAGCTCAGAGACTTTGACCTTGCACACCTCAACACTAAGAAATGAGCATGGAGCCTCCTCTAGAATCAGTGGGCATGTTCCCCACCTGAGAGACTGTGACCTTGCACTCCTCATCACTGAGAAATGGGCATGGAGCCCCCTTCAGAACCAGTGGGCATGTTTCCCAGCTCAGAAACTTTGACCTTGCACTCCCCAACACTGAGAAATGGGCATGGAGCCCCCTCCAGAACCAGTAGGCATGTTCCCCAGCTCAGAGACTGTGACCTTGCACTCTCCAGCAAAGAGAAATGGGCATGGAGCCCCATCCAAATCCAGTGGGCATGTTCCCCAGCTCAGAGACTTTGACCTTGCACACCTCAACACTAAGAAATTAGCATGGAGCCCCCTCCAGAATCAGTGGGCATGTTCCCCACCTGAGAGACTGTGACCTTGCACTCCTCATCACTGAGAAATGGGCAGGGAGCCCCTTCAGAACCAGTGGGCATGTTTCCCAGCTCAGAAACTTTGACCTTTCACTCCCCAGCACTGAGAAATGGGCATGGAGCCCCCTCCAGAACCAGTAGGCATGTTCCCCAGCTCAGAGACTGTGACCTTGCACTCCCCAGCAAATAGAAATGGGCATGGAGCCCCCTCCAGAACCAGTGGGCATATTCCCCAGCTCAGACACTGTGACCTTGCACTCCCCAACACTGTGAAATGGACTTGGAGCTCCCTCCAGTACAATGGGCATGTTCCCAGCTCAGAGACTGTGACCTTGCACACCCCAACACTGAGAAATTAGCATGGAGCCCCATCCAGAACCTGTGGGCATGTTCCCAGCTCAGAGACTGTGACCTTGCACTCCCCAACACTGTGAAATGGACTTGGAGCCCCCTCCAGAACAATGGGCATGTCCCCAGCTCAGAGACTGTGACCTTGCACACCCCAACACTGAGAAATTAGCATGGAGCTCCATCCAGAACCTGTGGGCATGTTCCCAGCTCAGAGACTGTGACCTTGCACTCCCCAACACTAAGAAATTAGCATGGCGTCCCCTCCAGAACCAGTGGACATGTTCCCCAGCTCAGGCACTGTGAACTTGCACTCCCCAGCAAAGAGAAATGGGCATGGAGCACCCTCCGGACCCAGTGGGCATGTTCCCTAGCTCAGAGACTTTGCCCTTGCACTTCCCAAAACTGTGAAATGGGCATGGAGCCCCTTCCAGAACCAGTGGGCATGTTTCCCAGCTCAGAGACTTTGACCTTGCACACCTCGACACTAAGAAATGAGCATGGAGCCCCCTCCAGAATCAGTGGGCATGTTCCCCACCTGAGAGACTGTGACCTTGCACTCCTCATCACTGAGAAATGGGCATGGAGCCCCCTTCAGAACCATTGGGCATGTTTCCCAGCTCAAAAACTTTGACCTTGCACTCCCCAACACTGAGAAATGGGCATGGAACCCCCTCCAGAACCAGTAGGCATGTTCCCCAGCTCAGAGACTGTGACCTTGCACTCCCCAGCAAAGAGAAATGGGCATGGAGCCCCCTCCAGAACCAGTGGGCATATTCCCCAGCTCAGAGACTGTGACCTTGCACTCCCCAACACTGTGAAATGGACTTGGAGCCCCATCCAGAACCTGTGGGCATGTTCCCAGCTCAGAGACTGTGACCTTGCACACCCCAACACTGAGAAATTAGGATGGTGTCCCCTCCAGAACCAGTGGACATGTTCCCCAGCTCAGGCACTGTGAACTTGCACTCCCCAGCAAAGAGAAATGGGCATGGAGCACCCTCCGGAACCAGTAGGCATGTTCCCTAGCTCAGAGACTTTGACCTTGCACTTCCCAACACTGAGAAATGAGCATGGAGCCCCCTCCAGAACCAGGTGGTATGGTCCCCAACTGAGAGACTGTGACTTTGCACTCCCCAATACTGAGAAATGGGCATGGAGCCCCCTCCAGAACCAGTAGGAATGTTCCCCAGCTCAGAGACTGTGACCTTGCACTCCCCAGCAAAGAGAAATGGGCATGGAGCCCCCTCCAGAACCAGTGGGCATATTCCTCAGCTCAGAGACTGTGACCTTGCACTCCCCAACACTGTGAAATGGACTTGGAGCCCCCTCCAGAACAATGGGCATGTTCCCAGCTCAGAGACTGTGACCTTGCACACCCCAACACTGAGAAATTAGCATGGAGCCCCATCCAGAACCTGTGGGCATGTTCCCAGCTCAGAGACTGTGACCTTGCACTCCCCAACACTGAGAAATTAGCATGGCGTCCCCTCCAGAACCAGTGGGCATGTTCCCCAGCTCAGGCACTGTGAACTTGCACTCCCCAGCAAAGAGAAATGGCCATGGAGCCCCCTCCAGAACCAGTGGGCATGTACCCCACCTGAGAGACTGTGGTCTTGCACTCCCCAGCAAAGGATAATGGGCATGGAGCCCCTCTAGAACCAGTGGGAAGTTCCTGTGTTTGGCTGAGGTGTTCCCCCCATGCCCCTGAGGTGCCTGCCCCCTTGCAATCTGATGCCCCTGCAGTGTTCTCTCCACTCCACAGGCTGCTCTGCGTCACAATGGATACGGGGTGTTTTTGATGGTGAATTACAAACTTGCAGACTATGAAGCTTCACATATATAAGGTTTTTGAGAAACACACTGGTCATAATATACATATGAATTTCAAATTGGAAGGATGGTTTTGGATGAACCTTTCAGGGGAACTAAAATGTATTCGCTAACCAAACAACAAGTATAAGTGATGTCTCGGAATAAAATGGATCTCTTCATTTGTAAAGAGCCTTGAAAAAGTCCAATAACAGGACGAAAGATGTGTCGGCTGAATTCTGTAAACATTGGCTGAATCCTGTCAACATTTGTGAGACTGTTTACAGATGGACTTCCCATGAATTATTTAAAATTAGGCTGGATGGTTGAATCCTGTCAACATTTGTAAGATTGCCTACAGATGGACCTTTTTTGAATTTTCTAGAATTAGGCTGGACTATATTTTGATATCGTTTTAATATATTTGAATCAGGATTGTCAGAAAATATATTTTGTAATGGACACATTTGTGCTAAATAAATAGAGTCATTTGTAATAATTTGCCACATATCCATTTATATTTTTAGCAATCATATCTTGAAACTGTATTCTGGTTCTCGTATTGATGCATAATGATTATTGAATCTGTTACTCTGGCTGGCTTAGGACCTAGTGTGCTCCACTAACTGTTTTTTGGTTTGTGATTAACTGGTTTAGATTGTTTTCTATCCCAGCATACATACTTTGGCAGCAGTTACTTGTTTAGTGTTTGAGCACCTTTTGTGTACTTAATTAAACTTGCAGGAAGATGCAGCTGAAAAATAGTCATTGTAGCCTAATTCTCAGAGTTTCTCTCCAGATGATGTCAGGATACAAGTTGGGCCTTGGACTGTGCCCTGTGGCCTTGTGTGCCCTTATTATTTTGGACCGGGCATTGGCCCTTTATGAACATTTGGTTCATGTGGTGGGTTTTGCTATGCTAATACATTGTCAATACTTCTGAAATCTGGTCTTTGTTTTTTGTGCTTTGAATCGTGTGCCAGGGTCGTAATGAGGGCTTACATGCTTATACTAGCAACAAACAAAAGAATGTTCACGTTTGTGAACATTTTCCAAATTGAGGAATGTGTAAATCTGTTAAGTATATTTTTTCGGACAAAGCATAATGGAAAATATACTTTCTTGCCCACAATTTTAGAACGTTTTAGTGTCGAAAATGAAACAATAATTCCATGATCTGTCACAGAGAATTATAGATCTGGGGAATTAATTGTTCTAATGAAACAAAATAATTACCTTAGCTTGTATGTGTTTCATTGCCACCATAATGCAACTTTCTCATACCTCTCCGAATATTGTGAAAAGATAATTATTAGAATCAAGGACAAGTGTACCAAATGTCAATTTCGGATAAAGGACTGCTCAAATGACGACTCACAGCATTACTACAATTTCTATAGTTCCATTTTGCTCAGAACATTTCAAAAGCCCTTTTAAAATGCTCTTGTTCAAGAGCATAAAGAGAGAATGCAATAACATTTCACACTGCTTATTCCTAGCCAGCAAAATAAATATATCTATTTCTGAAATACATACTTTTTATATTTTTAACATACGAGTGTGCATTTCTGATTAACTTCTAGAAAGCTGATACACTCGCTCCTGTTCTGATAGTACCAAATGTAACTTTTTTTTTCAAGGGTAGAATTAAGATGCGGCACATTGGGGGCAAATGATTACCAGAATTTGAAAGGAAAGCCAATAAAGGTTAATCTGCTAAGAATGATGGGTGGCCATTATTTTATGAATCATCCTATCCTTACCACATGTGCAGCTTCTGATAGCAAAGTGAAGAGATTCGTTCGAACTAGAATGATGCAGCTTCTTTAGCTGCAAGAATGTCAGTACAGCCCTCCAGGTTTCCAGCCATCACTAGTTTCCCTACGAAAAGCAACACAGCTACTGCTTTAATCAACGAAGCAACACTTATTGGAATATTAATACGCCATTTCCTGAGAAATATGAATATATTCTGGGCCAATGGTGCCTATTTTTGGCATGAGTAACTAGCACCTTCCGAGTGAGGCAGCTGGTGAAGAACTTATAAACGCTGCACCTGGAGGCTTGCGTCTGCCCATGCAGGTGCTGCAGATACCTTACACCTGCTACAACAGAGATATTGTTGGCCTTTTGTGCTGAAACATGCTCCTCCTGTCAAGTCTGTCAATTAATTTTGCCTTCTCCAAACAGAGCCACCACCAGCTCGCCTCACTAAAGCTGATTGCTTGTTTAAGGTACTGCTCCTTCACCATACAGGCACACTTCCACGAGTCAACCAGTATAAATATAAACATATCAGCCTCAGTAAAGGGTTCCTGGAGAGCACAGAAATAGAAATCTTTAGTAGACAATTCCATTTCAACCACCTATTTTACATGATCTTTATAGCAGATTTAAAAAGAGTTAACAACAGTTCGGAATAGAATCACGTGTCTTAAAACCAGTATTACACCTTAATTTTGACTCCAGAATATTGTATGTATTGTGATTTGAATAAAAAAAGGCACTTAGTTACCACATTCTCCTAAAATCAATGAAAAAGTAAATGGAGATCAGATGTTTCCACTGCAATAGGCTGACTTCCCCACTAAGAGTAATGTTATTTTTTCTAGAGATTATGGGGGTCATTCTAACCCTGGCGGTCGACGACCGGCAGGGCTAAAATGACAGGAGCACCGCCAACAGGCTGGCGGTGCTCCCATGGGCATTCTGACCGCGGAGGTACAGCCGCGGTCAGAAACGGGAAACCGGCGGTGTCCCGCCGGTTTCCCGCTGCCCTAGGGAATCCTCCACGGCGGGGCTGGGATTCCGACCCCCTTACCGCCATCCTGTTCCTGGCGGTTTTCACCGCCAGGAACAGGATGGCGGTAACGGGTGTCGTGGGGCCCCTGGGGGCCCCTGCAGTGCCCATGCCAATGGCATGGGCACTGCAGGGGCCCCCTAACAGGGCCCCACTAAGATTTTCAGTGTCTGCATAGCAGACACTGAAAATCACGACGGGTGCAACTGCACCCGTCGCACCCTTCCCACTCCGCCGGCTCCATTCGGAGCCGGCATCCTCGTGGGAAGGGGTTTCCCGCTGGGCGGGCGGGCGCCCTTCTGGCGGTCGCCCGCCCGCCCAGCGGGAAACTCAGAATAACCGCGGCGGTCTTTTGACCGCGCAGCGGTATTCTGGCGGCTCCCGCCACCCGCCAAGCTCAGAATGACCCCCTTTGTTTTTAGGGATTTTGGGTGTGGTGTGTTTTAAAACAATAATGCTTAATTATAATCTTAATATTATTTTGATCTAATTTTGTAATTAGTAACCCAAAAGACTATGGCCCTCATTTCAACCCTGGTGGTAAATCCCACTTACCGCCGTGCTGACGGCCGCCAAGATACCGTGGTCACGGCGGAAATCCACTACAGGTATTACAACCCACATCTCGTAATCTGCCACAATACAGACACCCACACAAGTCCGTCACACCAAAGGTCAGTGATAAACTGGCGATAGCAAAACCTACACCATCACACCACCAGGTATACGCCCACAATATCACGACCCACGAATCAACGCAGCAGTCAAAATACACACACATTTACGAAACACAACCACATTGGACAATTCAAAATACACACACCTGATACACTTACACACACCACACCGCACACTCACACCACTATAAAACACACCCACATTACCCACAACCCCTTACAATTACATTTTTGGAAGAAGCAGAGAGAGAGAGAATGGCAAACACAACACCAGCATCCACAGACACACAACACCATCACTCATACAACATCCACACACCTCAAAGAACACACACCAACACAACACATCACACAGCACAACAAACACCACCTCACACATCACCCACACCACATTATGGCACCTCAAAGACACCCCATGTTTTCTGAGGAGGAGCTCAGGGTCATGGTGGAGGAAATCATCCGGGTAGAGCCACAGCTATTCGGATCACAGGTACAGCAGACATCCATTGCAAGGAAGATAGAGCTATGGCGAAGAATTGATAACAGGGTCAACGCAGAGGGACAGCATCCATGAACACGGGATGACATCAGGAAGAGGTGGAACGACCTACGGGGGAAGATGCTATCCGTGGTATCCAGACACCAGGTAGCCGTACAGAGGACTGGCGGTGGACCCCCACCTCCTCCCCCACAACTAACAACATGGAAGGAACAAGTCTTGGTGATCATGCATCCTGAGGGCTTTGCAGGAGTAGCAGGAGGACTGGACTCTGGTAAGTCAAATCTATACTACAATATCCCCCCCACCCTACCTGCATGCCATCACAAACTTCAACCCCTACCCTCACACCCATCACCCCGACACCCCACAGATACCCCACTATCACAACCCACACATCCCAAAACCAAGCCCTGCATGTAACACCAATGCATGGACACCCATCACCAAAGCATGTCCAGTAGAGAGGCTCACCCAGGCCCCAAAATCACCAATCACACAAGGGCCAAGCCGATAATGCAAGCACAGGAGTAGAGGGTAACTCACCCATTGCACAAGATGGCACACACAGATACAATAACTATCCATTTACACCCCAACAGGACCCCTACCTAATGTCACTGGACAGGAGGTGCCAGCCATATCCAGTCCCCCCACAGAAGAGGCCGACAGTGACAAAAGCAGCTCTACACGCCTGGATCAAGATGCCCGGCCCATCAGGGACCTCTGGACAGTTGGTTCCCCTGCCACAGTCACAAACCACCACTGATCATCCCCCCTCAGGAAACACCACCACAGCACCCACCCAGCGGGCCCATGCCACTGTCCCCAGTACACGTCAATCAGCAGTGTGTCCACCACTAAAGGGACCCCAGGCAACCCCACTAACCCAAGACAATCAGGGACCTGGGTCAGTGGCAGTGGGCACATGGTTCAGGGGACAGAGGCACAGGATAACAGGGAAGCTGGGAGGACTGCTGTGCGACGGGGGAGGACAGACCCAGGAAACCCACTCTCCATGAGGCACTCTCCAACATCATGGGAGCATACCACCATTCCCAGGAGACCATGGGCACAGTACTGGCCAAGTTTCAGGAGACCCAGTGGCTGCAGGAGGAACAGTACCTGGGTATCAGGGAGGACTTGAAGTCCATTAACCCTACCCTGGTCACCATTGCAGGGGTGCTGGCAGACATGGCCAACACCATGAGGGAGACAGTGGCACACCAACGGGCCCCTAACACTAGCCTGAATGATGAACAGCCCTCCATGTCTGCCGGCGCTAGTGGGCAGGAGGTCCCGCCACAGGAACAACAGGCCACCAGCACCCCAGCCCCTGCAGAAGGAGAACCACCCCGCAAACGGTCCCTGAGCTCGAGGCACAAGACAGAGAATATTGCCAATACCCCCGCCTGGAAATAAGACTCTCCTCATTGTCACCGTTCTGTCCCACTATGTCACCCTGACAACCGTCAACTGCCATTACTCCACTTCCTATGCCCCCTTGGACAATGCACCTGTGATACCAATAGACTGGACTCCACCATGAACATTCCTCTACCATCACCCCAGCCCATTGCACACACCCCTCCACTGAATAGCACTTAAATAAACACCCTTGAATCACAAAACGATCTGGAGTGAGTCTGTACTTTTACAAGTGTGTTATTACAACCTCTCTGACAAATAGCAATGTCAATGTTCATTTTCACATACCAATGTTTGACAGTTGTTTGGCAGCAGTAAACATAGCAGAAGGCAGAAAGTGGTACCCAGATCTCTGAAATTAAAAGCCAAAGTGAACTGTCAGTGTCCATACACAGAGGTAAAAAGGTAGATTCATGCAATGTCCTACACTAGTATGATATGAGAGGAGCAGTGCCTGTCTCTTACCTGTGTCTCACTGGAAGTATTGCATGATGACGGTGTTTCGGTTGTCTATATCTTCTTCTTCTGCCTCCTCTTCCTCACTGTCCACAGGCTCCACAGCTGCCACAAGACCAACATCAGGCCCATTCTCCTGCAGAAAAGGCACCTGGTGTTCCAAAGCCAGGTTGTGCAACATAAAGCATGCCACGATTATCTGGCACACCTTCTTCGGTGAGTAGTATAGGGAGCCACCTGTCAGATGGAGGCACCGAAACCTGGCCTTCAGGAGGCCGAAAGTCCACTCAATAATCCTCCTAATTCGCCCATGTGCCTCATTGTAGCATTCCTCTGCCCTTGTCCTGGGGTTTCTCACTGGGGTCAGTAGCCATGACAGGTTGAGGTAACCAGAGTCGCCTGCAAATATGGAGGGACAATTGTTAGACACACACCAACCCTTAGGGACTCTCCTATACCCAGACACCTATTCAAACTGTGTTGGGCCTTTTGCTCACCTATTAGCCACACACAGTGCCTCTGGAGTTGGCCCATCACATAAGGGATGCTGCTATTCCTCAAAATGTAAGCGTCATGCACCGAGCCAGGATACTTGGCATTCACATGGGACATGTACTGGTCTGCCAAACACACCATCTGCACATTCATGGAATGGTAGCTTTTGCGGTTTCTGTACACCTGTTCATTCCTGCGGGGTGGAACAAATGCCACATGTGTACCATCAATGGCACCAATGATGTTGGGGATATGTCCCAGGTCATAGAAGTCACCTTTCACTGTGGGCAAATCCTCCACCTGATGGAAAACGATGTAGCTGCGCATGTGTTTCAGCAGGGTAGACAACACTCTGGAGAACACGTTAGAGAACATTGGCTGTGACATCCCTAATGCCATGGCCACTGTTGTTTGAAAGGACCCACTGGCCAGGAAATGGAGTACTGACAGGACCTGCACTAGAGGAGGGATTCCTGTCCGATGGTGGATAGCTGACATCAGGTCTGGCTCCAACTGGGAACACAGTTCATGGATTGTGGCACAATCAAGTCTGTAGGTGATAATGATTTGTCTGTCTTCCAATTTTGACAGGTCCACCAGGGGTCTGTATACCAGAGGATGACGCCATCTCATCATCTTCCCCAGCGGATGTGCCCTATGCAGGAGAAGGGTGAGCAGAGGGTCATACACCACATAGCTTGCACAAGGGTGTTTTGAACAATTGTGATGTAATCGATGTGTCTGTCCGTATTCCCGCCCAAAAGTGTTGTGACGCAGTTAGTTGCCCAGCCATGTAGCCCCCTGAAATGGCGGCTGCCTGACCTGTAAGGAGGGACAAGGGGAAATGAGGTAACTGCGCTGGCGTTGTGTAGTGTTGTGGTAGGCAGACGAAGATCGCGGCGCAATTCAGCATTGGTTATCATTGGGCCCTATGGGTTCCAGGAGCCAATGACGATGTATGCCGGCGGGGACGGTACGCACTGCCGCGGACATAAACACCATTTTCTATCTGTTAACTCACTTGATGCCTGACCTTCAACAGGAGAGGACCTACACTGCTGTGACCTCAGTCTGGAAGCGACAATGGCTACAGTGTCTGGGGAAAGGGCCCCTGCCTTCACCGCGGAGGAGTTGGAAAATCTGGTGGCTGGGGTCTTCCCCCAGTACATGCTACTCTACGGCCCTTCAGACAAACAGGTGAGTACACTGTGAGCATGATGGATGGGACATGAATGTATCGGGTGGGGTGGATGGAAGATACAGGGGGGGTGGGCTGAGATCAGCATGTGAGGATGGTCAATGCATGTGTTTCTGGGCCAGGGTGGGAAGTTGTGGCCAGTGAGTAAGAAGAACCGGACGGGGGAGTAAAATCCATTCTTACTTCACTTTTCCTCTAGGTCAGCGCCCACCAGAAGAAGGGTATTTGGCATGCCACCGCCAAGGAAGTGCTCACCCTGGGGGTCTACCATTGACAGAGCACCCACTGTCGCAAAAGATGGAAGGACCTGCGCAGCTGGAGCAAGAAGACGGCGGAGGCCCAGCTGGGGATGGCCTCCCAACGTGGAATGGGTGCCTGTCGCACCATGACCCCCATGATGTATCGGATCCTGGCGGTGGCATATCCTGAGTTGGATGGGCGCTTGAGGGCATCACAGCAGTATAGTCTTATTTAGCTGACACTGTGCGCTGTATGAAGTATCTGGGTGGGGAAAGTGGGCTGTGAGTTCCCCTAGGCCAGTGCAAACGTGCTAGGGTAGGTCGATTGTTGGGCAGGCTCTGTGGCACTCCAACCCCAAAAGTGTTATCGGTCACCTACGCTTAGTCAAGCTCATGTGGGTTCCAGGTGTGCTTCAAATGGGCTTAGGCACAGTCCCCCATGGGCAGGTGAATTTCCCAAGTATAGTTAGTGCATGGCCTAGTGCATAGGGCTGCTCCCTGTGTGTTGTGTCCGCCAATGGTGGTGTTGTTGCTGGCATTGACCATGTGTCTACTCTGTCTTTTCCCCCCTTTTTGTTTTGTCACCCTGTCCTTGTGTGCATTAGCTTCATCTGGCAGAGGAGTATTGGCACCGTAGCAGGGGGAGCTGCAACCCACATGGCCCAAGAGGGTGAATGTACAGAGTCTGAAGGCACCAGTGGGATGGAGGGGGAGGGGAACTCCACGATAGGGACAGGTGGAGACACCAGCGACAGCGACTCCTCCTCTGATGGGAGTTCCCTTGCGGTGGCCTCCACCTCTGTTCCAACCACAACAACAGGTACAGCCGCTACCCCCCCGACCAGCACCGCCCTCCCAGCAGCCCCTCAGCGTGTTTCCCATGCCCGCTCACCCAGGAGGGTGGACATCTCCTATGCCCCAGGCACCTCAGGCCCTGCCCCAGTCAGCCCTGCTGCTCTCAGTGAGGAGGCTATTGACCTCCTGAGATCCCTCACTGTTGGGCAGTCAACCATTTTGAATGCCATCCAGGGTGTGGAGAGGCATTTGCAACAAACAAATGCATACCTGGGGGGCATTCATTCTGGCGTGGCAGCCCAATAGAGATCATTTCAGGCTCTGGCCTCAGCACTGATGGCAGCCATTGTCCCTGTGTCCAGCCTTCTCCCTCCAACTTCCACTACCCAGACCCAATCCCCTCTACCTAAGCCTATCACAAGCACACCATCAGACCAGCATGCACACTCATCAACACACAAAAGTGGCTCAGACAAAAATAAGCACCACACATCCCACAGGCACTCACACAAGCACCGTATCCATGCAGACACACCAACATCCACTGCCTCCACTGTGTCCCCCTCCTCCACATCCTCTACCTCTCTCCCAGTCTCGTCTCCACTCACACCTGCATGCACTCTACCCTCAGGCATTACCTCCATCACCAGCACACCCATCACCACACACCGCTTATGTGCAATCACCACCCCCACTACCATTCACACGTCCCCTGTGTCCTCTCCCAGTGTGTCTGTGAGCCCTCCTCCCATAGTACACAAACACAGACACACACCCACTCAACAGCAATCCACCTCACAACAGCCTCCAGCCCATGCACCCTCTCCCAAACTCAGCAGACGTACACCTCCTACATCCACTACCTCTTCCTCCACTCCCACACCCCCTCCATCTTCCTGTCCCAGTGTGTCTAAAAAACTTTTCCTAGCTTCCATTGACCTCTTCCCTACACCTCCCCCCCGTCCTTCCCCTAGGGCCAGGATGTCCAGATCCCAGCCCAGCACCTCAGCCACAAAATCCTCGAGCACTGTGGTCCCTGCAAATCCAGGAACATTGCCGGTGGCACCCATCAGGGCTGCCAGTGTGCCACCTAGTGAGGCCAAGGATCACCCTATTCTGCCACCTGCCAAGGTGAAGAAGGGGCCCACATGCTGTAGGGAAAAGCCACACCAATCACCCAGCAAGTCCTCCTCCAAGACAAAAGAGGACAGTGCCAAGGTCCCAACAGCGACTTCCAAGGTGGGGAAGGGGCACAAGGCCAAAGGGAAGTCAGCTCAGGGCACTGAGCCTCCGGGTGAGGGACTGGTGTCACCCCTTCTGCAAGACAGAACAGCAACCTGTACGGCGGTGGCCACCACCGCAACCACCGCCACCTGCACCGGTACCTGCACCGCCACCTGCTCCGCCACCTGCACGTCTGTTGCCTCTGCTACAGTGAGCAGCATCATCCCCAGTGTGCAGCCGTCGGAGGCTGCAGGAGACGTGTTGCTGTCTCCCTCCACAGGTGCTGACACCTGCACCACCGGCAGCATCTCCGCCGTATCCATTGCCGCAGCCACCGTCTCCTGCCCCGCGACGTGCCCAGCCAGTGCCACCACAGCCGACATCATCCCCAGTGGCAGTCGTCAGAGGCTGCAGGAGACGTCCTGGACCATGCACACACTACATGAGGCACCATAACCAGCACTGGCATTAGCAGCAGTTGGCAGGCTAAGTCACCGCAGGGTGGAGTGTGTCTCTGCCTCCATAGAGTATCATGCTACCTGTTCCCAGACCATCTTGTGGCTAAGACACCCAGGTGAGGGAATGGGAACTGACACAACCCAGGTGCAGCACTCTGGCACCAAGCCCCCTCCAGAACCTGTGGAGAACTGCATCCACTACCCCAGTCCTTGGCAGGATGAAGCACTCTGGGCACAAAGCCCCCTCCAGAACCAGTGGAGAACAGCATCCACTACCCCAGTCCTTGGCAGGATGAAGCACTCTGGGCACAAAGCCCGCTCCAGAACCAGTGGAGAACACATCCACTAGGGAGTCTGTGGCCTTGCACTCCCATGACCAAGCAGTGGGCAAACCATCCACTTGAGATTGAGAGACTGTGGCTTTGCACTCCCCAGGACCAAGCAGTGGGCAAACCACCCACTTGAGAGACTTGAGAGACTGTGGCTTTGCACTCCCCAGGACCAAGCAGTGGGCGATGCACCGACTTGAGAGACTTGAGACACTGTGGCTTTGCACTCCTCAGGACCAAGCAGTGGGACAACCAACCACTTGAGAGACTTGAGAGACTGTGGCTTTTCACTCCTCAGGACCAATCAGGGGGCAAAGCACCCACTTGAGAGACTGTGGCTTTTCACTACCCAGGACCAAGCAGTGGGCAGTGCACCCACTTGAGAGACTTGAGAGACTGTGGCTTTGCACTCCCCAGGACCAAGCAGTGGGCATGGAGCCCCCTCGTGGAGTAGTGGCGTCGTCCCATCATCCAGCTGAGGTGCCCCCCCCCCCTTCCTCCTGAGGTGCCTGTTTTTTTTTTACCTGATGCCCCAGCAGTGTTCTCTCCATTTTGAGGCAGGTGTCATGTGTGGGCTTCTCCTATGCTTTTTGGGACCACTGGTCCACGGACATGTAACGGAAAAGTATCCGGACTTGTGTACTTGCTGTAAATATTTGTTTATACCGAACTTTTAAAGTTCTGTTGGCCTATCTGTATTTTCGATGATTACACTCATTACAATCATTTCATTTAGTCCTTGCGTTCTTCCAGGGGGTTACGGTGAGTTAATGTAATGTTGCTGCATGTGTTTTTGTGTGTGTTGTTGGCGGTGGGTGTGTTGTGTGTTGTGTGTGTCTGTCACTCACTTTTTCCTCCTGCCCCCCCTGTGTTCTAGGTGCAGTACTCACCGTGGTCGTCGTCGCCATCTTTGATGTTCCTGGTAGGTAAACCAACATTGGTAACACCTGTAACTCGGGCTCCATGGCATTCTGGTTCCTCGTTGGGTGTCGATAGGTGAGTGGTTTCCGTTCCAAGTACTGTTTCCGCCGTCCTTTTGATGGCGTTGGTACCGCCCCGGAAAAGCTGGTGGATTGGCGGGTTGTAATGTGGTGGGCGGTACATTGTCTTCCGTCTATCTGTTGGCGGTGACCGCGGTGTTTGTTGCTACCGCTGTGGTGGTCGGAATGTTAAAGTGGCTGTCTGTGTTGGCCGTTTTCGCCATGGTCATGATTCCATTTTTTTTTACCACCGGCCTGTTGGCAGTATTACTGCTGCTTTATCACGACCGGCAGGGTTGTAATGAGGGCCTATATGTGTTTCTTTTATTCATGTTTTCAGGTGTGTTTTACCAGAGGTTTGGATGAACAATCAATCAATCAATCAGGGATTTGCAAAGCGCGCTACTTACCCGTGAGGGTCTCAAGGCGCTGAACAGGGCTTTATTTATTGTTTACATATATATACGTAGTTATAGTTAGGACTATCTTTCCATAGAAAGAGTGTTTTTTGATTTGCCTATATCTTTGATGATTCTTCACAAAATTTTCCAAAAAAGGGTTGATGAACATGAAAAGTGTTGGGTGCTCTGTCACACGGGGACCGAGAAAATGGGGACAGAAAAAACGTTGCATTTCCTACGTTAACTCTCATAGAGTTCTATAGACAAAACTGCAGTCCAAACCACTGGACCAAATTACACCAAAGCTGGTAGAAAGCTAGCTGTTGGTACGCAGATTACACTTTCATTTATTTGGTGTGAATCTGTTTAGTAGTTTTTGAGATATTAAAGGGAAAATACATTTTTATATCTCTGGTCGTGAATATTTCGCAAATCATTCGAATATTTTGCAAATTATTCACAAATACGCGTGCGAAAAGAAGCGTTGCAATTGGCTGACTGCAATCTGACTACAAAGGTGTGTTTTAGGTGTAATTTATGGGATTTAAATAATTTTACACCATGCGTGCTAATCACAAATTTTTGTGAATTTTTTATAAATATTTGCAAATATGGAAACTTAGAAAGAATAAACAAAGACATACACTATTTCATTCACTCATGCGTCCACTGACCCACTCATTCGCTCATGCACCCCCTAACATGCACTCAGATTCACCCACCCACTTTGAGACCCACTCAAACACTCATGCACCCACTCAAAGAGACAGGCCCTGTGGACAACCTGCACTGCCCACGGCCAAAGGACGTGTGTGGCATGGGGCTGGGTGGTTATAAGGGTTTGGCTGCAAGGCCTAGCTGCAGGCCAGGCCTTGTGACCAATGGTAAAAACCATTGAAATTCACTGAAAAAATCAAAGGTTACAAGGACTACGCCATACAAAGCTAATTACTCCACATATTTTTTAATCAATTATGAGGTCTTGTACGGCACCTATGATATTATCACTGCAACATTTGCAATAAAATTATTGATAAGAAAACTGTGCATGCCAAGGGCGAGTTATACTTACCTTAGTGCGCGAGTTATAGTTACTTAAAAGAACTCTAACGGTAGCTGCTGAGTTTCTCATGCTTTGTGCAAGTAAATTCAGAACCTAATTATGAAGTCCCTGTAACTGTTCTTTTTCAGTGAATATAGATATGTTAGTTAATAAATGGTATGCATTTTTGGGATACTGTGATCTATAGTGGATTTGGTGATGACTGATTGTTTTAAAATGTTGTTAGAATTTTAAATATAGTTTTGTTTATTTCAGATTGTTGCATTTTATAGGTTTAGGGTGAATAGATGTCTTAAGAATTTTTATTCAGAAAAAATGGTCAGTATTTTAGGATGTTATCAATTATTGCTTGTAAAGCGCAACTACTCACCCGTTAGGGTCTCAAGTTGCTGGGGGGAAGTGTACCATTCAAAGGTGAGGTGGTTCTCAAAAAAGCCATGTCTTCAGTTCCTTAGTGAAGCTGAGGAGGGAGGTGGTTTGTCGGATGTGGAGAGGAAGGGCGTTCCAGGTGGTGGCTGTGAGGTAGGAAAAGGAGCGTCCTCCTGTTCTGGTTTTCCTGATGCGGGGTACTCCTGCAAGAGAGAGCTCGGCTGAGCGTAGGATCCTGTGGGGGACATGGAGGTTGAGTCGCTGGTTCAGGTAGGCTGGTCCGGTGTTGTGGAGGGCTTCGTGTGCGTGGGTGAGGATCTTGACGGTGATTCTTTTCTATATGGGAAGCCAGTGCAGTGTACGGAGGTGTTGCGAGACGTGGCAGTATCGGGGTAGGTCGAGGACCAGTCTGGCGGCGGCGTTCTGGATGTTTTGTACTTTGCGGATGAGTTTCTTGTTGATTCCGGTGTAGAGTGTGTGCCATATTCCAGTCTGCTGGTGATGAGTGCATGTGTGACAGTCTTTCTATGTTCTAGGGGGATCCATTTGAAGGACTTGTGTAAGAGGCGGAGGGTGCGGAAACAGGTGGAGGTCGCTGCTGAGACTGGAGTCCAGAATGATCCTGAGGTTGCGGGCTTGGCTGGTGGGGGTGGGCGGGTTTCCGAAGGTGGATGGCCACCAGGAGTCGTTCTAGTGTTGGGTTGAAGGTCAATGATGAGTACTTCGGTCTTGTTTATGTTGAGTTGAAGGCAGCTGTTCCTCATCCAGTTGGCGACTGCTTCCATGCCTTTGTGGAAATTGTGTCTGGCTTTGTTGGGGTCGTTGGATGTTATTATTCATGGATGGTGAATCATTTAAGTATTTGGTGAGTATTTTAGAATAAACTCATTTTTATATTGTTTACATTTTATAAATGTTATAAATATGTTTTAATAATTTAAGCTTGTGTTTTACAGCAGCTTTGTATGGCTAGTGTTTTATAATGAACACAAATTTATTTTATTTATCGTGTTTTATGTTTTTAATATGAAAATATTGTAGGAACACTTTATTTAAGAATTAATATAATTTATGTAAAAACAATGTAGAATTATTTCATCTTATTTCTGCATTTAAAAAATGTATTTAAAAATTTTAATTTTAGAACTAATGTATTGAACTTATTTGAATATATATCCTCAATATAACATTTTTATTTCAGTTTAAATGTTGTTTTAAAAATAAATTATTTGAATATTGTTGTTGTTTAATATGTAATAAGTTACTGATATTTTATTGGTATTTTATTTATATGAATTTTAATATATTTCTCCTTTACATTTTTTGTTTATTTCCTTGGAGGGCCATTGATGAGTTTACCAGTAGAATGCTATCCCTAATGGGGTTTAGTTTGGAGTGAGGATATTAAACCTGACCAGTTCAGAGTCCAACAGTTTCCCCAGTATTTCTTAGTTTGAAGTGGAAATTGTAAATTGTACACTCCAAAGTCAAACATTTTCCCGAATGTTGCTTAATTTGGAGAGGGAAAAGCAAATCTCATTCCTGCAGAGATCACTTTTCAAATTTTGCATTTGTTGGATTGGGAATAATATGGGAATTGGAGTATTTAATGTCATACACACCAGAGTGCAACACCCCCGATGTTACTTAGGGACAGATTTACTAACAGGTTGCGTCACTTTTGCACCATGCAGTGGGGCAACAACCATTACACAACCATTAAGTACAATTTATCAAACTAACCAAGGCCATCTTGCTTGACAGTGAGTGGCCTGATAAATCCAGAGAAATGTAAAGCAGTACAAATCGTACATTGTGTTATTCTTCCCCAGTCAGGTGTTCCTTGTGTGGTGGGTGGGTGTTCCTACTCAACACCCATGGATTGTAATGCATGCCCAGCTTTACCATAAGTAGTATACTTCGGAATGCATCAAAACTGCTAAGCCTCCTCAGGTGATGCATAACGAGGAGATATATATTTATTTCTCCTCATTTTTCCTCTTTCTATGCATTCCGCATTCTCCAGAACACATATAAGGAGTTAATTCCTTTTTGAAGGAAGGTGCCTCTTCTGAAGCCTAAAATGTATTTACATAGGACTCATATTATATCATTAATGGCAACATAAGACTTTGAAGTAACACATGGAAATATTGTTAACATGAGAAAGCAGTTGTTGATTCACAGTTTGTTTACATCTTTCCACTTGGTTCTGTCTGTTCCTTTCATTTGAAGACAAATGTTGGGGTGCAATAATTATTCTTAAATCAAGCCTTTTGTCATTCATTCAAATGTGTCATTTAACTTTCAGTAGAATACTGCACTGAAAATCAATGCTCTGTTGTTAAGCTGTCCAAGTCTGGAGTTCTTCAATATCAAAACCCAAATGTTAGTCTCTTGAAGCTGCCTTTCTTTCAAACATTCAAGTGCTAGTGGTAGTTTACTCAATCTATAGTATCAATAATTTATTAGAGCACTTACCTCTTATTTTTGTATCTTTTTCTTTGCTTTGGTTGAAGAATTGTTTGGGGTCAACTGTCAAAATAAAATTACTGGAAGCCACCTGTATTCCAGGAGTTTGTTGCCTGATATATCAGGACAAAAGACATGAGATGTCTTCTTAGAAACAGACAATATCCAGGCAATCAACTAACTCTTAGGGGAGATTTATATAGAAGCACCCTAAATATGGCTGCTACGTCATGCAAGAACCCGAAATGTTATTGAACTCCTGTGATACTCTGGTAAAGAAGGTGAAAATCTGTGAGACCTCCACAAGATTAAAGGCATACAGCACCCTGGGCTGTTCAATTCATATTGTGGTGTGCTTGAAACATCCAAAGACACACTCTCTTTTGTAATAGTGATATCTGTAGTGTCCTCCCCAGCCTGGGTACCCACCAATGACTGGACCACACACCTGAGCTATGTATTACATGTCTTTATTCTTCATTGTGTAACCACAAACTCAGCATTTGGAAGCTGCATTCACTTCACCATGTTTTAAACCTATGTCATCATCCTAGAGTCTTTCAGGCTCCAAAAAGGTTCAATCATATATACTGACAAGACACAACACCCCCCCCTATGTTAAATTACAAATTAAAATGTTTAACAACAGATATACATTATAATGTTTCAATGAGCTTTCTTGATGGTTTGATGACTCGTCTGGACCATGTCTTTGGAAAATGTGAATCAGTAATCAGAGTGTCTTCAATCTGCTTTGGTGGTGTAGAATCAACGGCAATTTGAGAATCTCCAATTCTCCTCTATGAGCCAGTCTCTACATTGACATTATCATCAAACGATCATTGAGCCACATGTTTGAAGTATGAGAAATCTTGTGAGATACATTTTCCTGGAGTTGGGCAGTAACCATATGCTTTTTGCAGGTTACCACGTAAAATGGCTTGGCAACAAAAGGAGCATCAGATTTACGCCATCATGGCTGATGAACGGGCACTCAATCACCTCGTTTGAAGATAATGTTCTTTACAGTTTACCGTTTGTCGGCATAGGCCTTCATTTTCTGTTTACAGCTCAAGTCTGTTATACATGTCTTGATATCAGTTTTTGATCTCTTATTGGTCCACTGAGGTAGCTTGGTGGCTATGGCTCTGCCAGACATCAACTTTGCAGGCCTTTCACTTGTGGTCAAGTGAGGATTTGAATGGTAATCTCGTAAAGGAGAATTGAAGACAGTCTTGAGGTTGAGCTTATCTAATGCAGCAGGCTGAAGAGCTTTCTTTAACATAGTCATGAAACATTAAACAAGGCTGTTAGCATGTGGCCAAAGATGTGGGCTTGTCTGATGATTCTCATTAAGCATACTGAGGCAGACCTTGAATTTTCTGCTATTAAAAGGCGGGCCATTGTCAGTTTTCAAATTTGTAGGAATGCCCCATATCATGAAGATGCCATCTAATCTCTTAATGACTCTGTCCTGAGTGATAGAAGAAAGATATTCCATTGATGGGAAGCAGGAGTATTTCTCCTCAATCACCATCCAGTGAACTTCATTGGCAAGTGGACTGAAAAAAGTCAATCCTTTCCCATGCATGCTCTGGCAACTCTGTCAGGTTCAAGGGATGTTGAGTATTTATTTTACATCAAGCAGTTACATTAATTACAGGTTTCCAACTCTTCATCAACTTGTTCATCAAAATTAGGAAACCAGACTCAATCTCAGAAAGCTTGTTTAGTGGCAATAATTCCATGATGCCCTTCATGGACCATTTCTATCACTTGCTGTTGCAGACTCTTCGGAATGATTATTCTTGAACCCCTCAGGATAATTCCTTCTTGTGTCATGGACAGTTCATCTTTGACATTTTTGTACTTCTGATACTCGCTGTCACGGGTAAGAGGTCTACTTTGTTGATTCCATGACTGATGTGTAGTAATGTTTTTTACTTTTTGCATGTCACTATGTTGACTCATGGCAGTGACAACTTGTTTCAACAAAATGGCAGTGTCATGTAGGCTCTCATTATTCTAACAAGAGTACTGGATTTGAGCATCAGAATCGCCTGTGGTGTGGAAGACTGAGTCTGAACTGATTACAGGTGACAACTGTTACCCCCTAATCCGGGTTTTGCTCTGGCTAACTAGCAGTGCCTCATCTCTACCCAAGAGCAGGGATGATTAGGCAGCCGATTGTATGACATAATGGACTACTCAAGGAAATTGTGGTGACTTGGGTCTCATCCGTTTTCTCTCAGTTACATTAGTCTCAAATTCACAATGACAAACAGAGGCAGTATATGTTTCAATAAGGTTTTAATAAAGCGTCTGCACCTTAGATAGCAAAGCATGTTCTGCAATAACCAGGATGATACAGCATGACAAGAATAGAATTGTGACAAGGAGAGTGAAGCATAGAAATAACACTACCATATTGTCACTAGAGTCAATGGACTAATTCCTACCTAGGCTATAATAGAGCACAGCATGTCAAGCTCTAATTCTGCCCTTCAGGTTCACCTTGGAAGACATAATCTCCAATAACCTGAGCAAAGGCCTGAAGTCTGCATAACAGTTGTAGAGAAGCGGTCAGCAATCAGCATACAGTTGTGGACCTCTGGCTGGAATCTCCCTCTAACGTGTAAGGAATGAGGAAGTGTTTTTATAATAAAACAGCTGATGTTCTGGGAAAATGCCCCTACGTGAATATGTGTGTTATTCTGTGAATACCGGAGACAGAACATTTATCACGTTCACAGACATCCTATGTTACTACAGGCTTCAACGAAGCACAGAGTGAGCTAGAATGTCTTGTTTGAGAACGTAGAGCTGGCCTAGGTGAAAAGAGCTAGATAGAGAGAAATTAAAACAAGACCACAAAAGTGGCTACTGTTAAAATAATAAATGAAGCAGAATAAAGTATATCTAAGTTAAAGTGCACAGTGGCAGGCCTAATGTGCTAACATAATGTGCATGGAGCTATAACTAAAATGGCTACACAACAGCAGGTGGTGTGTTTGATTTCACAATGAAATTTATATAGGCTTCAGGACTTAGATGGGGTACCTTGACATAGTAGAGGCACTATTGAGAAGTAGTCGGAAGGGTTTTAATCTTTCCCTGGATGATGTGCAACTGTGTAATAGTACTCTTGCAATCGTGGACCCCAACGTTTAATTTGTGGAGGCATCTTCGCTTTTGGATTATCAAAGATACCAGCAAGGCTTGATGATCTGTCACAAGTGAGAAAAGTTTTCCATAAAAGAACACATGGGAGTGTTCACAAGCCCACACCACTGTTAAACTTTACTTTTCTGGTTGTGAATAAGCACGTTCAGTCGGGGACAAACTTTTACTTGCATAGGCCACAATGTCTTCAAACTTTTGGCTGTCCACTATCTTGTGCAAGGATAGCGCCTAACCCAACAGGGCTAGCATCGGCAACAATTCAGTATGTAGCTTTGCATCAAAATATGTAATTTCAGTAGGATTTACAATAGCTTGTTTAGTTCTCTTAAAATTTTTCTCACATTCATGTGGCCAATGAAATGAAACTTTTTTTAGTCAGCTCTCTCAAGGGAACTCTCACAATGGCAAAGTCTTGTATATATGTAGAACAGTAACTGGTCATGCTAAGGAATGAACATAACATGGAAACACCTTGTGGGGGACTAACAGTTGACAATGTTTGTACCTTAGCTGGATCGGGTGTCATGCCCCCATCAGAAAAGATATGGCCAAAGAACTTTAGCTGTGTCGTATTGAATTCACATGTCTCAGCATTCAACATTAAACCTCCATCAACAAGTAAAAAACACACTTGTCTTACAGCTTTGCCATGTTCCTTCTGTGTAGCTGTCAAAACGAATATGCCATTGCTATAGTTGAAAGCATTTACAAGTAGTTGATGACACACCAAAACTTAGGACCTGATTTAGGCCCTCATTATGAAGATGGAGGGATGCCCCGCTGCCAACCATGCCGGCGGTCAACAAAAGATTGCCAGTGTTGGCGGCCGGTATCCCGCCAAATAATGAGGCGTGGTGGCTCACGGCCATTGATGCAGTGAGGCCTGCCATGCGCCATGCTGACGGTCGTTGGCGGGGGTGCATGCTGCTCCACCCTCACTGCCACGTCACACCCTATACCACCACACTTATTATGAAGCAGTTTTAGGCATGGCGGTGAATGGAGAAGTGGCGATGGCGGCAGAACAGCATCCAGAGAGCCCGTTCCCTCCCAGAGCAGCACGACAGATAAGGTAAGTGCTGTCCGAGAGAGCAGGGGGGAGTGTGTGTGGGTGCATTGGGGTGTGCGTGGGTGTCTGTGGGGGGATGTGTGTCTGGGTGCATGTATGCAAGTGTGCATGTCCGTAAATGGGTGAATGTGGTGTTTGGGGTTTGGGGGGACCTGTATGTAGGGGTAGGGTGTGGAGGATGGTGAGAGTTGGGGTGGGGAGACCTACATGGGGTTTTGGGGGTTGAAGGTGTGGGGGGTTCAGTTTTCAGGGTTTGCAGGGTGGGGGCTGTTATAGGGGATTGGGGGTGTGGGTAGGTGTAGTGGGAAGGGGCCAGGCATGTCACATAAAGGTAACAGGAATTATTATTCCTGTCACCCATATGCATTCCGCCAGGGATTCCCTGACGGGATAATTCATCAGGGAATCCCTGGTGGAATAGGGATTGTAATCCCACCGCCTGTCCTGCCTCCACCGCCGGGCCGAATGTGCTCACAGTCGGCTTGGCGGTGGACTGTGGCCTGGTGTGTACAGCTCATTCACTGTCCATTTGGGCACTACCACTATGGAGAAACCCATGGCATCAGACCAGTAGAATGCTCATTGATATCATGCTTAAGTAATGATTCTTTTCAACAGCTTCTTGTATATTAAATGCAATTCTTCCGGGTCTTTGAGCAGCAGGACAACCATCCTCATGGATATGCAACTGTACTCTCATAGTTTAAAATTTTCCTAACATATGAAATAATGAAGGGAATGGAGTTACTGTTTCTTGATGAGCATTCATATTGTAATTCACTGACATCATTCCCATATCAATAGCTGTGCTGAAACTGAGTAGGCAGGCACTTGACACTGTACCTTTTAGTATGTGAATGGGCCTGTGTACTTTTGTTTTCTTGTGCTTCATAGTCTCTACGAATTAACCTTTATTTTTCAAAGGCATTGATGCAGCCCATATGTACACTTTTCTTGTTGATGGCATCTTCCATGGTAGTGGAGAAAGTTCATTATATTTCTCCTCAGGCATAACATTTTTCGACGCACATCAGTCGATGATAAAAGGTATTGCACAACCATTTATTTTCAGTGTAATCTTTGGACAATATTTGGAATGAGGTGCTTTCTCATTTCGACTTTTCTTTGACTAATAATTCTCTTCACATGCTGCCAGTCCAGCGTGTGTGAATTCTCTGAGGTAAAACATTGACATTGCACATCTTCTTCACTTTCATTTGATACTGATAGTGACTAACTTTTTGGCTGTGAATTAGATGATGATCCGCTTCATTTGGTGTCAATTTGTCTCAACTGATGTTGCTGCTTGCCAATGTGGGCGTGTGTCGAGTGTCAATTCGTGAACTTTCAGTCGGCCATTTTTTCTTCTCACCATGACACACTCAGGCCCATATTTATATTTTTTTACGCAAATCAGTGCTAGTGCAGATTTGCGTCAAAAAGTTTACCGTCAGCTAACGCTATTCCAACGCACCAGCCGGGCGCCTTATTTATGGAATAACGTTAGCCGGCGCTGCGGCCTGGTTAACGTCAAAATAAATTACTCTAACAGGGCAGCGGAGACGTAGGGAAGAAGGGGGGTTGTGCGTCAAAGAATGGTGCAAGTCAGGTTAGAGTAAAAAATATTGACTCAAACCTGACTACCGTAATTTTTTGACGCACAACCCCCACGGAAATGACTCTTGTCTTAGCAAAGACAGGAGTCATGCCCCCCCTGGCCAATTGCCATGCCCAGGGGACTTCTGTCCCCTGAGCATGGCCATTGGGCACAATGGCATGTAGGGAGGCCCAAGGTAGGCCCCCCCATGCCACTTTAAAAATATTTTTTTTAAAACTTACCTCTACTTACCGTAGATAGGTCCCCCCAACCATGGGTGTGCTCCAGGGGTGGGCGAGGGTGGCAGGGGATGTCCCAGGGGGCAGGGAAGGGCACCTGTGGACTGCTTCCATGGTCAGAGACCATGGAAATGAGCCCACAGGTCCCTTAACGCCTGCCCTGACCCAGGCGCTAAAAAATGACTCTAAACTGGTTTAGAGATATTTTTTAAGGCCCTCCCCCTCCCGTGTGTCATTTTTACACAGGAGTGTAAATAAGGCACAAAGGCCTTAGAGTAATTTTTTGCCCTGGAACGCCTGCCTTGCATCTCATTAACGCAAGATAGGTTTCCATGGTAAAAAAATGACTCAAACTCCATCAATTTGGCACTAGACGGGTCTAGTGGCAAACTATAAATTTGAAGTTAAGTTTGAACCGGGTTTGCGTAAAAAAAAAATGACGCAAATCTGGCGCAACCAGAGTATAAATATGCCCCTCAGTTTTTCTTTTGTCCTGCAACCTATCACAAAATGGTTCTCTTTCTACCACAGCCTTTCATATGTGTTAAATGGCGGGACATTTACCTTCGTGTGGAAATGAAAATCCAAATCTGAAACATGGCTTCTTTTTCCATGGCAATATCACCTTACGTCCTTCAGCTTTGTCCTTCTGCTTACTTTTCATGTTCATGAATGACTCACTTTGAGCACCTTCAACCTCCATGTCAGCAGCTGTCAGGATCCAGCTTTACTTGCCCCTGGTATCCTATAGTGCACTGTCCATTGCACTGCTCCTGGTGCCCCATTGAGTACTGTCTATGACATCAAGGAAAATAATGTGCAAATCATTGCTCCCCCGAAGCTCATGTATGTTTGTTTGTATTCAAAATGCTTGTGATTCATTGTCATGTTTCCTTCTGAGTGTGGCATTTTTGTGACACAAATGTTCTCATGTGCATGGCTATGTATTTCTACACTTTGCCCATATTGTTTGAACTGTGTGAGAGCCTGTTGCTAATCACCAGCGGCAATTCTGCTGAGCCACCATAGCTCATACCTCAGCACAGGCCCCATGATAAACACCAGCAGCTGTGATTGCTGCATGCAAGGACACACGGCTAAACAGCACATGAGGCTTTTGGTGTGGCTCAGATTTCCTATTTAAGCTGCACCCAAACCTCCAGGATTGCTTTGCTTAATGATTCCTGATCCACCCGCTACTACCAGAAGCCCGTCAGCACCCTGCAGCAGTGGAATCAATTCTTTGCAGCTGGATTATCTATTTTTCCCAGCCTGCCCTTCAGTGACAGCTTTGCAGGATACTTACAGGGATCATCTGCTCCGTCTCAACTATCCTTTGTTACTTCTCTCAGGTACCTGTAAGAGAAAAGGAAAGACGATTAATCATAACCAAAAGGTACGCAACCAAAGGAGATACTTAACCAAGTGCATAAGGTTTTATTTCTTTTGTACATGACTTGGCATTATAACAACAGACAGTCCTACAGAGAAGTGAACAGTGCATTTGTTGTGAAGAAACAGGATATTCATTTTTGAATCCAAAACAAACAAGTATTACGTGCCAGCAGAGTACTTGTTACATACAAGTGAAATGTTCCTCAGAGTATTATGCTATGTGCCTCATTGTATTTCTTGTTTCCTTAACTCTAGGTAACCTAACCCTTGTGTCACTTGTTCAGTCATTCTCTGAATCTTCCAAATACCACTCATCTTTCAGCGCCTCACCTTCTGGACTCCACAGCATCTCATCTTTGTGCATACACATGCCAGTTGCCTCACAAGTATTTTGCATATGCTAAAGGAAAGGATTGGTCAGAGAGGAAAACAAACTAAAGCCACCTTGGGAGGGAACACCCATTACTTCTTGTGTTTCACGCAGGTCGACAACTCGGAATGGATTCCAAGCACCAACCAACAAGTGCCCTCTCCCCTTTTATGATTAGACCACTAGCTTGTTTTAAAACTCATCTGTAGGTAAGATCAGGAAGTGGTATTGATTTCATATTATCTCTGCAAGGCCTCGCTTCCCTCCAGGTAGGAGATGGCGACTTTATTGACAGCAGCTTGTCGATCAGCATGCTCTTTAGCTCTGGCGCCATGAAAACTCACTTGAGGCTAACATTCGTCCTCTGAATCTGACAAGCATCTGTCAATAACTCTGAGACGTGTTGCTTTTTCTTCATCATTCAGTGTTTAATGAGTGCATCCTATCTCTCTGACTGAAAATGTGTCTTTCTCAATCAACATTCAACACTAGATTGATAGATCTTTAAGTTGACAGTATGTAACTTCTTCAGTTCTCAGCCTTTTCTTTATGACTTCTTTTACACTACGCCAGCAAGATTCTTGAAGTATTTGATAATATTTTAATTTGTTTTTTTAACACGTTAATGACATCATCAAATATCTCTATCCAGGCAGTTCATCTATTGCCAATATTCTACTTTTGGCTGTATTATAGGGTGGTGGTGGTTTCAAAGAAGCCGAAGCATTGTATTTGTTAACAGGATTTACTGACATGGTGTCTGGATCTCTCTTTGACTCCTTCTGCCAGAAATTAGGATCTGTTTCATTCATGCCCTTACCATGGCCCTTTGATGAGCTGGCTACGTGGTAATCTTTTACCATCTCCATTGGCAGAATGGCTTTATGCTGGGCCTCTTGTCACTGTAGGTATGGATGGCTCCATAAGCACAACCCCAAACAATTTTCTTGGAGTCACCTTCAGCAGCAGTGTGAGTTTCTTTATTCAGTTCCAGGTAGCAGATGACCCTTTCATGCATCTGAGTGATCAAGTTTTCAGTATTTCTTTTTGCTCTTAACAACTGGTTAAAATCTGCTGTTGACAATTGGTGCACTCACAAAACCTGGCTGCATCTGCTTTCAACAGAAGCACTCTACGTACTGTATTCCCTTATATTGCGTAGTAGCGTGGTACCCTTCTGTATGACCTTGTTTGTAGTTTCTTGAGCAATAACGCATGGATTTCTCAATAACGTGTCCTTTATCTTAAAATGCTTTACAGTGATTCCCCATACACCAACCGTTGATTTGACTCTTCAACGAAGGCAGATGTGGCATGCAGAAGCGGTTGCTTGGACCATGGCAAACTGTCTGGGAGAGCACTGTGGATCATCAGGTTACTTATCTCCTATCTCTCAACCAGCTATAGTATCCTTCTCAACCTGGATACCTGCCAATGATTATGTAGAACCACAAACTCAACATTCTAAACCTGCATTCACTTCACCACATTCTAAAATGTCCGTCATCATTCTATGGAGTCTTTCACGATCCAAGAAGATTCCATCATGCATGCTCACAAGACACAACAGTAATCATCAATGAGATTTTATGAACTAACGTGGGGCAAACTCAGTAATGAAGGGAGAAAGCTGATCTAACCATAACAGTATCCTTTATACTCCATATAATGTAGAATATCTGCAAGAGAGATCTAAATTCTGCTACTATTCAGAACCTGTTAGTCAAATTCACTTTGTTACTTTGAGGCATACTCCAAGCAGTCCAATTGGCTAGTGAAGGAGGGAAGTTAGTTCTTTAATTGTGATTTTCAACAAGTGATGTGTCACATGCATTGTAATGTCATCAACTTGGATTTCACGCCCCTGTCTAGCCTAGGTATTGAGCCTATCAGCAAAATTGAGGACTACCTTAATCATGTCTTGTATGCATTGAACTGTATAATAAAGCTCTACAGGTGTGAACCACACATTGTTTTGAAAGCATGTTGCCTCTGAGTGTTCACTTTCTTTTTATTATGATAGATATCAAGTTTATGATAACTTGCAGAAAAGAGTGCCAAGTGACCCCTCACATTGGTCTTGGTGGAAAACATACTCTCTTGGATTTGAAAATATAACCCAATCTTTTCACTGAAACAAACTGGAAGCCATATCAAGAATTATGTAGATATTGTTATAGACTATAATTACCCATACATAAGGGAATTATACCATGAAGGCGGTGCCTTATTGAGACCCCATTTAGTAGTGCCTTGAGGAACCATTGTATAACCGTTGTTAGGTGGTTACCTCTTTTTATAGACTAAGGGCCTGCATTAGATCTCGGCAGAGGGGTACTCTGTCGCAACAGTGACAGATATCACACCTGCTGAAATCTAAATACCATAGAAAACAATGGTATTTAGATTTTGGTGGATGGGATATCTGTCACCGTTGCACCAGAGTAACCCCTCCGCTGAGTTCTAAATCAGGCCCTAAGTCCACTGATGTGGTCTTGTATGAGCAAGGCTGTGTCAGCAGCAAAATGTGTTATAGCAGAGCATTAACAAAATAAATTAGAATTAATGCCACAATTGTAGTGTGCTTGCAGCCATTTTTTGAGCTGGTGGAGCAGACTTGGAAAATCATTTGTAATATCTAAGTTATAGAACATTATTAAAAAAGTTTAAATATTGACAATGTGATTCACAATTTAGCTGGAAGACCAGCACCAAAGTTTTTTTAATTTATAATGTTAAATCCCTTGAAGCATCAGTGAAATCAATATAGCTCTTAAATTCTTTCTGGCCCAAATTGAACTCCTTGTGAATTTGAACAATGTCTTCAGATGATTAGTATTACAAATTGGATCTAAATCTAGTATGCCTTTTTCACACCATCAGACCCATTTTCACTATTTCCTCCTCCTATAGTACATATTTGTTTTGTCATAACATAAGTTCTTGCATATTAAAAACACATTTTTAGCGACTGATAAATATACTGATGTTAGTTGCCATGATGACCAGAAGCTAACCATATTAATGCTAAGTGTATGACGTTTTACTCCTAATTGTAGCCCCTTTGTGAGTATGATCAATACAGCCTTTCAAATAATGCTGGGTATGATGTCACACTCAGGCCTTAAAATAATTACTAAAGCTTCAGTAGGTAAGGGCATGGTCATGCCAGCGACCAAGATGGCTTCTCAGCTGTGAAGTTCCAGCTTGCTTGGACACCAAAATGCTGAAATTGGGCTAAAAACTGCATCTGCACCCATCTGTAGTGCTGACCCTGTTGCTGCGGCATCAACACCATGCAACAATGCCACTGGGGCCAGATTTGAGGCCATGAGTACACGGATCCCCAGCCCAGCGGGTGGATGTCTCGGAGACTCTGTGGTGACCCGGGCCGCAGTCGAGCCTGAGGCTACCAAACATCATTGTGCTGCCCTCTCCCGTTACTGTCCCAGGCTGATGCTTCCAGCAGTATGGCCTAGCACCCAAAGATTGCACCTGATCTCCTCTTAATGGGTAGCCACGGGATGGCACGAAATGCGGGAGCAGCACCAAGAGAAACACTATGCTCAGCCATCTGTGTTCAGGTGGCTGCAGTAGAACAGGCACAGAACATCTTGTCAGAGTTGGGTGATCTGCCCCCAGCTGATGCGTTCCTGAAATCCTGTGGGTCTGGAGAAGTAGCTGGTGGTGGCTCATGCAACACATACAGTGAGCTCCCCTCATTCCTCAAGGGTGTCAGAAGATGGCAGATGAAACTGAGGATTTTTCTCTGCGCCGGCAGCACTATGCTGTAATGAGGCCAGCAGAGCACCATTGTTAGAGGTAAACTGAAATACCTAAGTCCCACACAACTTGCTAGCCGTTGGTGGAGCTCATTGCTTTGCCTGTCTCCACTTGTTGCTCCTGGTACCCCCGGTGCACTATTGCATGTGCATAGGCAACACAGGTGAACCTGGGAAACTCGGGTTTCGCGACCCGTAAAATGAATATCCAATTGTCTGTCTTCAATCACAGTGGCCTGAAATCCCTCTCAAGATTGCTCGCAACAAGCATAGCTGTCCACCATGGGGCGGGGTGACCTCAAGCAGTGCAAACTGCCCTTTGAGTGGCATAAGCTATTAGAGTGTTCTGAAACCCCTGTCAGACACTGAGAACAGAACTGTTGGGGGTGCAGAGAATGAACAATTGACTGAGACGGTACCAATTATGGTGGAACTGAGTACAGACTTTCGCTCAATTGATGCCCACTTTGACACTCTGGTGGGAAAACTTGACAGTATGAGTAAACAGCTGGACAGACATGGTGCATGGTTGGATGCTGCAGGGGAGTGCATATCAAGCCTGGAAGATGGCACCATGACACTTTCTGAACGCTTGAATGCAGTAGAAGTGAAGAACAAAGATTTTGAGGCAAGATCTCGACACAATAATATTTGTATCATGGTTGTCATGAAGACAACAATAGGCTGCTCAGATCAGTTTGTCAAATGTTTGCTTGCAGACTTCTTTGGTCATCAAAACTTAACTTCTACGTTTGTGGTCAAGAGAGCCCAGTGTTGATTGGCCCTCAACCCTCTCCAGATGCTCCGCCTCACCCTATTATAGCCAGATTGCTTAACTATCGCAATCAGGACACAGCGATGCATCTGGCATAAGAGCACAGCCTGCTGCATTTCCAGGGTTCTTCCATATCCCTGTTCCTGAGCCTCACAGTAATGGTGCAGGAGGCAAGATGAAAATGTCCAGCAGATTAAACATGGATTGAAATATGAAATGCTCTGTCCAGCCCGTTTGCAAGTTGACTTCAACGGAAAGGCCTGATTCTTTGAGACGCCAGCAGGTGACCAGGCCTTCTGCAAACAACTGAGTCAGGGGAGATCTCTGCAGTGGCATAACACACCGGAAAGATATGCTCCTGAATCGCATGCCTCGGCGAGTATGACCCTCATTCCTTTGAACTGACCTATGTCCCGGCTGCCTTCCTGGCATCAGCCATGCCGGAAACAACTGGGCCTTCACTGGACTTCTTCTGCACAGTCTTCTGGAGTCCCCATTTCCCTGGATGGTATATCATATGTTATCCCATGTAGCCTAATATCATGTTTTATTCAGTTATCCTGTGTTAAATGGGCCATACTTGCCATAATATTGCTCACCCCCCATGGTGTATACCTTGTTGAACACAATTGAGTTTTTTGTTATGTTACTTTCTAGTTACAGGATTTACTGGGTGGTCCTTTGCTTTCTGTGAGTGTGGGGTGGAGTGGGGGGGAAGTATGGGTTCATGTTTTTGTTCAAGACTATAGCTCATAAGGCAAGGAACCATATACTCTTTGTGCATACATTTGCTGTCACTGTATTACTCAATGACAGCATAAAACCTGGGCTGAGCGCATGCAACTGAGCTACCCTTTATATCTCGGAATATATGGAACTCAAAAACCCTCAGAAAGGCTAACAGATATTGGCCTACCTTACAAGATACAGCATTAATATATCTTTCCTACAGGAGATGCACCTATCACTCGGTTTGCCCCTACATTTGCCTGGTCCTGGGGCCCTGGAAGATACTTTTAAGGTTACTGCACATACTCATGGGTAGTATGCATCCTCATCCACCACACTGCTAGACAATGGGAGATATGTGATAATTGCAGGGACTAATATGTGCGGCAATGTTTTTTTGATGAACTAAATGCCCCAAACATGAATGCCCCCAATTGTTTTCAGGAACTTTTGTCTCTGCTGGGGCAGTTTGATGCCAAATTACTAATTTCCGGGGAAGACCTAAACCTGGTCTTAGACCACCAGTGAGGGTCTGAGCAGCAAGTGTCAGTTACTCCGGGTCCTTACACAACTGTGCCCTGAGGGACACTTGGCATCTGAAACATGCTGCTACACCTAAGTACACTTTCTATTCTGTGACACATGGGATTTGGACTCATATAGATTATTGGCTATTGTCCATGACAATTATCCCTTGGTTGATGAATATGTAGCATCTCTCATGTACCTTGTCTGACTACTCCCCAGTATGAATGGTGCTCCAGATGACATGTGGGGGACCCCTGGAGTGCCCATGGCATTTTCCGTGCAATGCCCTACTCAATGAGATGTTCCTCTCCAAGCTTCAGGATTCTAGAACAGAGTACGTCAGGTTATTCTGTGAAATGCTTTTAAGGCATACATACATGGGATCTGCATCTTCAAGCATGGTGGCATACTGCAAGATATAAGTAACCAATTACATTGTTTGGAGGCAGAACTCGGTCGTGGACCCCAATTGCATTGCAGGGCGACATTGCTAACTGAGTTTCATGATCTGGTGGCAAAACAAATGGCATTTTCAGGGTAAATATGCACGAGCCCTAGAAAATGGGGAGGGTGTGCACCCAGGCCACACACTGGCAAGGCTTTTATGTCTGAACCGTGGCAGTAGCTACATCTCTGAGTTGCAACTTGATGATGGGATTTGGGCAACTGACAACCAGGTTATTACTCAGGAGCTACTTCGTTACTATACACAACTATATGCCCCATGAGATAGCAGCGATGCGGCTGTGCAGGAGATGGATCCAGCCAAAGTTGTGCTGGTCTGGTTGACTGATGCTCAGTGGCAGTTTCTGAGTGAGCAGACCATATGCGAGGAGATCATCTAGGCAATTAACTCCTTGAATGGGTCTCAGGCCCCTGTTTTTTTACCTGTCAGTATATCCTTGCCTGCACCTATTTGAGATGTACGCTGAGGTGCTTGTGGCCGGGGAGCTCCCACCATCACTGAGGGAAGCTATGAATACCTTGTTGTTGAAACCTGGGAAGGACCCGTCACTTACTTCTTATTATCGCTAGTCATCACCCCTTAATTTTGACAATAAAATATTGGCTGAAGTCCTCACTATTCAGTTCTCGCTGCTGATAAACATGATTATCTCACCAATGCAGACTGGTTTCATTCCCTGTCAGTCAACAGCTCTGAATCTACATACTATTTTTGCAGTATTAATCAGCATATCCCAAGAGGTGCAAGTGGCCATAGCCTTGTTGGATGCAAAGAAAGCATTTGACTCTTTTCAGCGGCCTTTACTGCAGACATGCTTGGAAAAGCTGGAGCTACCCCACTGATTCACACCGCATATTATGTTGTTGTACTCCAACCCTGTTGCCTGTCTGAGGGTCAATGGCTCACTTTCCCATCCCTTTGTTGTTGCCAGATGTTGTGGCATGGTTGCCCGCTGATGCCACTCCTCATTTTTATAGCAATAGACCCTTTGGTGCAGTATTTACAGCAGAAGTAAATGCATTGTTGCCTGCATTTTCCACCAGGCCCCTACTGTTCTTGTTATATGTGGATGATATTTTACTGTTTATCTGCCAACCTTCTGACAATTTGGCCCCTTTGTACCAGGAGATCATTTGATTTGGGCCTTTTTCAAGTCTTAACATGAACTGGGCCAAGTCGGGGTTTTCCAATCACTGACACCACCTCACGCATCTCTAGTGAGTATCCACTGGCTTGGTGTGATGGGTGAACTATCTATTTAGGTATTTTCTTGCTAAAGTTTTCTCCCAATTGTTGTCAATGACTGAAGTTACACTCTTTCCCAACGACCTTGTGGCCTTACTTGGATATGTTAAAGAAGTTCAGAGAGAGGTTCATAGATTTACTCCAATAGCACTATTACTAGCCAAGCAGGAAATTGACTTACATTGGGGGAGCTGAACTAGACCAAAAGTGGATGCCTGGCTGAAAAAATTTACTTACTGTGAGACCAGGTTGATGGACCATTAAAGGGCTTGGTGGGGAGGTGGAGCTTAGCACTGCCTCACACCTCAATAGCGCTATGCCTCTCCTCACACAAAGGGTTTTATCACCCCTTGTAGAGTGTCTGGAGCTGGGGAAGGAAGGGCAGGGACCTTGTGATCTACAAAGGCCTCTTTGAAGTCACCCTCACTTCACAGGCACATTTGTGTATAAGTACTAGACTCCAAACTCCACCAAATCAGAACATTACTGCAACCAATGGCATTCTGCCAGGAAGAAGGACCGCTCTGCTATCAGGAGTGACTGCCACTCTACGACTGCATTGATGAGTTGACCTACTGCTTGTGATGCGCTGTGCCATAGGAGGGACTGCCACTTTGCTACTTGCTTTGCTAGCCGGCTGCTTCTTGCCAGCAGTGTGAAGGACTGGACCTGTTTTCTTTATCCTTGACCCCAAGATTCTCCAAGGTCTTGTTTGACTTGCCCGCTGTTTTTCTGCAGTTTCAGGGACATCAAAGACTGCCTAAACTCTCCTGGTGCCGCTGGACTCTGCCACCTGTGAGTCCTACCCTTGCCCAAGGTCCCCTACTGCAGTCATGGGCCTCAGAACTTGGATCTACAGCTGATTTCTGCAAAAACCAACACATTACCTCCAGTGCAGGAGAAATTACAATGCATTGCTCCCTGAATGCTCATACAATGGCTGTGAAGATCACAGAGGATTCACAGCCTGCGTGGTTCAACAATGATGCCCTCCGACGACCACACATTGCATTCACTTCAATGGTGCCCGACAATGATGATGTAGTGACCCGACTACGTGGAAAATGCTGGCACATCGTGTCCTCAACATTGACGCTTTGCTCCATCAAAGTTACAGTTTTGAAAGATCCTGCGTGGGTTCTGTAGCCAGCCTACTCTCAATTGGGGACAGCCTGTATTTTGGATTTGCACCAGTCCCTCTCACCCTCAAGTATCCTTTTGATCACTAGTGACTTCTAAGCACTATTTAACTTTTTTTTTTTTATGCCTATCCTGACATTTACTGGTTGGATTTTTGTCGTTCGAGTCTTGTTTTACTCAGATAAATAGTCTGTATTTTTTCTAAATTAATATGGAATATTTTTGTGGTGTCTTTCACTGTGTTACTGTAATTTAAGTGCTGCAAAAAATGTTACACATTGCCTCCCTTGATAAGCCTGCCTACTTTGCGCCAATCTATGACAGACTGAGCACAGGTTATCTTAAGGGTGTACTTGACTTACCTTGACTATACTTGTGGGTTCTGCCTGGCTTAGGTATATAGCCTAGCTAATCAGATACCCAATTTCTAACATCCAGCATGAGCAAGCTTGATTGCAGCCAAGGGCTGGAAGGCTTCCTTTGGATGTGCTAAACCCTGAGCCGCCCCCCACCATGGTGCAGCTTGTTTTGCCTGCCTTTAATGATTTTGCAGTTTGAAGAAGTAATACAGAGAACATTTTGCCTATCAATTTCTTCCAGTTCTTTATTGATATGAATTGTCTTATTGGATTTTATTATTAATCAGCCCACTCTCTTGGCAGAACAATATTTGGGGAACACCAATGCCACACTTTAGACCCACCCTAGAATACCCACAAATCTCTGTGAGATGATGCAGTTCTAGGGATTAATTATTTTGATGGGGTTACTAAGTACATCTTCAATGTCTTTATATTGGTCTTTTAGTACACTGATGGTAAATGCTATTTTTCCAGCAACCATGAGTAGAGATCAGGTTGTGTTTCTGCAGTGGATGCTGCATATCGTAGATAAAATACAGATATGGATTGCCACAACGTTAACCAGACTGTGGCCCTCATTATAACATTGGCGGCAAAAAACACCTACCACCGCAGCGATGGCTCCCAAAAGACCATTGCCGCGCCTATCAGCTGTCCACCATAATATGACCAAAGCTGGATTTCTGCCACAAGAATGGCGGAAATCCGGCTGTGGCCACAGCAGTGGGTGGCGGTAAGGAGGCACTGCTACCACCAGTGTTCTGATGGCGGGCGCTGCTGGTAGGAGCAGCGCCCCATCCCATCTCCTGCCAGTGGACCCCCCTGGATCCAGGTAAGTCAAGTAAGCCATCGCCAACTGGATGGAAGCAAGCCGCCTCAAGCTGAACTCGGAGAAGACCGAGATAATCATCTTCAGCCCCAACAGATCAGCATTGGAAGACTCCTGGTGGCCTGCCACTCTGGGGTCGGCCCCAACGCCCACCACCCACGCATGCAACCTCAACTTCATACTGGACTCTTCACTCTCTATGACCCAGCAAGTCAACGCCATCTCATCTTCATGCTTCAACACCCTTCGCATGCTCTGCAAGACCTTCAGATGGATCCCGGTGGAAACCAGAAGAATGGTCACCCACGCCCTCGTCAGCAGCAGACTGGACTACAGCAACGCTCTCTACGCAGGAACAAGCTTAACTCCAACAAAACCAAGATCATCATCTTCGGCCCCAGCAAAACCATATGGGACGACTCCTGGTGGCCCACCACCCTAGGACCTGCACCCACCCCCGCAAACCACGCACACAACCTCGGCATCATCCTGGACCCCTCCCTCTCCATGACACAGCAAATCAATGCTCTTACCTCCTCCTGCTTCCTCACACTCCACACTCTAAAAAAATCCTTCAAATGGATTCCCCCAGAGACCAGGAAGACAGTCACCCATGCACTCATCAGCAGCAGACTAGACTACGGTAACGCCCTCTATGCCGGCACCACACTCAAACTCACACGCAAACTCCAGAGAATCCAGAACACAGCCGCGCGCCTCGTCCTTGGCCTCCCCCGCCACGAACGAATCTCACCACACCTCAAAACCCTTCACTGGCTCCCCATAAACAAGAGAATCACATTCAAGATCCTCATTCATACAAACAAATGGCTCCACAACACCGGCCCGACATACCTCAATGAAAGAGTGAACTTTCACACTCCCACCCGCAACCTCCGATCAGCCAACCTCGCCCTAGCCACAATCCCCTGCATCCAACGCACCACCACAGGAGGCAGATCCTTCTCCTACCTCGCTCCCAAAACCTGGAACTCCCTCCCCACCAACCTCCGCAAAACCAAAGACCTCCTGCTCTTCAGAAAAAACCTCAAAACATGGCTGTTCGACCAGTGACCCTCCTGCCCCCCCCACCAAGCACCTTGAGACCCTCACGGGTGAGTAGCGCGCTATATAATTTTTTTTGATTGATTGAACAATGGCCAAGCTCCAGAAGAAACTCCAGCACATCCAGAACGCCTCAGCATGACTAATCCTCAACCTCCCTCGCCACGAACACATCTCAGCCCACCTCAGAGACCTCCACTGGCTCCCCATCAACAAAAGGATCGTCTTCAAACTCCTGATCCACGCTCACAAGGCTCTCCACGATGCCGGACCTGCCTACCTCAATGAGTGCTTCAACTTCCACATCCCGACATGCCAGCTTCGCTCCGCCAACCTCACCCTCGCAACCGTCCCCCGCATACACCGTACCAGAACCGGCAGCAGATCCTTGTCCCACCTTGCCGCCAAACCTCTAACTCCCGCCTCATCGACCTAAGTCTGACCCAGGACCTCCTGACCTTCAGGGAGCGCCTCAAGACCCAGCACCTTGAGACCCTTCCGGGTGAGTAGCGCGCTTAACAAATTACTGATTGATTGATTGATTGGGGCACTGAGAGGGCCACCACCAGTCTTATTGACCTCCATGTGTTGCCTGGAGGCCTAGGAATGCACCTTTCCCCTCAGGTCGTTTCCACTCCTTCCTAATGTCCTCTTTTGTGCACAGGGTGGGGCCTACAGCATTCACTCTATTGACTATCCTTTTCCACATTTGCATTTTTCTACTGAAAGGAGTAGGCTGGACTTGGGCTCCAAACAATCGTGGCTCTACTCTATATGATTTCATCCACCATGACTCTCACCTCATCTTCAGAAAAACTGGGATTTTTGGGATATAACATGGATATAAATTATTGTGGGTGAGAGGGAGTTACTTAACAAAAAAAGTGACATAGGGAGTAAATGGACAAAAGTGTGTGAACGGTGTTAAATGGGATTGTGACAAAAAGGGGTGCCTTATCTATCAATAAAAAACAGTGATCTTTGGCCTCTTTCTTGCAGTGCTGCAGTAGAGAGGAAAAGGGGAAGGGGTGTGATTTATAGTGTGATTTGCAGGTGTGTCCACTGGGCCAATGTTTGTCAGCTCTGTTGTTTTTAATCCATCTATTGGCCACTTTTCTACTGCTTTGCTGAATGCATAACCGCAGTGGCCCACCACTGTCAGCTAACTGCCGCAAGGTGACCACCCCTTCGGCTGTGTTTTTGTAATGGGCTTGGCAGTTCCCCGAGGCCATGATGGCGCACGAGTGAGCGCCGCCAAGTTTGCACCGCACAGCTGGGAGGCCACCATTTGTCTTGGCGGGTGGTGGTTCAGCCTGCAGAAGTCGTAATACAGCGGTCTGGAGACTGCAGCTGCAGAAGTCTTTCAGGGACCGGCACCACAGTGGTCTGCAAGTCCAACTCCCAAAATCATGATCGGGTCCTAAGTGGCTTGTGTACATTTTAGAAATACATACGTTAACTGCATACCCATTTTTCATTCTTTACATTTTACTGTATGAATTGCAATATAATCAGTACACAATAAAAACTCATTGTGATGTACAACTCAGTTACTGGCTCTGGATATTGCATGTTTTTGTGGAACCCCTGTAAATTGCATGACCATAAGGGTCCATTGGTACAGAGGAAAATGTTGTCACAAATAGCTGTTTTTACCTACTAATTTTCATTATTTGTTTTATTTAATCAGCTAGATTTTTTGGGAAAACTGTGAGGGATCTACATAAATGACCCCTTGTTAAATCCAGAATTGTGTCTACTTTTCAAACATGCAAAGGCTTTTGGGATCACTCAGGCGCTTTTGTATCTGTTTCCACCACAAGGTGCAAGTAGGTTGAAGCTGCAAAAAACTGTGGTAATTTCCTTTTTAATCCAAACATACGTATTCCTGAAAGCTGGAAACATAGTTGACCAAGCACAGCAAAACTATTGTTAATGCCATTTTCAGGAAAACATTTTGTAAAACAAAAACCCCAAATTGCGCTCTATTTTGGCTATTTTCTAGGTTCCCTCCAGGGCAATCCACAAACCCTGGGAAGCTTTGAAATCTGCAGATTATTGGAAAAAATGACACAAATTTGTCAGGGATACCTTATGTGGAAAACCTTTTATGAAGGCATAAGCATAAACTATAGAAAGGAGTATTCCATGCACACTGTGGTATAGTGCAGATCTCAGAACATCCAAACAAGCCTGTATAAAAGCAGAAAGAGCAAGATATAAACACAACCAGGTGATGTTGATAGATACTTTAAAACAGCAACTGAAACCATATAAACAATTGTTGCAATCCAACAAAGCCCCATACTATAATGAGAGGATCATGATGGCTAAAAATCCTACGAAGACGTGTTTAAAATCTGCAACTCTCCTTTTCCTACAGAGACTATGGCCCTCATTACGAGTCTGGCAGAAACTGGTCGGCTACGCCGGCGGTGATGATCCGACCGCCAAGAGGCTGGAGGTGCAGACCGCCGCATTATTACCATGGCGGTGAAAAGGCCAGTACATACTAAGTACAACACCTGTACCACCAGTGAGGGCAGACCGCTGACAACGGCAGATGCCTTATACAGGGCTGCAGAAGGGACCTTATCACCCAACGTACTAGGGTTAGCACACTGCCACTATTTGCGATGCAGACCAACCTCCACCAAAGCCTGACAGAAAGGAACAGTATTTAAGGAAACACTCACCTTAGGGACACAGAGGAGGCCGGTGAGGCAATGGAGCAAGAACTGGAGATCTTCCAGATGATGGTACTTGCAAACCACCTGCAGGACATACAGCGCCAACAAAGAAGACAATTTTGAGTACCCCGCCTACCATGCAAGGGAGGGAAGGGGACAATTACACACCCACACGCCACACACACACCTGGCACCGACTGCCATGCCCACACACAAACACACCCACAGCAACACCCTACCCACATACACTAGCACACTCATCATACACTCATGCACAACCAGAACACACAGCATGCCCTACACACATAACACATACCAAACAACACCAACCGTAAACATATCACGAAACTCACACCCAGCCATACACAAACTGATCACAAAACCATGGCTGACACAGACACCAGGAAGAAGACATCATACAAGACACACATACAGCCCACAACCACAAGTGCCATCCACACATACACTGGTACCATACCATGACACCATCGTCCATACCACTCATTCCACTCACACCATGCACAACAGCTGAACCACACATCACAATCAATTGCCCACACACATACCATCCACACAAACTTAGAAACCCATCACCACACAAACACCATTTCACACACAAGTACAGACAGGGGCAAACGTGAAAAATAGAAGTGATGTTCCCACATAAACACAGTACACATGCACAGATGGGGACAACGATGCACACACCTCTGCACACGAGACAGCCATAGTCAAACACAGGACAACTTGATTAAAGTGGAAAAACTGTGCAGGTTGGCCAAATATATTGTTGTGCAAAACAAAAGGGGAAATTGGAACTATTTACAAATGGGCCCATTGGGTAGTTTTGAGGTCCATGACCATGCTGCCAAACAGTCCCAAGAAGGCCACAAATTGACTCTTGACACCTCCATGGTCTCCTAGTCCTGGAGACACAGTAGTGTGTGTGTGTGGTGCAATGTGTGTACTGTCACATACCCTTTACTGCTTCATGTGTTTGATGACTCCCAAATGTAGGTCACACACAGAAGGTTTGTTTTTTCCTAGATGTGTTTCCTGCCTTCACATGTAAGGACTGTTTGGACATGCTGCGTGGATAGAAGGTGTGGGCTGGTTTTGTTGACAGTACTTTGTGACACCACATCTCCTCAGTACTTCCACACTAACCTAGTGTCCCTCAAAATGAGGGCGTAGGTCACCTCAGCATATGTAGATGGCCCTACAGTTATACTAATCTGCATAACTGCATATTTGAGTTCATAACTGGTGTGTAGTGCAATTGACAAATGGTAATACTGGTCAGACAGTACTCTGGCATTGAGAAAACTGTACCTAAATGTCTGCTACATATCTGTTCCTCACAGATCTTCCTATGGTGGGATATCCTTTGCCATGCTGTGTACAAGGAGGATTAGGAATTCCTGGTGCAAGTGTCAGGAAACCATTTCTCAGATTTGGAATGTTACATGCCTGCAGACATTCGCCCTGACGGCCAATTTCTGGTACTGTTTCAAAATTTTACATTGAGAAAGTAATTCATCACATGCATGCATTATGAATAAAGCATTGGGTCTGAATGTACAGTGTTTATTATGTGCAGCAAAATAAGGAATGGGGAAATACAAGGGAGTGGGCATATGGTGGATGAAATAGTCAGTTTGGTGTTCACAGCTGTTGGTAGCACAGGTCCAGAGTCCATGGGGCCATTGGGAAATAGAGCACAGACAGTAAATATTCAACAAGATGTGTCAGTGGCACACAAGGGAGACAGTTCCAGAAAGGATCACTTCCTGGTGGGGGTTTGGTCATGGCTACAGTGTCTGAGGTATGTCTGGTTGGCAGGCAACATTTGCGAGGGGGTTCTTGGGCAGCAGAGGAAGAGGTGCTGGTGTCCTGTGAGTCCCTTGGCAGGGCACTGTTAAATGGGGTCTTTGGTTGGCAGTCAGGTTACCCCCTGTCTAAGCAAGGACCCTCACTCTAGTCACGGTAAAGGAGAATCACTCTCAGTTAACCCCCACTCACCCCCTTGGTAGCTTGGCATGAGCAGGCAGGCTTAACTTCAGAAGCAATGTGTAAAGTATTTGTACCAACACACACAGTAACTCATTGAAAAAACTACAAAATGACACAACAGAGGTTTAGAAAAATAGGGAATATTTATCTAAGCTAAACAAGACCAAAACGACAAATATTCAACATACAAAAGTCAAAATATGAATTTACAAACAAATAAGAGTCTTAATCCTTAGAAAACAGTGAGAATGCTGTTGTTACACAAAATACCTGGAGTAATGATGCGTCGGTTCCTTACTCGCAAGTGAGGCCATGCGTAGTTTCCATCTCTGGTCGGGTCGGCGATGTGGCATTTTTCTCCCGCAAGAGAGCTATGTGTCAAGTTCCGGACGGGGCAGCTCAGATCCTTGCACAGTCGGATTGACTTTGACCCCCACAGACGATGCATGGAAAATTCGGTCGTACAGCATCAGGAAACCAAACTGCGTGGGGCTTGCGTCTTTATCAGCCTCCGTTAGCCGGTGTTTCTCCACTTGCACTGTGTTGATCTTCCAGCCGCGATGCAGGTGGAGCGATGATTTCAGCCACGAAGCTGACGTCGTGTCATTTATCAGCTGCGTCACAGAAGGTGCGTCAAAAATTCCCCCACACGGCAGTCTGTGCGTTGATTTTCAGTTCTTGTCTGTCAACTTCACCTTACAAGGGCACAGGAACTGGATAGAGCTCTACTTGGCAAGGCAGGAGTCTCAGCAGAGAGTCCAGGTGCTGGAAGGGAGAGTCTTTTATGGCCCTGAGACTTCAACAATAGGAGGCAAGCTCAGTTCAAGCCATTTGACATTCTTCTCAAGTAGGAATGCACAACAAAGTCCAGTCTTTGTCCCCTTTCACAGGCAGAAGCAGCAAATGCAGGAGAGCCCAACAAAGCCCAGTCACTGAGAAGGGCAGCACTTCTCCTCAGATCTTCAGCTCTTCTCCTTGGCAGAGGTTCCTCTTGAATCCAGAAGTGATCTGATTTTCAGGGGTTTTGGATTCTCTTCTTGCACCCATTTCTGCCTTTGAAGTAGGCCTACTTCAAAGAGAAGTCTCTGATGTTCTCAAAATCCTGCCTTGCCCAGGCCAGGCCCAGACACACACCAGGGGGTTGGAGACGGCATTGTGTGAGGGCAGGCACAGCCCTTTCAGGTGTAAGTGACCATGCCATCCCGCCCCTCAACCCAAATGGCCCATCAGGATGTACAAGCTACACCCCAGCTCCCTTTGTGTCACTGTCTACAGGAGAGGTGCAAACAGCCCAACTGACAAACTGAACCCAGACAGGGAATCCACAAACTAGCATAGTCACAGAATGGTTAAAGCAAGAAAATGCCTACTTTCTAAAAGTGCCATTTTGTAGGAAAGTACTATCTTTCTTGGCATGTTACCCCCATTTTCGCCTGTATGTCAGTATGTTTTGCCTGTCTTACTGGGATCCTGCTGGTCAGCGCCCCAGCGTTCATAGTTTATGGCCTAATGTGTGTGTGTATATAGTGCTTAACTGTGTCATTGAAGCTCTACTAATCAGAACCTCAGTGCTTATGCTCCCTCTGCTTTTAGATTTGTCACTATATGCTAGTTACTTCATTTAACAATTTCAATTGGCACACTGGACCCCCCTTATAAGTCCCTAGTATATGGTACCTAGGTAGCCAGGGCATTTGGGCTCCAGGAGATCCTTATGGGCTGCAGCATTTCTCTTGCCACCTGTAAGGAGCTCAGACAAACCCTTCCACAGGCCTGCCATTGCAGCCCGCGTGAAATAGTGCACACACTATTTCACAGCCATTTTCACTGCACTTAAGTAACTTATAAGTCACCTATATGTCTAACCTTCATTTAATGAAGGCTAGGTGAAAAGTTACTTAGTTTGAGGACATCCCTTGCACTAGTAAAGGTGCCCCCACATAGTTCAGGGCCAATTCCCAGGACTTTGTGAGTGTGGGGATGTCATTACACACGTGCACTACATATAGGTAAATACCTATATGTAGCTTCACAATACTCCGAATATGGCCATGTAAGGTGTCTAAGATCATGGAATTGTCCCCCCATTTGAAATCTGGTATTGGGGAGCCAATTCTATGCATCCTGAGGGCTCCACCATAGACCCCCAGTACTGCCAAACCAGCTTTCTGAGGCTTGCAATGCAGCTACAGCTGCTTCCACCTCACAGACAGGGTTCTGCCCTCCTGGGGTCTGAGCATCTCAGTCTCAGGAAGGCAGAACAGAGCATGTCCTTTAAGAGGAGGGTGTACACCCTCTACCTTTGGAAATAAGTATTACAGGCTGGGGAGGGGTAGCCTCCCCCAGCCTCTGGAAATGCTTTGAAGGGCACAGATGGTGCCCTCCTTGCACAAGCCAGTCTGCACTGGTTCAGGGACACCCAGTCCCTGTCTGGCACAAAACTGGACAAAGGAAAGGGGAGTAACCACTCCCTGTCCATCACCACCCCAGGGGTGGTGCCCAGAGCTCCTCCAGTGTGTCCCAGACCTCAGCCATCTTGTTTTCAAAGGTGTGGGGACACTCTGGAGGCCTCTAAGAGGCCAGTGCCAGCAGGTGACTTCAGAGACCCCTCCTGATAGGTCCATACCTGATAAGGTAGTCAATCCCCCTCTCTGGGCTATTTAAGGTCTCTCCTGTGGGTTCTCTTCAGAGTCTACTTGCAAGTTTCCAGCAGGAATCCTCTGCAACTACTCCTTCACCCTCTGACCTCAGATGAACTGCAGACTGCTCCAGGAACCGCTGTAACAGCAACACAGTATCTAAAGGGGCTACTTTTCCTCTGCAACTTCAGCTCCAGCTAGCAACTGCAACAGTTTCCACAGTGTGTATGCTCTGGGGACTCGCTGTCTTCACCCTGAAGGACCGAAGAAATCTCCCTTGGAGTGACGGAGTCACTCCTCTGCTCATGCAGGCACCTTCTAAGTCAACGACCAGTTCTCTTGGACTCCTCTCCTAATGATGAGCGTGCTCCTTGGAACACAGTGGGTGAGCCCCATCGACAGAGACTGTCCTGAGGTCCTGCTGTCCCAATTTGGAGGAGGTAAGGCCTTGCCTTCCCCGAGAACAATAGTACCCCTGTGCACCGCGTCTTCTTCACCTGAAGAAGCCTCTGTGCACTATTTGCAAAATTCCTTCATGCACAGCCTGGCCCAGGTCCCCAGCACTCTATTTTGAAATGCTCAACTCGTTGAGTTGTTCTCTGGTGACGTGGGACCTTCCTTTGTAGTGCTGCACCAACCGCATTTTGCACCTCCTTTGTCCCCATGTCCTGGGACTCCCGTGGGTGCTATCTGGTGTTCTGAGGAATCTCTAAATTGCTGAGAGCCCCCACCCCCCTTACTCCACATTCAGAGGTGAGGCCCCCAGGTCCCTCCTGGTTCCAGATAGCACCACTTTGATGCAAAATGTGACTTTGCCATAGCCAAGGCTTGTTGGAGGAATCCAGCACCAAAACTGCCTGCATCCAACTTCTCTTCGTGGGACATCCAGTGCATCATGCAGGAACCTGCTGACATCTTTCTTGGGTGCAATTCTGCAGTCTTCATCCAACCGGGGGCTCTTCTTTTGCCCCCTCTTCTGGGTTAGCAGTGGCTCCTGTCCTTCCTGGAACTTCTTTCGACTTCTGGAATTGGTCTCCTTCCCTTGCAGGTCTTCAGGTCCAGGTATCCATCATTTGTTGTTTGCAGTCTTTCTTGGTTCTTGCAATAACTCTAATCACAACTTGTAGTGTGTCCTAAGGAGACTTGCAGTACTTTACTCCTGCTTTTCTGGGCTCTGGGGTGGTGCAATTTACTTACCATTGCTGTATTCTTATTCTCCCAGCGATTCTCCACAAACTACACTTGTCTAGGGAGGAATTTGTGATTCGCATTCCACTTTCTTAGTATATGGTTTGTGTTGCCCCCAGACCTATTTTCTCCCATTGCATTCTATAGCATTTCCTATTGTTTGCACTACCCTATGTCTAATTACTTATCTTATTTTGGTGTCTAGTGTATATTTTGTGTATAATACTTACCTCCAGAAGGAGTATTGCCTCTAAGATATTTTTGGCCTTGTGTCACCCAAATAAACTACCTTTATTTTTGGTAACTTTGAGTATTGTCTTTACTTGTGTATAAGTACTGTGTAACTATAAGTGGTATTGCAGGAGCTTTGCATGTCTCCTAGTTCAGCCGAAGCTGCTCTGCTACAGCTGCCTCTATCAGCCTAAGCTATTATTTCACTAATAAGGGATAACTGGACCTGGTGTAAGGGATAAGTACCCAAGGTACCCACTACAAACCAGGCCAGCCTCCTACACATTTTTAAACACACAATCTAAAAACCAACTTCACTAAAAGATGTATTTTTAAATTGTGAGTTCAGCAATCCCAAAATCCACATGTCTATCTACTCCCAAAGGGAATCTGTACTTCAATAATATTTAAACGCAGCCCCCATGTTAACCTATGAGAGAGATAGGTCTTGCAACATTGAAAAACGAATTTGGCAGTATTTCACTGTCAGGACATGTAAAACACATAACATTGTTTAGCAGTGAAGTGCCCAGACTCCTATAGTCAACAAAAACAGGTCAGACAAAATAGGAAAAAGGAGGCAAAAAGAATGGGGATGACCCTGCAAAAAGGGTCAAGTCCAACAGCTACCAGTCCACTACCAGCAGCAGATGTGGAGGGCTGGGGTGTCTTGTGTCCTGTGGACAGAGCCTGCTTGTGGGTGGAGATCTCACACAGGACTGCAGTCACATCTTGCAGCACCCCTTTGATAAAGGCCATGGTTGCATTGTGAGCCTGCCATTTCTCCATGGCCTCCTGATGGAGTTCACTCTGCAGCCTCTGAATCTCCTGCAAAATGGGCAGGATCTGGCCCATCCTGTCCTGGGAGTGCTGGTAATGCTGCCAGGATTTGGGAAATGGCCTCCTGGGCAGTCGATACCCTGGTATGGCTCCCCCCTTGTCCCCTAGATGCCCTCCCACTGGCCTGGGCCCCCTGTACCTGTGACCCCATCACACTGTGTCTACTCCCACTTGCACCAGGACCTTCATCATCTTGCCTGGTGACAGGTGTTGACTCCGGTCCCTGTGCAGGTGGGCACACAGTGGCTGACCCAGGGACACTGGTTTGGGGGCATTGGGCCACAGCTGTTGGTAGTGGCTGAGTAGTGGGGGGTCTGTCTGGTGGGCTGGGTGGGGCTTCTGGAGGGTGGCTGACCAGAGGTTCCTGATGGGCCAGGGTGGTCATCCAGATCCAGAAATCCCACTGTACTGTCATCACTGGGGACTTCTTCTGCTGTGGGACTGGCACTTCCTGGCACCTCCTGGTGGCTGCCATGAGCAGTAGTACCTGTGGAGTGAGAAAAACAAATTGATTGTATGTAACACAGAGTGTTTGACTGTACGTTATCTGGGTGGCAGTAGTGTTCAACAGCTTTAGGGGATATGGCATTGACAGTCAGTTAGTTGTCGATGGTGGACATTAACATGTGCTTTGTTTGAACACATTGGCAATGGCATGTGTTTCCTTCCGTTTCTGTCCTCTGTTCTGTCATTACCACATCCCTGTCAGCATTTGCCATCAGTTTATTGTTCTTTCATCCCCTTACATCTGCATGCAGGACTCTCATTGGGATGGGTGCAGTGCATAGAATTAGTGGGATAGCTGATGCATTTTGGGACTTGTTGTGTTTTAAGCATTACATGCAGGGACTGGTGGTTGTGTGTACATTGGTTGGGTAGGTGTTAGTGAGGTGCGTGGGCATGCAGGGAATGAGTGTGGGCAGTTGATAGGGTGGGATGGATATGGGATAGGGTGTCTTGAGTTTGGTACAGGGGGAGGGGATAATTTGCCTTTCAGGTGCAGGTGGTGGGAGGGTTGTGTTATTGACTTACCAGAGTCCAGTCCTCCATTGAGTCCAGTGAGGCCCTCCGTATGCTGGATAGCCATGACCTTACTATTGGATCCTTGGCTGGTCTCACAGCTAAAAATGTTTCAGAGACCATCTTACTGGTAATTCTGCAGTTGTTCTACTGTTCCTTATGTACTGTACTGGGCCCTCCTCAATGAAAATCAGCCATAATGGTCCACTCTTAAAGGCTACATTTCTGCCTATATCCTTACATCCCATGATTCGTAAAATCTCAGAATCCATGGTTAATAAACAACTGGTGGCCTTCCTGGAAGATAATCATCTCTTTCACCTGGCTCATGAAACTGCCCTTTTGAGGCTTCAAATGATATCCATGCCCTTACTCTCCAAGACCTGTCAGCTGCCTTTGACACTATCTCACATTCTATGTTGCCTGAAAGGCTGGCAGGTCCTGGGATGGGGCATCTCCTGTGCTTAAATGGTTCTCCGCATTTCTGAGGCATGGTACACAGATCATACATTTGAGCAGCTTACAATCTCCAGTTAAGTCAATATTATTTAACCAGTATGTCGCTCCTTTGGCTAAAATGCTCGAGGGTTATGGCTACACCTTTTTTTGCCTTTACAAATGATCCTAAGTTTGAATGGTTATCCGGATCTTTTCTCAGCATGTATGGCAAATGTCTCCAACTGGATAAGGTAATTCGGCTCACCCTGAACAGTGGCAAATCTGAGGTGATAGTCTTTGGCACTCAGGTGGTCATTACGAGTTTGGCGGTCTTTTAGCAAGACCGCCACTGTTGCAGGCGCCAAAAGACCGCTGGTGTTGACGGTATCCCACCCACAATATTAAGAGGCCACAAATAAATCTGACTAAAAACAGCCACTAATCCGACACCACCAGGACGACCGAGGGCGGGATAGAGGTCCCACCACCAGCACTGCCACGCCAAACAAATTCCACCCTCCATATTACGACCCACAAATCAGCACAGTGGTCATTGCATGGTGGGAAATCATTGGAGGTGTGAACCACCGCAGTAAAAAACACACCTCTACCAGAACACAGCACCACATTGGACAAATCGAATACCCCATTCCAGACACACATACACACCTTAGACACACCAACACACACCACCATAAAACACCCCCCCACACAACCCACAACCCTTTGCAACTAAAACGACATACACCAACAGCGAGTGCCATACAAACCAAAGACACTGCACTCGTACACCATACCCACTACCACACACAACACTCAGCACACACCACACAACTGCACCACTGACACTATAAAAACATCACAAAATAAAATGATGGAAGTGTTGACACTTTTCAAACACTCACCCCCAGTCACGTATCTGGGTTTAATCCATCGTTATTTTGCCTTCCTCGTCACCCTAGTTCAGACTCAGCCATCTGCAAATCAGTCCTGACCCTCCTCCCTATGGCAGGAGTCCAGCCCGAACTGCCAAGCCAGGTCCTCCCTAAACAAGATTTAAGCATCCTGGGACCAATTTCATGGTATCACTCTTCATCAACCAGGCTAGTTTGAACCCAGTGGCGCAGCAAGCAAGGGACCCATGTCTGGGCATCCCCTAGCCACTTATGTTCCCCAAAGCAACATCACAGAATAAAATGATGGACAGAGTGTTGAAACGTTTCAAACACTCACCCCCAGTCACAGATATGGGTTTAATCCATCATTATGTTGCTTGCCACATCACCCCAGTTCAGACCCAGCCATATGCAAATCAGTCTTGACCCTGCTCCCTATGGGAGCAGTCCAGCCCAAACTGTCAAGCTAGGTCCTCCCTAGACAGGATTCAAGGATCCTGGGACCTGGCTGATGAAGGGAGATACCCTAAAACCATTCCCTGGATGCTTTTTTCTGGTCAAGAGAAGGCCTGACTTGGCAGTTCGGGCTGGACTGTTCCCAAGAGGTACACGGTCAACACTGATTTGCATATGGCTGGGTCCAAACTGGGGTGGCATGGTGAGCAAAAGAACGATGGATTAAACCCAGATCTGTGATGGGGTGAGTGTTTGCTTTGTTCAGCACTCTGTCCATCATCCTTTTGTGTTGCTCAAGTTGCTGTAATTGGGAAGGGTATGCCCAGATGTGGCTTCTGTGCTCACTGTGCCACTGGATTCAAGGTAGTCTGGTTGATGAAGGGTGGTACCCTGAAATCGGTCCCAGGATGCGTGTTTTTGGTCCAGGAAGGACCCGGCTTGGTAGCTCCAGCTGGACTGTTCCTATGAGGAACAGTTTCAATAGTGATTTGTCTATGGCTGGGTCCAAACTTTGTTGGCATGGTGAGCAAAAGATCTGTGACTAGGGGTGAGTGTTTGCATTGTTCAGCACTCCATCCATCATCCTTTTGTTTTACTATACAAACATCATCAGAGCACACAAACACCACAAGCAACCACCACACACAACCAAGCACCTCTCACCCCACCAAGCTCCCTACACTGCACCCTTGCACACTACACACACACCCACTCACAATAGAACCACAATGTCCTGTCAAAAACACACACATTTCACAGACAATGAGTTGAGGGTCATAGTTGATGAAATCATCAATGTAGAGCCACAACTGTTTGGAGCATAGGTCCAGCAACATTCATTGCCAGGAAAATTGAGTTATGACAGAGAATCATCGGCAGGGTAAATTCAGTGGGCAATCGTCCACGCACAAGGGAGGACATCTGGAAGAGGTGTAATGACCTTAGGGGGAAGATGCGTTCCATGGTGTCCAGGCACCAAATCGTCTTGATAAAGACTAGTGGTGGGCCCCCACCTCCTCCCCTAGAGTTTACATTGTGGGAGGAGAAAGTCTTGGACATCCTGCATCATGAGGGCCTGACTGGAATCACTGCAGGACTGGACACTGGTAATGAACCAACACGCCCCTTGCACTAATTTGGCCCTTCCAGCATGCTACCCCACCACCCTTTCACTCCCCAAGTAACCCTATCTTCCACTACACCTACCACACCATCACCTAAAGCCCATCCCCTGCAAGCCACTGCACCACCTAGCCACATAGGCCAGACAGTCCGTGGCCACTGCACGGATAGCACTGCCAATAACTATCATGACGACCCCCACAATGCACCTGCTCATCCACATGAAAATTTGATCTGTCCACATCACAGTGCAACACCTGCATGTACAACTATTGCACCTGCAACACCAACAGGATGCTACGACTGTGGACCTATACATGGCAATGACAGAAATGCAATCCACATACCGCAACCCTCAATGGAACATGCTACCCATTTCACTGTCTATTACCCACAAACAATGTCTGTAGTGCTGTATCTGTCATTGCCATAACTGGGAATCAAGTTAAGCCACTGTATGCATCAGACACAGAGACTAACATTCACATCTCCACCATGTGATACTCACCCATGTAATTCACATGTACCCCTGCCACTGCCACCATGGAGAGGATACCAGAGACAACCACCCCTCCCCAGGATGAAGGTCCCAGTGAGGGCAACGCCACAGAATGTGTGGACATAGACGACTTATCTGGCCCATCTGGGATGCCTGGTCAGTCCACCCCTCCAAGACTCACACTGCCCACATCCACGCCACCAACCTGTGGCATTTGCATCTCAGCCAAACCAGGCTCTCCAAACCTGTGTCCCAAGGACTGGTCAATCAGCAGTGTGCCCCACAGTACAGGGACTTGAGTCGACCGCTCGCACTCAAGACAATGAAGGTCATGAGGTAACTATGAGTGGGCACACAGTGCCTGGGTCAGAAGGGGTCGGGGGCTGTGAGAGGGCACCTGTCGGGCAGGGGATGGGGCCCCCAAGGAACCTGACTGCACAGGAAACCATCCCCCACGTCCTAGGAGCATACCAGCAATCCCAGGGCGAGATGGGCCAAAATGCTCACCATTCTGGAGGAAAAACAAAGGCTGCAGAGACAATACCACCAGGAGGCCATGCAGCAGTGGCAGGCCCACAATGCAACCATGGCCTCCATTGCAGGGGTGCTTAAAGAGCTCACAACCATCCTGCTTGCTTCCATCACCCACCAGCAGGCCCCTTCCACTAGCCAGATACCAACAGAGCCATCAACATCAACCTCAGCTAGTGGAATAGAGGCCCTGCCAGAGGAACCACAGACCACTAGCACCACACCATCTACAGCTGAGTACTCCCCTCCCAGAAACTTGGTCGTTCATCCAGGCATCCTGCAGCAGCAGAGTCCAAGACTAAAGCCACTGCCAGGAAGTGGCGATCTTCTGAAAATTCTCGCTTGTGTGCCACTGAGACACCCTGTTGGCTGTTCAATGTAATTTCTCCATTTTCACATGACCCTTGGCAACTGGACCTGTACTGCCTACAGCTAGGCCACCTACTCTGATGATTACTCCAACGAAGACCCCACTCATCAACTCTTCCACACTTTGTGCACAATAAACACCATAGAACACAGGAACTGTCTTCGTATCTTTATTGCCAAATGTAAATCCTACTGAAATGTAATGTGTCTTAATAACCCTTCACCTAAAATATGTCACATGGACAGCAGAGGTAGGCATCCCCTGCAAGTGACTCCCTACACCAGACAGGGTCCAAATTCCAGTTGCAAGGGAGTCACTAGCCCAGCCACACACAGGAGTAGATCCACAGATCCAACCTGCAAATAGACCAAGACAGTGACTCACATCAGGATAGTAGGCATGGTGGGAACCACAGCACATATGCAGTACATTGTTGTTGTTCACAGTGTGGATTGGCAACAACATAGGGGACAACAGAAGACAATGTCACACCCACAAGATCAGGAATCACATGACTATTACGCAGTAGAAATGGGTAAATAACAACACTTACTAATGTTAGGAAAGGATAATATCCATGAATGCCACAGCCAACAGTTTTGATAGGGAGTGTTAGAAATGGAGTCTCTAGTTGGCAGAGGTATACACTGTTGTCCAAGTAGAGATCATAATCCTAGTCAGGGTAAGTCACACAGAATCCAAATTATCCTTTGCACACCCTCTGGTAGCTTTGCACTGAGCAGTCAGGCTTAACTTAGAAAGCAATGTGTAAAGTATAAGTATTTGTTCAATGAATCATACAGTAACACAGTGAAAATTTCTGGTCTACAAGTTATGGGTGCGTTGTTCTGGTCAGCTGTGAGGTGATTTCTAGGTCACAATGCAGGTTCTGTGTTGATTCCGGCAGGCGGTGTGCATAAGGAGTTTCCTGAAGAGAGGACGTCTTTTTGGCCCTGAGACTTAAAAAAACAGGAGACAAGCTCAATCCAAGCCCTTGGAGAGCACTTCTGGGGAAGGCATAGTCCTTCTCAGCACAGTCAGAGGCCAGCAGGGCAGCAGAGCAGCAGGGCAACAGTCCTTCTCAGTAAAGCAGTCTAGAAGAGTCCTTTGGGCAGCCAGGCAGTTCCTCTTGACAGGGTGCAGGCGTAGACCCAGAAGTGTCTTTGTTGGTGGGGTCAGAGACCCAGTTTATATAGACTTCAAAGAGTGGTTTTGAAGTGCACAAGTTCCCCTTTCAGTATAGTCTTGTCTGCCAAAATCCCCATAGGGGGTTTGGCTGTCCATTGTGTGAGGGCAGGGCACTGGCCTGTGAAATGTAAGTGTCAGGCCCTCCAACCTTACAGCCCAAGAAGACCCATTCAATATGTAGATGAGTGCAGGTATGACTGAGTGTCCTGTGTTTGTGGTTGTCTGGGTGAGATGCACAAGGGAGCCGTCAACCAGCCCAGCCCAGATGTTGATTGGAGACAGGATGTAAAGCACAGATGGTTTTAAAGTGCAGAGAAATGCTCACTTTCTAAAAGTGGTATTTCTAAAATAGTAATATAAAACCTCACTATAAGCAGGATTTTCTATTACCATTCTGGCCATACTAAATATGAAAGGAGCATTCCTCACAGTAGTAGAAAAACGAATTTACTACCAGGACATACAAAAAACATATGTACATGTTCTGCCTTTTACACTACAGAGCACCCCGCCCTATGGGTTACACACAACCTACTTTAGGGGTAACTTATATGTAAAAAGTGGAAGTTTAGGGCTTGGCAAGTACTTTCAAATGCCAAGTCGATGTTGCAGTGAAACTGCACACACAGGCCTTGTAATGGCAGGCCTGAGACATGGTTAAGGGGCTACTTATGTGGGTGGCACAATCAGTGCTGCAGGCTTACTAGTAGCATTTAATTTCCAGGCCCTGGGCACAAGTAGTGCACTCTACTAGGGACTTATAGGTAAATTAAATATGCCAATTGGGTATGAACCAATGTTACCCTGTTTAAGGGAGAGAGCATATGCATTTTAGCACTGGTTAGCAGTGGTAAAGTGTGCAGAGTCCTAAAATCAGCAAAAACAGTGTCAGAAAAGTGGAGGGAGGCAGGCAAAAAGTTGGAGAATGACCACCCAAAGGCTGTCAGGTCTAACAGGGAGTTAGACACACTACACAATCTTTAGTTGGGAAAACATCAGCACAAGAGATTGCAGGAGAAATGACACACCACGTGCCTGAACATAGGAAATGTCAACCTACCAAACTGCAATGACCACACATGTCAGTGAGATGACATCAGTAACACAGATCCTGATAGGCTATCTGTCACCCACCACTAGTCACACAAGGGATAGGTACACTGAATGGTTCCAATGATGTACCTGACCAGGAGGAGCACTGTCATAAGGCAATTTGGAAATAAAACACTTGACAATACACATACAACATACCTGTATGTTACTGGAAGTATGGATTGATCAGCTCAGTCCTAGATTCAGCTGCACCTTCCTCATCGGCCTCCTCATCACCTTCCCTGTCCCCACTATCAGCCACTGGTCCAGCTGCTTCCTTCTCATTAGCCAGTGATGGAATCTGACATCTCAGGGCCAGAATTTGTACCATGCAGCAGGCAACTATGATCTGGCATACCTTTTGGGGAGTGTAGAGGAGGGCACCTCCAGAGCAGGAGCCCAAATGTTCTTTCTATAGCACGCCTTGTCTTTCCGTGGGCCTCATTGTAACAGTGTTCCCCAACCTTGGTAGGGTGCCTCACTGGTGCCAGCAGCTAGGGAAGGTTAGGATAGCCAGAGTCATCTGTGTGCAAAAAGGTAGGACCTGTCACAATACCGGTAGAGGCACAAGACTGAATGGGATGACTGTTGACATTACAGTGACACACATCCTATTGCAAACATACCGGTGAGTCAAGCTCTCTCACTCTCTCTCTCTGTAGTTGTGCCATCATGTGTGGAGCATTGCAGTTCCTCAAAATGAAGGTGTCATGCACAGATCCTGGATACTTGGCTGTCACTTGGGAGATGTACCGTTCCGGAAGACACATCACCTGGAACTGATGGAGTAATAGCTTTTCCTGTTCATATAGACTTGTTCATTGGCCCTGGGAGGGACCGAAGCAACGAGAACGCCATCTATGGCCCTTGTCATATGAGGGATGTGTCCAGTATGACAGAAGTCAGCCTTAATAGTAGGCAAATCCACACGTTGGGGGAACTTGTTGTAGCTGTCCATATGTTTCAGAAAAGTAGAGAGTACGTCTGTCAACACAAGACTGAACATGGACTGTGACATCCCTGCTGCCAAAGCCACTGTAATCTGGAAAGAGCAGAAGGCAAGGAAGTGTTGCACAGATACGACCTGTACTGTAGAAGGGATGGCATAGGGATTATGTATAGCAGGCAATAGATCTGGATCCAACTGGGTACATAGTTCCACTATGTGATGTATCACTCCTCCAGGGTTGAAAGGTCCACTAGGAGGCGGTAGACTGGTGCATGTCTCATTCTCACCAATACCGGATATCTGGGATAGAGTGGAAAGAATGTACAACTTGATGACCATTCAACACATGCTAACTAACAAGATTCTTGTTGCTCGCAACAAACACTGTAGACAGACCCCAACATTTGCCACATAACATTATGGCCATATAGAGGCCTCATGTAAACCAACCAAGCTGCCCGTTACAGCCCCTGAACAACAGCATGTCACACACATCACATGTCTAATGTTTCGTGTAAAAGTTGCATATATGCCGAGCACGTCCCACGTATGTACAAATGCCATTGCCTCAGATGGTTTCACCGCTTATGAGGTACCCAGCCACTGGACAAGTACTGGATTTGGCATCCGCCCATCGTACACCACAGTGGCATGATTATCACATTTTTGGGCCCAGCCATGATGGCAGAACATAGAACTACACAGCATTTTGTACATATGCCTAGCATGACACACTTATTTTCCTTTACAAACCATTAAATGTACCTAAAATGGCAGCTGCCTGTCCTGCGTGCACAGGACAGATGGAAGTGAACTAATTCCACCAGTGTATGTTGTTATGGTGGTAGGCAGTCGCAATCGCCGTGCAACTCCTCTTTGGATAACATTGTTGCCAATGGAAGACTGGGGCCAAAGATGATCACCAGCGGTGTTGACGGTCATGTATGCAGCAGCCGTGACCATCATTTACTGTCGCCTAGTTCACTTGACTCCTGACACTCGTGCAAACAAGACCTTCAGTACGTGAGCTGCTGTGCACTGTCTCTGGTGATAGGGCCCCAGCCTTTACTCAAGAGGAGTTGGAGAAACTTGTCCTACCCTTGCATGGACAGGTCTATGGGGCACCAGAGGAGCAGGTGAGCCCAATTCCATTGTCCTGTGTGATAGGAGTGTGTGAAGATGTAAAGCATTGCCACCCCACACAGGGAGTGGATGCATGCAGGGGCTGTAGAGTACATGTGTTTGTGCTGTGAAGACATGTTAGTGTGGGCACATGATGTGTATGATGTGAGTAGTCCACTGCTGCTGATGTGGTGCCACTCTGCATGAGTTTTTCCTTCAGTCTGTGTCCCCCTTGTAGATCAGCGCCCATCAGAACAAGAGGATATGGCGTGTCATCGCCAAGCAAGTGCGGACCCTGGGGATCCATGGCCAGCCGAGCACCTGCAGCAGAAAGCGGTTGGAGGACCTGAGATTCTGGGCCAGGAAGACCGTGAAGGCCCAGCTGGGGACATCCTCCCAATGAGTGAGGAGTGCTCATTGGACCCTGACCCCCCTAAGGGCCAGTATTTTGGCAGTGGCCTACCCTGAGGTGGATGGGAAGCTTGAGAGCAGCACAGCAGCCACAAGGGGGTAAGTACAGATTCCCACCTTGCATATGATAGGCCTTGTTTGTGATTGGATGGCTTACTTGTGGGCAGATGTGCATATGATCAGTGGTAGATGCACATCGACAATGGGTATCAGTCACAGTGGAAGGCTCTGACTCGATAATGTGTGGCAATACAATGCTGTCAGTGTTTATCCAAATGACATATTTTATGGTTAGGTGAGTGTGGACACCCTACCCATTGTGTTTGACCAGCTTCTTCCATCTGCATCAATGTACCTGAGGTGTAAGTGCTATCACATCAATATTTGTCTCACATTATGACTGAGGCTATCGCTATCTTGCACAGTAGCTGCCATGGACTGGTTGTGGGGTTTGGCATCAGGGGTCTCTCTACATGTATGGCCTCAATGGGACAGTATTTTGGCCATGATACCTTACCATGCTGACATATGTTGATTTAAGATTGTAGGATTTGTGTAGGCAAACAACCATGGCATTCTGCTACATGTACCTCTATGTGGGCAAATAGCACAGCAACGTCTAATGTAGAAGCTATCATTCTGTGGACTAAACTTTCCAACTATGGTATGGTAGTAGATGTGGTGAGTCCCTGGAGTCTAACCCTATTGCTTGGATGTCATGCATGACATCGCCCTGGCAGTCACAATGCTGCTATGCAGTGTTTTAACCTTGACCATTTCACTAAGTCAAACTGTTGCCGCAATAACAGGTTTTTGAGCATTGCATCTTGCATTTCACAATGTGTATTTTCTGAAATGCAGTGTCATTTTAATGGCCTGGCATGCCATTATATAATTGGAGAGATAATCATGTTGATCTGTGTTAATGGTAGGTGGTTATTGATCCTTTTTCACCCTATCTTTCTCTCTCGCCTTCCCTCCCTCTCCTCCTCTGTCTTTTTGTGTATCAGCCTCGTCAGGTGAAGTAGAAGGGGCACCGGCGAGTGGGGAAACAGCAGCCCATGGGACCTAGGAGGCTCACATAAGCTCATCAGAGGGGGCCAGTGGGACGGAGGGTGAGGGGAGTGCCACGGGTGAGACAGGATCATCTGTATCATCTTCAGATTCCTCCTCCGGTGGACACTCCCTGGTGGTGGTGGACTCATCTGGGATCAGCCCAGCATCATTCTTGTCCACCACCCCCTTACCAGCACCGCCCTCTCTATAGCTCCCCACCTAGTTGTCTGTGTCTACTCACTCAGAGGAGTGCGTGTCTCCTTTGCTGCAGGCACCTCTGCTCCTGCCCCAGTCAGCCCCACTGCCCTCAGTGAGTAGGCTATTTACCTCCTTAGGTCCATCTGTGTGGGTCAATCAACCATTGTGAATGCCATCCAGGGACTGGCGGCTCAGGTACAACAGAGCAATGCATTCCTGGAAGGCATTCACAGTGCCCTGGCAGGCCAGCAGAGATCCTTTCAGGCTCTGGCGTCCTTGCTGATGGCAGCCAGTGTCACTTTGTTTGCCATCTCCCCTACAGCTACCTCTGCCCAATCCCATACCCCTCTCTCCACACCCATCCAGAGCACACAGTCAGACCGCCATTCATCCACCTCAACAGACACGGTTTGCAGTGACAAACACAGCCACCACCAGACCCACCACCGGCATGCACACAGACAGCACCCACCTGCACACACAACAACATCCACTCCCTACATTGACCCCCACACCATCCCCTCCTTCAGAGACACTATACCACTCACACCTGCTGGCACGAAACCAACACTCCCTGATCCAGCCACAAGTCCCATCATACCCACAGTGACCACACTTTCAGGCCCTCATACATCCACCCCATTCACCACATGTGCACTCACAAAAATACCAACACCCCCACATGCAGCACATCCACCTTACCTGCAGGCACCATCCCAACAGTCACCCATCCACCATGGCATCTCCCTGCACCTTCTCCACCCCTCCTCCCAAAACACCTACACGCCTGCACTCATACACCCACAGACATCCAGCACACATTTACCTTCCACTCACGCACCTGCACCCAAGACACCTACATGTACACACCTCAAAACTACTCCCTCTCCCTCCACTCTCAAACGCTTTTCCCATGACCACTGTTGTGTCCCTAAGAAAAGATTCCTTTATGAGTTTTCCCTCGTCCCTATCACTCTTCCACCCCGTGATTCCCCAAAGAGCACTGTGTCCCTCCCCAAGCCCAGCCCTTCCACATCCCAGTACTCCCCTGACCCCCCTGGTGTTGCCCATGCCCCTCCCCAACCAAAAAACCAACCCTCAAAGCCAAGCTCCCCCTACCAAAGACAAACTGAAAGACACACCACAAAAACCCACACCTAAGCCCAAGCCCCCCCCAAAGCCCAAGGGCAAACACAAGGACTCCCTGTAAGGAAATGCCTCCTTGGCATGGTTGCCCCCTGACTTTTTGCCTTTGCTGATGCTATGTTTACAATTGAAAGTGTGCTGAGGCCTGCTAACCAGGCCCCAGCACCAGTGTTCTTTCCCTAACCTGTACTTTTGTATCCACAATTGGCAGACCCTGGCATCCAGATAAGTCCCTTGTAACTGGTACTTCTAGTACCAAGGGCCCTGATGCCAAGGAAGGTCTCTAAGGGATGCAGCATGTCTTATGCCACCCTGGAGACCTCTCACTCAGCACAGACACACCGCTTGCCAGCTTGTGTGTGCTAGTGAGGACAAAACGAGTAAGTCGACATGGCACTCCCCTCAGGGTGCCATGCCAGCCTCTCACTGCCTATGCAGTATAGGTAAGACACCCCTCTAGCAGGCCTTACAGCCCTAAGGCAGGGTGCACTATACCATAGGTGAGGGTACCAGTGCATGAGCATGGTACCCCTACAGTGTCTAAACAAAACCTTAGACATTGTAAGGGCAGGGTAGCCATAAGAGTATATGGTCTGGGAGTCTGTCAAACACGAACTCCACAGCACCATAATGGCTACACTGAAAACTGGGAAGTTTGGTATCAAACTTCTCAGCACAATAAATGCACACTGATGCCAGTGTACATTTTATTGTAAAATACACCACAGAGGGCACCTTAGAGGTGCCCCCTGAAACTTAACCGACTATCTGTGTAGGCTGACTAGTTCTAGCAGCCTGCCACAAACCGAGACATGTTGCTGGCCCCATGGGGAGAGTGCCTTTGTCACTCTGAGGCCAGTAACAAAGCCTGCACTGGGTGGAGATGCTAACACCTCTCCCAGGCAGGAATTGTCACACCTGGCGGTGAGCCTCAAAGGCTCACCTCCTTTGTGCCAACCCAGCAGGACACTCCAGCTAGTGGAGTTGCCCGCCCCCTCCGGCCAGGCCCCACTTTTGGCGGCAAGGCCGGAGAAAATAATGAGAATAACAAGGAGGAGTCACTGGCCAGTCAGGACAGCCCCTAAGGTGTCCTGAGCTGAGGTGACTCTAACTTTTAGAAATCCTCCATCTTGCAGATGGAGGATTCCCCCAATAGGGTTAGGATTGTGACCCCCTCCCCTTGGGAGGAGGCACAAGGAGGGTGTACCCACCCTCAGGGCTAGTAGCCATTGGCTACTAACCCCCCAGACCTAAACACGCCCTTAAATTTAGTATTTAAGGGCTACCCTGAACCCTAGAAAATTAGATTCCTGCAACTACAAGAAGAAGGACTGCCCAGCTGAAAAACCCCTGCAGCGGAAGACCAGAAGACGACAACTGCCTTGGCTCCAGAAACTCACCGGCCTGTCTCCTGCCTTCCAAAGATCCTGCTCCAGCGACGCCTTCCAAAGGGACCAGCGACCTCGACATCCTCTGAGGACTGCCCCTGCTTCGAAAAGACAAGAAACTCCCGAGGACAGCGGACCTGCTCCAAGAAAAGCTGCAACTTTGTTTCCAGCAGCTTTAAAGAACCCTGCAAGCTCCCCGCAAGAAGCGTGAGACTTGCAATACTGCACCCGGCGACCCCGACTCGGCTGGTGGCGATCCAACACCTCAGGAGGGACCCCAGGACTACTCTGATACTGTGAGTACCAAAACCTGTCCCCCCTGAGCCCCCACAGCGCCGCCTGCAGAGGGAATCCCGAGGCTTCCCCTGACCGCGACTCTTTGAACCTAAAGTCCCGACGCCTGGGAGAGACCCTGTACCCGCAGCCCCCAGGACCTGAAGGACCGGACTTTCACTGGAGAAGTGACCCCCAGGAGTCCCTCTCCCTTGCCCAAGTGGAGGTTTCCCCGAGGAATCCCCCCCTTGCCTGCCTGCAGCGCTGAAGAGATCCCGAGATCTCTCATAGACTAACATTGAAAACCCGACGCTTGTTTCTACACTGCACCCGGCCGCCCCCGCGCTGCTGAGGGTGAAATTTCTGTGTGGGCTTGTGTCCCCCCCGGTGCCCTACAAAACCCCCCTGGTCTGCCCTCCGAAGACGCGGGTACTTACCTGCAAGCAGACCGGAACCGGGGCACCTCCTTCTCTCCATTCTAGCCTATGCGTTTTGGGCACCACTTTGAACTCTGCACCTGACCGGCCCTGAGCTGCTGGTGTGGTGACTTTGGGGTTGCTCTGAACCCCCAACGGTGGGCTACCTTGGACCAAGAACTGAACCCTGTAAGTGTCTTACTTACCTGGTAAAACTAACAAAAACTTACCTCCCCCAGGAACTGTGAAAATTGCACTGTGTCCACTTTTAAAGTAGCTATTTGTCAATAACTTGAAAAGTATACATGCAATTGAAATGATTCAAAGTTCCTAATGTACTTACCTGCAATACCTTTCAAACAAGATATTACATGTTAAATTTGAACCTGTGGTTCTTAAAATAAACTAAGAAAAGATATTTTTCTATAACAAAACCTATTGGCTGGATTTGTCTCTGAGTGTGTGTACCTCATTTATTGTCTATGTGTATGTACAACAAATGCTTAACACTACTCCTTGGATAAGCCTACTGCTCGACCACACTACCACAAAATAGAGCATTAGTATTATCTATTTTTACCACTATTTTACCTCTAAGGGGAACCCTTGGACTCTGTGCATGCTATTCCTTACTTTGAAATAGCACATACAGAGCCAACTTCCTACATTGGTGGATCAGCGGTGGGGTACAAGACTTTGCATTTGCTGGACTACTCAGCCAATACCTGATCACACGACAAATTCCAAAATTGTCATTAGAAATTGATTTTTGCAATTTGAAAAGTTTTCTAAATTCTTAAAAGACCTGCTAGGGCCTTGTGTTAGATCCTGTTTAGCATTTCTTTTAGAGTTTAAAAGTTTGTAAAAGTTTGAATTAGATTCTAGAATCAGTTTTAGTCTCTTAAAAAGTATTCCAACTTTTAGAAGCATAATGTCTAGCACAGATGTGAATGTGGTGGAACTCGACACCACACCTTACCTCCATCTACAGATGAGAGAGCTAAGGTCACTCTGTAAACTAAAGAAAATAACAATGGGCCCCAAACCTACCAAAATACAGCTCCAGGAGCTTTTGGCAGAGTTTGAAAAGGCCAACCCCTCTGAGGGTGGCAACTCAGAGGAAGAGGATAGTGACTTGGAGGACAATTCCCCCTTACCAGTCCTATCTAGGGAGAACAGGGTCCCTCAAACCCTGACTCCTAAAATAATAGTCAGAGATGCTGGTTCCCTCACAGGAGAGACCAACACCTCTGAAATCACTGAGGATAGCCCCAGTGAAGAGGACATCCAGTTAGCCAGGATGGCCAAAAGATTGGCTTTGGAAAGACAGATCCTAGCCATAGAGAGGGAAAGACAAGAGATGGGCCTAGGACCCATCAATGGTGGCAGCAACATAACTAGGGTCAGAGATTCTCCTGACATGTTGAAAATCCCTAAAGGGATTGTAACTAAATATGAAGATGGTGATGACATCACCAAATGGTTCACAGCTTTTGAGAGGGCTTGTGTAACCAGAAAAGTGAACAGATCTCACTGGGGTGCTCTCCTTTGGGAAATGTTCACAGGAAAGTGTAGGGATAGACTCCTCACACTCTCTGGACAAGATGCAGAATCTTATGACCTCATGAAGGGTACCCTGATTGAGGGCTTTGGATTCTCCACTGAGGAGTATAGGATTAGATTCAGGGGGGCTCAAAAATCCTCGAGCCAGACCTGGGTTGACTTTGTAGACTACTCAGTGAAAACACTAGATGGTTGGATTCAAGGCAGTGGTGTAAGTAATTATGATGGGCTGTACAATTTATTTGTGAAAGAACACCTGTTAAGTAATTGTTTCAATGATAAACTGCATCAGCATCTGGTAGACCTAGGACCAATTTCTCCCCAAGAATTGGGAAAGAAGGCGGACCATTGGGTCAAGACAAGGGTGTCCAAGACTTCAACAGGGGGTGACCAAAAGAAAGGGGTCACAAAGACTCCCCAGGGGAAGGGTGATGAGACAACCAAAACTAAAAATAGTAAAGAGTCTTCTACAGGCCCCCAAAAACCTGCACAGGAGGGTGGGCCCAGAGCCTCTTCACAAAACAATGGGTACAAGGGTAAAAACTTTGATCCCAAAAAGGCCTGGTGTCATAGCTGTAAACAGCATGGACACCAAACTGGAGACAAGGCCTGTCCCAAGAAAGGTTCCACTCCAAACTCCCATCCAGGTAACACTGGTATGGCTAGTCTCCAAGTGGGATCAACAGTGTGCCCAGAGCAAATCAGGGTCCACACTGAAGCTACTCTAGTTTCTGAGGGTGGGGTGGATTTAGCCACACTAGCTGTCTGGCCGCCTAACATGCAAAAATACAGACAGCAACTCTTAATTAATGGGACTAGAATAGAGGGCCTGAGGGATACAGGTGCCAGTGTCACCATGGTGACAGAGAAACTGGTTTCCCCTGGCCAATACCTGACTGGAAAAACTTACACAGTCACCAACGCTGACAATCAGAGAAAAGTACATCCCATGGCAATGGTTACTTTAGAATGGGGAGGGGTCAATGGCCTGAAACAGGTGGTGGTCTCCTCAAATATCCCAGTGGACTGTCTGCTTGGAAATGACCTGGAGTGCTCATCATGGGCTGAGGTAGAGCTAAAAACCCATGCAGCAATGCTGGGTATCCCTGAACTGGTGTGTGTGAAAACAAGAGCACAATGCAAGGCACAGGGTGAAAAAGTAGAGCTGGAGTCTGGAAAAATGGCCCAGCCTACCAAGAGAACAGGAAAGTCAGTTGGGAAACCAACTGCAACACAGCAAAAGAAAGGGAACCTCTCTTCTCAGGAAGAAGTTCTGCCCTCTGAGGGAACTGAGCCTTTGGAGCTTGAACCTTATCAGGTTGAGCTCTTAGGCCCAGGGGGACCCTCAAGGGAAGAGCTGTGTAAGGGACAAGAAACCTGTCCCTCTCTTGAAGGCCTTAGGCAGCAAGCTGCTGAAGAGTCCAAAGGCAAGAAAAATGGAACACATAGGGTCTATTGGGAAGATGGGCTCCTGTACACTGAGGCCAGAGACCCCAAACCTGGTGCCACTAGGAGAGTGGTAGTGCCTCAGCTGTTCAGAGAGTTCATCCTAACATTGGCCCATGACATTCCCCTTGCTGGACATTTGGGACAAACCAAGACGTGGGAGAGGTTAGTCAACCACTTCTACTGGCCCAATATGTCCAACATGGTTAAGGAGTTTTGCCTCTCCTGCCCCACCTGTCAAGCCAGTGGTAAGACAGGTGGGCATCCAAAGGCCCCCCTCATTCCACTTCCAGTGGTGGGGGTGCCCTTTGAAAGAGTGGGTGTGGACATAGTTGGTCCACTGGAACCTCCCACAGCCTCAGGAAATATGTATATCCTGGTAGTAGTGGATCATGCTACCAGGTATCCTGAAGCTATTCCCCTTAGGTCGACTACTGCCCCTGCAGTAGCCAAGGCCCTCATTGGTATCTTTACCAGAGTGGGTTTCCCTAAGGAGGTGGTGTCTGACAGAGGTACCAACTTCATGTCAGCATACCTAAAGCACATGTGGAATGAGTGTGGAGTGACTTATAAATTCACTACACCTTACCATCCACAAACTAATGGCTTAGTTGAGAGATTCAACAAGACATTAAAGGGCATGATCATGGGGCTCCCAGAAAAACTCAAAAGGAGATGGGATGTCCTCCTGCCATGTCTGCTTTTCGCTTACAGGGAGGTACCACAGAAGGGAGTAGGGTTCTCACCCTTTGAACTTCTGTTTGGTCATCCTGTAAGGGGACCACTTGCCCTTGTTAAAGAAGGCTGGGAGAGACCTCTCCATGAGCCTAAACAGGACATAGTGGACTATGTACTTGGCCTTCGCTCTAGAATGGCAGAGTACATGGAAAAGGCAACCAAAAACCTTGAGGCCAGCCAACAGCTCCAGAAGTTTTGGTATGACCAAAAGGCTGCACTGGTTGAGTTCCAACCAGGGCAGAAGGTCTGGGTTCTGGAGCCTGTGGCTCCCAGGGCACTCCAGGACAAATGGAGTGGCCCTTACCCAGTACTAGAGAGGAAGAGTCAGGTCACCTACTTGGTGGACCTGGGCACAAGCAGGAGCCCCAAAAGGGTGATCCATGTAAACCGCCTTAAGCTCTTCCACGACAGGGCTGATGTCAATCTGTTGATGGTAACAGATGAGGATCAGGAGGCAGAGAGTGAACCTCTCCCTGATCTTCTGTCATCAGACCCAAAAGATGGTACAGTAGATGGAGTGATCTACTCAGACACCCTCTCTGGCCAACAGCAAGCTGATTGTAGGAGAGTCCTACAACAGTTTCCTGAACTCTTCTCCTTAACCCCTGGTCAGACACACCTGTGTACCCATGATGTGGACACAGGAGACAGCATGCCTGTCAAGAACAAAATCTTTAGACAATCTGACCATGTTAAAGAAAGCATCAAGGTGGAAGTCCACAAGATGCTGGAATTGGGAGTCATTGAGCGCTCTGACAGCCCCTGGGCTAGCCCAGTGGTCTTAGTCCCCAAACCTCACACCAAAGATGGAAAGAAAGAGATGAGGTTTTGTGTGGACTACAGAGGGCTCAATTCTGTCACCAAGACAGATGCCCATCCAATTCCAAGAGCTGATGAGCTCATTGATAAATTAGGTGCTGCCAAATTTCTAAGTACCTTTGACTTGACAGCAGGGTACTGGCAAATAAAAATGGCACCTGGAGCAAAAGAAAAGACAGCATTCTCCACACCTGATGGGCATTATCAGTTTACTGTTATGCCCTTTGGTTTAAAGAATGCCCCTGCCACCTTCCAAAGGTTGGTGAATCAAGTCCTTGCTGGCTTGGAGTCCTTTAGCACAGCTTATCTTGATGATATTGCTGTCTTTAGCTCCACCTGGCAGGATCACCTGGTCCACCTGAGGAAGGTTTTGAAGGCTCTGCAATCTGCAGGCCTCTCTATCAAGGCATCCAAATGCCAGATAGGGCAGGGAACTGTGGTTTACTTGGGACACCTTGTAGGTGGAGGCCAAGTTCAGCCACTCCAACCCAAGATCCAGACTATTCTGGACTGGGTAGCTCCAAAAACCCAGACTCAAGTCAGGGCATTCCTTGGCTTGACTGGGTATTACAGGAGGTTTGTGAAGGGATATGGATCCATTGTGACAGCCCTCACTGAACTCACCTCCAAGAAAATGCCCAAGAAAGTAAACTGGACTGTGGACTGCCAACAGGCCTTTGACACCCTGAAACAGGCAATGTGCTCAGCACCAGTTCTCAAAGCTCCAGATTATTCTAAGCAGTTCATTGTGCAGACTGATGCCTCTGAACATGGGATAGGGGCAGTTTTGTCCCAAACAAATGATGATGGCCTTGACCAGCCTGTTGCTTTCATTAGCAGGAGGTTACTCCCCAGGGAGCAGCGTTGGAGTGCCATTGAGAGGGAGGCCTTTGCTGTGGTTTGGTCCCTGAAGAAGCTGAGACCATACCTCTTTGGGACTCACTTCCTAGTTCAAACCGACCACAGACCTCTCAAATGGCTGATGCAAATGAAAGGTGAAAATCCTAAACTGTTGAGGTGGTCCATCTCCCTACAGGGAATGGACTTTATAGTGGAACACAGACCTGGGACTGCCCATGCCAATGCAGATGGCCTTTCCAGGTTCTTCCACTTAGAAAATGAAGACTCTCTTGGGAAAGGTTAGTCTCATCCTCTTTCGTTTGGGGGGGGGTTGTGTAAGGAAATGCCTCCTTGGCATGGTTGCCCCCTGACTTTTTGCCTTTGCTGATGCTATGTTTACAATTGAAAGTGTGCTGAGGCCTGCTAACCAGGCCCCAGCACCAGTGTTCTTTCCCTAACCTGTACTTTTGTATCCACAATTGGCAGACCCTGGCATCCAGATAAGTCCCTTGTAACTGGTACTTCTAGTACCAAGGGCCCTGATGCCAAGGAAGGTCTCTAAGGGATGCAGCATGTCTTATGCCACCCTGGAGACCTCTCACTCAGCACAGACACACCGCTTGCCAGCTTGTGTGTGCTAGTGAGGACAAAACGAGTAAGTCGACATGGCACTCCCCTCAGGGTGCCATGCCAGCCTCTCACTGCCTATGCAGTATAGGTAAGACACCCCTCTAGCAGGCCTTACAGCCCTAAGGCAGGGTGCACTATACCATAGGTGAGGGTACCAGTGCATGAGCATGGTACCCCTACAGTGTCTAAACAAAACCTTAGACATTGTAAGGGCAGGGTAGCCATAAGAGTATATGGTCTGGGAGTCTGTCAAACACGAACTCCACAGCACCATAATGGCTACACTGAAAACTGGGAAGTTTGGTATCAAACTTCTCAGCACAATAAATGCACACTGATGCCAGTGTACATTTTATTGTAAAATACACCACAGAGGGCACCTTAGAGGTGCCCCCTGAAACTTAACCGACTATCTGTGTAGGCTGACTAGTTCTAGCAGCCTGCCACAAACCGAGACATGTTGCTGGCCCCATGGGGAGAGTGCCTTTGTCACTCTGAGGCCAGTAACAAAGCCTGCACTGGGTGGAGATGCTAACACCTCTCCCAGGCAGGAATTGTCACACCTGGCGGTGAGCCTCAAAGGCTCACCTCCTTTGTGCCAACCCAGCAGGACACTCCAGCTAGTGGAGTTGCCCGCCCCCTCCGGCCAGGCCCCACTTTTGGCGGCAAGGCCGGAGAAAATAATGAGAATAACAAGGAGGAGTCACTGGCCAGTCAGGACAGCCCCTAAGGTGTCCTGAGCTGAGGTGACTCTAACTTTTAGAAATCCTCCATCTTGCAGATGGAGGATTCCCCCAATAGGGTTAGGATTGTGACCCCCTCCCCTTGGGAGGAGGCACAAGGAGGGTGTACCCACCCTCAGGGCTAGTAGCCATTGGCTACTAACCCCCCAGACCTAAACACGCCCTTAAATTTAGTATTTAAGGGCTACCCTGAACCCTAGAAAATTAGATTCCTGCAACTACAAGAAGAAGGACTGCCCAGCTGAAAAACCCCTGCAGCGGAAGACCAGAAGACGACAACTGCCTTGGCTCCAGAAACTCACCGGCCTGTCTCCTGCCTTCCAAAGATCCTGCTCCAGCGACGCCTTCCAAAGGGACCAGCGACCTCGACATCCTCTGAGGACTGCCCCTGCTTCGAAAAGACAAGAAACTCCCGAGGACAGCGGACCTGCTCCAAGAAAAGCTGCAACTTTGTTTCCAGCAGCTTTAAAGAACCCTGCAAGCTCCCCGCAAGAAGCGTGAGACTTGCAATACTGCACCCGGCGACCCCGACTCGGCTGGTGGCGATCCAACACCTCAGGAGGGACCCCAGGACTACTCTGATACTGTGAGTACCAAAACCTGTCCCCCCTGAGCCCCCACAGCGCCGCCTGCAGAGGGAATCCCGAGGCTTCCCCTGACCGCGACTCTTTGAACCTAAAGTCCCGACGCCTGGGAGAGACCCTGTACCCGCAGCCCCCAGGACCTGAAGGACCGGACTTTCACTGGAGAAGTGACCCCCAGGAGTCCCTCTCCCTTGCCCAAGTGGAGGTTTCCCCGAGGAATCCCCCCCTTGCCTGCCTGCAGCGCTGAAGAGATCCCGAGATCTCTCATAGACTAACATTGAAAACCCGACGCTTGTTTCTACACTGCACCCGGCCGCCCCCGCGCTGCTGAGGGTGAAATTTCTGTGTGGGCTTGTGTCCCCCCCGGTGCCCTACAAAACCCCCCTGGTCTGCCCTCCGAAGACGCGGGTACTTACCTGCAAGCAGACCGGAACCGGGGCACCTCCTTCTCTCCATTCTAGCCTATGCGTTTTGGGCACCACTTTGAACTCTGCACCTGACCGGCCCTGAGCTGCTGGTGTGGTGACTTTGGGGTTGCTCTGAACCCCCAACGGTGGGCTACCTTGGACCAAGAACTGAACCCTGTAAGTGTCTTACTTACCTGGTAAAACTAACAAAAACTTACCTCCCCCAGGAACTGTGAAAATTGCACTAAGTGTCCACTTTTAAAGTAGCTATTTGTCAATAACTTGAAAAGTATACATGCAATTGAAATGATTCAAAGTTCCTAATGTACTTACCTGCAATACCTTTCAAACAAGATATTACATGTTAAATTTGAACCTGTGGTTCTTAAAATAAACTAAGAAAAGATATTTTTCTATAACAAAACCTATTGGCTGGATTTGTCTCTGAGTGTGTGTACCTCATTTATTGTCTATGTGTATGTACAACAAATGCTTAACACTACTCCTTGGATAAGCCTACTGCTCGACCACACTACCACAAAATAGAGCATTAGTATTATCTATTTTTACCACTATTTTACCTCTAAGGGGAACCCTTGGACTCTGTGCATGCTATTCCTTACTTTGAAATAGCACATACAGAGCCAACTTCCTACACTCCCTCCCAAACCCAAACCCCCCATAACCACCATCCCATCATCCCTGAGGTGCCTGCCTGCCCCCTTGATGCCCCTACCATGTGGAAGCCACTTTGCAGTCAGGAGTCAAGTTGGGGCAATTACAAGTGCCATAAGTGCTGGGGCACTTGGACTTTTTGGACTGGCCGGTTGGCCTATTTTGTACATATATTTTGATGTTATGACTAATATATATGGGCCAACCGCCTTCTGGTCTTGTTGAAGACATACTTGTCCTGCCTTTTCTTTGTGATGAATGTGTTGTATTTGTGCTGTTTCGTTTGTGTGTGTTATGTGTATATGATTTGATTGTGTTGCAGCATGTGTTATGTGGTTTACTTGTGCATTATACTTGGTGTGATGTTTTGTGATGGTGTTGTGTGGCATTGTGTGGTTGTTGTGTGTGTGTGCTTATGTGTGGTGATAAATTTGTCATATGCGTTGTGTGGTGTGTGGACTTGGTATGCCATCTGGCATTGTATGGCAATGTTTTGGTATTGTTTGGTTTTGTGTGGTTGTAACGTGTTGCTGTTTCATGTGGAGGTGTGCAGTTTTGTTCCTTGCCAATGCCTTTGTGTGTTTGAGGTAGTGATGTTCTTGTGTATCTGTGGTATTGTGTATGTTCATGTGAGACAATGGCGTTGATGTGTGTGTGTGTGCATGGTGGTGTGTTGATGGAACGTGTATTTTGACTGTGGCGTGTGTAGTTTGTGTGTGCATGTGTGTATGTTGGTGTGTGTGCGTGTTGGTACAGGTGTTTGTTAGCATGTGTGTGTGTTGGTTGCTTGCCATCCCTGATGTGTGTGTTGTGTGTGGGTGTAATGCCTTTCCCTCTAGAGTGTGCTAGGTGGGTGGTTGTCTTCATCACCATTGCTGGTTCTGGAGTCGTAAGGCAATCAGGAGCAATGGGAAGACTTCAAGTTCAGGTTTCATGGTGGCTCCGAACTGTGTTCCTTAAAATGAGTGCCTCCTTTTATACTGTTTGCTTCCTCCAGGGTTTTGGTTGCGGTCCAACCGCCCCCCGAAACCCTGGTGGTGTGCAACCTCAGAATATGCTTGCAGTAACATGGTCCCCTCCGGACTGGAGATGCCTGCCGCCAGCCGCTGTGGTCCGTCTACACTGGCAGTACTGGCAGTGTATTGAGTGTGTTCTGTTGGGAACAGCGCCATTGTCATAATATGGCAGTCTTCTCTACCGGGCTGGCAGTGGTGCGAACGCCACCTTCACCGTTGAGGTCCTAAGACTGCCAAACTCGTAATGAGGGCCTCAGGCTTTGGGGACAGTTAAATGGTGGCCCAATAACCTATTCTCTACTCTCATTCTAGTTGTCAAGAAGAACTCTTGGTATCATGTTTCACTGTTTTCAATCTTATTTGCCACATATAAACAAAATGGTAACAGAATGTGAGCTATTGTTGAGTTATCTGTCCTGTGATCCCGGCGGCCTCCAAAACTACCACAGTCTAGGCCCTGATTCTCCCACTCCTGATAATGTGAACTTCCTGAACTTAGGCTTTCTTAATGCGTCATTAGTAAGTTGTCCTAAATTCGGCAGCAAAAGTGGTTTTATTCCTCATGAATATTATTGCGGATCAGCTCCCCAAACTTCATTGGCTCCTGAGAGGGAAGAGCTGCTTGTACGAGGGCCTATGCTTCTGTCATAAGGCATTTTATTGCCATAGGAAAGACAATGACATTAATAAGTTATTTCTTCAATATATACTCAAACTAGAACTTTGAGATCCTCATATTAGTTCCAAATGTCCGTCAGTAAATTGAAAGAATGCAAAAATTGGTGTTGTCTGTTATCAATTGTAAAGTTTAAAATAGAATGCTTTTTCATCTTCGCTCTTAGCCCATTCTGGGGCAGTTTAGGTATGACCTAAAAACTTGCTGTTTTGACCTCAACATTAAATAAAGCACGAGAAAAGAAGTCAGGGCACTCATGAATCCATGGTATTGTGTATAATCTTCATTTGAACAATGCCAGTTGTTACATATGAAAAACAAGTCCGTTCAATAGTCCTTCTTGTATTTACAGTTTATATGGCAATCAAAGCCTATATACTTGAAGCAGCAAATCTTGAAAATATTGAAAATACATAATATGTAGAAGTACAGCAACTGTTCATGCAGCAAACACAGCCAACACGTGTTTCATCCTGCGAGAAAATTTTTTCTCATAAGGACTTCGTCAGGGCTGAAAATAAATGAAAGCAATGACTATACATTAAGTATGTCAATCAGAATATGTCAGAGCAGAACACAACCAATTTCCAAACGTGACATTGGTGAGCATAGGCGAACATGTCAAATGTGACTTCTGTGCCCAAAAAATTACAATCAGATTGAAATAATTCAAAGTCTCATACACAGATGAGAAGCCAACATGTATTATAGAGGAAGCCCAAGTCAGTTTGGGCAATAGAGCCCTCCACTAAAATATCAAAATTCAGCTATAAAGTGCCCAAGGTCAATGCAACACCCGATGTGCACGTCTCTATAAAGTTGGCAAATACCGGCACCAAACCGTACAGAGTGTCAACGTGATAAGGAGAGTCGAAAGGAGTGTCACGATAATCCGCAGAAAAACATAAACAGAAAGGGGAAGAGGGGGAGAAAGCCCCTGGTAAGTCAACAAGTTCGTTAGGACATACCTTAGCTTATAATAAAATACATTGAATAGGGAAAGTCTTTGCGCGAAAAGCTGCAGTGTCTACGGGAATAACAAAAGAGCAACAACTATAATTAAAACTATCACTAAATATCCGTATTCAAAAAGAAAAACACCCAGTAAAGTAAAGCTTAGGACAGTAAGCCTCCACTGACCTTCAAAACCATATATTAGTCCAACATCATCGAAGTGTGATTGAAGTGATCACAATTCCTTATCTATGATAAAGTAAATCGAGCGTATGGTAAGTGACAAAAGGTAATTCAATCTTTCCCGAGGGAACTAAATAATATGTCAGAGTAGAATCAAGAAGAAAAGTTAAAACCCGGTTTGCACACACGCTCACTCACCTAACTGATGCTGCAAATATTAGTAGTGGGAGAGAACGCGGACCGATCGTCACGCGGCGTTCCCAGTCTAAGATTCAACGTCGGAAACTATCGGCTGGAGAAAATGTTATTTAAACCATCAGCGCGTACGCGTAAGTCACACCAATGGAAAGAGGACTGGATTAAGGACTGTGGGCGCCATCTTAGAGGGATAATAATGTAGGTTGCAAAGAGGAGTATATTCAAAATGCGAGCCTTAACTATGGGATGTCAGGCCCCTCATAAACGGAAATCCCCAAGAGCCATCCACAGGGAAATGGGCTAGATAGTAATAGTGAACCGAGTCCAGCATGATAATAATAAAACATCAAACGACCGTGAAAAAACCCATCATTGACCAACTCCACTAGCCCGATTGCAAATAAATATATAGCCAAGGATTAGCGAGAGAAAAAATAAAATTGAGAATAGAAAAGACAGAGTAAATGAGGCGTGTCACGATTGTAGATCATGCCATCTGTGTGAATATTATAACCACTTAGTCTGATAGTTTATAACCCATGTTTTTTTGGTGTGCTTATACGTGATGATAAAGTATATATAATATGATGGAAATACCACCCTTTGAGTATAATAAAGTTGCGTTTGTGACAGTGGTAGTTAAGCAAAAATTATATTTTCACAATTCAAGTGACAGAACGACATGTAATGTCTATAGAGACAACCAAACCTGCAATGATATCATAATCACTTAACTGAGTGATGGGATATAAAATTTCATAGGAAATAGCACAACAACCAAAGTAATATTAGAGAAATGACTAGATCCCTAGTCAGAGAACCAGATCTAATACATATAGCAACTTTGGTCACAGTAAAAAGGGGACTGAGTAATGAGAAATTCAACTTTTACATTGTGATTAGTTACCATCAGTTGTGTTAATGCAGTTAATTAGTCAGAATTTGTATAGAGAGTCAAACTTCATACATTTAAGAACGGTTACCAACATGTAACTCAATCTCCCAAGTAATACTCCATCTCAAAGTTGGTATTCAGACCATCCTCAACCCCTCTGAGTTTGAGGATCCAGTAGCATTCTTTTTTCCTGAGGGCTAGCTCTCTATTGCCCCCTCTAGGATCTCTATTAACCAGGTCAAATCCAAAGAACTCAAATCCAACCGAGTTTATACGTTTTGGACAGTATCGCATATGGTTTACTATGGGGTATCTGTCATCCCCCTGTCTCAGGGCTCTGAAATGCTCACTTACCCTAGTTTTGAGTGGTCTGATAGTGCTTCCAATATAGTACAAACCACAGTCACATAAGATCATGTAGATGACAAATTTACTATCACATGTGATATTGTGATTTATGTTAAACTGCAGCCCAGTAGAGCTCATATATGTAGAAATACCCGATTTGGCCCATTTACACATGCCACAGTGTCCACATTTAAAGAAACCCTTACTGCGGACCGTAAGCCAGTTGTCATGTGTCTGTCTATTGTCAAAATTAGTACATTGAATGTTCTTTAGAGTTCTCCCTCTTCTAAAGGTAAAGATTGGAGTATTTGAGAGTATCTTTGCCAAGTTAGAATCAGCTGTTAGGATATACCAATATCTGTTCATACATTGTCGTAATAGAGTAGCTGTTTTCGTGTAGTTGACCACACAGCGAATGGCATTATCTCTAGGTCTGGCTTTATGAACCAATGTATCTGATCTTTTAAGTCGCATGACCCTAGTCCGAGCCTTGTTAATAACATTTGCCGAATAACCCCGTGTCTTAAATCTAATGCTCATATCATCAACGCATGGTACAAAGTCTGTATCAAGGCTACAATTACGTCTGGCCCTCACCATCTCACCATATGGGATCGAATTGATTTGATGAGTGGGATGCGCACTCTTTGCATGTAAAATAGAATTGCAGGAAGTACTTTTCCTGTACAGTCGACTCTCTATTTTGTTGTTGCAAATAATAAGTTCCACATCAAGGAAAGCAATGTTTGTCACACTATGTTCTGAGGTGAAATGGATATTAAAATCATTGATGTTAAGATAGTTTATAAATCCATTAAGTTTCTGTAAATCACCAGTCCAAATCATCAAACAATCGTCAATATATCTGCCCCAATAGAGTATGTCTGAAATCCATTCTCCTCCCTCACTGCTCCAGATTTTGTTGTGTTCGAACAGACCCATAAAAAGATTAGCATAAGATGGTGAAAATTTAGAACCCATAGCAACCCCTTGTCTTTGGCAATACCAGTCATTTTTAAACAAGAAAAAATTGTTATTCAGAATCACATCCACCATATCAATCAGCATATTGGTATGGCCATAAAGGTTAGCTGGTCTCCTGTAAAGGAAGTGACGTAGGGCCTCCTTTCCTTGTTCATGGTTAATACTAGTGTATAAGGAGGTAACATCTAGTGTAACAAGTATCATACCTGGTTCCCAAGTAATGTCAGTTAATATGCTAAGAATATGTTTAGTATCCTTAATATAAGATGGTAAGTTCCCAACAAATGGCTGTAGGAAAATGTCAACATACTCAGAAAGTCTCTCAGTAGGCCCACCTATGCCTGAAACAATAGGTCTACCCGGTGGGGAGGTAGGATTCTTATGTATTTTAGGTAAAATGTAAATACAAGGGTTTCTGGGTCTGTGCACACGAAGGTACAAAAATTCTTCTTTTTTCAAAAGTGAACGTCCCAAACATTCATGCAAGAATTTGTTGATTTTATTCGTGAGTGCAGGGATAGGATCTGAAGAGATCTTTTCATAACAGGCAACATCACCTAGTTGTCTATATAACTCCTGATCGTAATCTGCCGTATTCATAATCACAATGTTACCTCCCTTGTCTGCTTCTTTTATGGTGATATCCCCATTAGTACGTAGTTGTTTCAAAATAATGCTTTCTGCTTGGCTCAAGTTCTGATGCCAAACATGCTGTTGAGTAGCGTTTTTCAGTTCCAGTCTATTAAGATCACGCCAGACTACTTTAAAGAAAGTATCAATACAGTTATCTCTCACCAGAGTTGGTATCCAGCTTGATTTATTTCTTAAACCACTAGGGAGTGTGTCAGATGGAATATCAAGATCTGATAGGATATGTGATATAGTAGTCGGATCTTGCTCGCAGTCAGCAATTGACAGTAAAGTGGCTGTATCCTGGATGTCCTTGATGGACAAAGGATGTTCCCCATCGTGAGCATTAAGAAAGATATCAGAATCACTAGTGTTAGGTTGGTTCATAAAATGTTTCTTTATTTTCAGGCGTCTAATGAATTTAAAAAAATCAATTTTAGTTCTCTGAAAATCTCCAAAATCACTGGGGCAGAACCCCAGACCTTTACTGAGAAGTGAAATATCGTGACTAGTGAGTTCCAGTTTGGAGAGATTGATAATGTTAATAGACCCACTGTCAGAAATGTCTATTTTGGTTTGTTCCAAGATCTTGTTTTCATTCCTTTCTTTCCATCTGTGTGTTCTGCTTCTCCCACCCCTCCTGGTTTTCCTGGATCTACTGTACGTCGACTTGTCTCCCATTGTCCCTGTCTTATCCTCTGGACCTCTGTTAAAAAAGGAGGGAGTACCTTGTTGTGCTGCCCTATCCTGTCTGGAAGCGCTTGAGGAAGCACTTATGTCACTATTGTTGGTGGAGATACTATTCAATGAGGATGAAGAGCCCATATCAAAAGTATGTGGGGGTTCGTTTCTTGTAATTAAATGATCGTATTTACGTGAAAACGTAAAGATTCTGCCATTTTTGTAGTCCAACTCATCACGTCTAAGTTTATGAGCTTTTCTCTGTGTGATCTCGTTTTGATGTTGTTCTATGATTTCATTAAGAATTTTGAAGTTTTTTGCAGTTGGTTCCTCCAGACCCATATTCTTAATTTCTGTTTCTAGTTCCAAGATTTCTGTTTGAAGTCTAGTCACTTTCCTCTCAGAGTTTTCTATCAGTATATTCATTAGTCTGAGTGAGCTTGAGACCAGTTCACGTTCCCAACTGTCCAAGAGGTCTGGATCAAGATCATCAAACGTCGGGAAAATATGTGATCTTAGTCCCCTTGGTATTCTATTCAGTTTAACATATTGTTTTAAGGTGGCCCCATCCCACCATTTCGACACCTCCTGTTTCTTCAATTTTTCTAATCTGAAGAATTTATCTCGAAGCCCCAGTTTGTTATGTTGGGCACCAGATGAGTGTGATTTGGGTAAGGTCCCTGTCTGCTCTAAGTTGCCGAAGATGTCAGCTGCTAATCTATCCCGGTCCATGATTACAAATACGATATATAAGAACAATGTACAAAAGTTATAGACAAAGTAGAAAGGTCTGGAGCCGCACCCCTATGCTAGAAACTAGAAAGACAAAAGCAAAAGAACTTAGGAAGAAAGTCATAGGATCAGGGCGCTCACAGTGTGTCCCAAAGTAACATTGCTACTAGTATGCGGCACGGTGCTCCTGGCAGAAGGATCTTCCCAAATCCTCCAATGTACTGGCATTGTTCAAATGAAGATTATACACAATACCATGGATTCATGAGTGCCCTGACTTCTTTTCTCTAGCATTGCGAGTTTCCTTGGAAACATTGGAGGATTTGGGAAGATCCTTCTGCCAGGAGCATCTGATCCTATGACTTTCTTCCTAAGTTCTTTTGCTTTTGTCTTTCTAGTTTCTAGCATAGGGGTGCGGCTCCAGACCTTTCTACTTTGTCTATAACTTTTGTGAACTGGTCTCAAGCTCACTCAGACTAATGAATATACTGATAGAAAACTCTGAGAGGAAAGTGACTAGACTTCAAACAGAAATCTTGGAACTAGAAACAGAAATTAAGAATATGGGTCTGGAGGAACCAACTGCAAAAAACTTCAAAATTCTTAATGAAATCATAGAACAACATCAAAACGAGATCACACAGAGAAAAGCTCATAAACTTAGACGTGATGAGTTGGACTACAAAAATGGCAGAATCTTTACGTTTTCACGTAAATACGATCATTTAATTACAAGAAACGAACCCCCACATACTTTTGATATGGGCTCTTCATCCTCATTGAATAGTATCTCCACCAACAATAGTGACATAAGTGCTTCCTCAAGCGCTTCCAGACAGGATAGGGCAGCACAACAAGGTACTCCCTCCTTTTTTAACAGAGGTCCAGAGGATAAGACAGGGACAATGGGAGACAAGTTGACGTACAGTAGATCCAGGAAAACCAGGAGGGGTGGGAGAAGCAGAACACACAGATGGAAAGAAAGGAATGAAAACAAGATCTTGGAACAAACCAAAATAGACATTTCTGACAGTGGGTCTATTAACATTATCAATCTCTCCAAACTGGAACTCACTAGTCACGATATTTCACTTCTCAGTAAAGGTCTGGGGTTCTGCCCCGGTGATTTTGGAGATTTTCAGAGAACTAAAATTGATTTTTTTAAATTCATTAGACGCCTGAAAATAAAGAAACATTTTATGAACCAACCTAACACTAGTGATTCTGATATCTTTCTTAATGCTCACGATGGGGAACATCCTTTGTCCATCAAGGACATCCAGGATACAGCCACTTTACTGTCAATTGCTGACTGCGAGCAAGATCCGACTACTATATCACATATCCTATCAGATCTTGATATTCCATCTGACACACTCCCTAGTGGTTTAAGAAATAAATCAAGCTGGATACCAACTCTGGTGAGAGATAACTGTATTGATACTTTCTTTAAAGTAGTCTGGCGTGATCTTAATAGACTGGAACTGAAAAACGCTACTCAACAGCATGTTTGGCATCAGAACTTGAGCCAAGCAGAAAGCATTATTTTGAAACAACTACGTACTAATGGGGATATCACCATAAAAGAAGCAGACAAGGGAGGTAACATTGTGATTATGAATACGGCAGATTACGATCAGGAGTTATATAGACAACTAGGTGATGTTGCCTGTTATGAAAAGATCTCTTCAGATCCTATCCCTGCACTCACGAATAAAATCAACAAATTCTTGCATGAATGTTTGGGACGTTCACTTTTGAAAAAAGAAGAATTTTTGTACCTTCGTGTGCACAGACCCAGAAACCCTTGTATTTACATTTTACCTAAAATACATAAGAATCCTACCTCCCCACCGGGTAGACCTATTGTTTCAGGCATAGGTGGGCCTACTGAGAGACTTTCTGAGTATGTTGACATTTTCCTACAGCCATTTGTTGGGAACTTACCATCTTATATTAAGGATACTAAACATATTCTTAGCATATTAACTGACATTACTTGGGAACCAGGTATGATACTTGTTACACTAGATGTTACCTCCTTATACACTAGTATTAACCATGAACAAGGAAAGGAGGACCTACGTCACTTCCTTTACAGGAGACCAGCTAACCTTTATGGCCATACCAATATGCTGATTGATATGGTGGATGTGATTCTGAATAACAATTTTTTCTTGTTTAAAAATGACTGGTATTGCCAAAGACAAGGGGTTGCTATGGGTTCTAAATTTTCACCATCTTATGCTAATCTTTTTATGGGTCTGTTCGAACACAACAAAATCTGGAGCAGTGAGGGAGGAGAATGGATTTCGGACATACTCTATTGGGGCAGATATATTGACGATTGTTTGATGATTTGGACTGGTGATTTACAGAAACTTAATGGATTTATAAACTATCTTAACATCAATGATTTTAATATCCATTTCACCTCAGAACATAGTGTGACAAACATTGCTTTCCTTGATGTGGAACTTATTATTTGCAACAACAAAATAGAGAGTCGACTGTACAGGAAAAGTACTTCCTGCAATTCTATTTTACATGCAAAGAGTGCGCATCCCACTCATCAAATCAATTCGATCCCATATGGTGAGATGGTGAGGGCCAGACGTAATTGTAGCCTTGATACAGACTTTGTACCATGCGTTGATGATATGAGCATTAGATTTAAGACACGGGGTTATTCGGCAAATGTTATTAACAAGGCTCGGACTAGGGTCATGCGACTTAAAAGATCAGATACATTGGTTCATAAAGCCAGACCTAGAGATAATGCCATTCGCTGTGTGGTCAACTACACGAAAACAGCTACTCTATTACGACAATGTATGAACAGATATTGGTATATCCTAACAGCTGATTCTAACTTGGCAAAGATACTCTCAAATACTCCAATCTTTACCTTTAGAAGAGGGAGAACTCTAAAGAACATTCTATGTACTAATTTTGACAATAGACAGACACATGACAACTGGCTTACGGTCCGCAGTAAGGGTTTCTTTAAATGTGGACACTGTGGCATGTGTAAATGGGCCAAATCGGGTATTTCTACATATATGAGCTCTACTGGGCTGCAGTTTAACATAAATCACAATATCACATGTGATAGTAAATTTGTCATCTACATGATCTTATGTGACTGTGGTTTGTACTATATTGGAAGCACTATCAGACCACTCAAAACTAGGGTAAGTGAGCATTTCAGAGCCCTGAGACAGGGGGATGACAGATACCCCATAGTAAACCATATGCGATACTGTCCAAAACGTATAAACTCGGTTGGATTTGAGTTCTTTGGATTTGACCTGGTTAATAGAGATCCTAGAGGGGGCAATAGAGAGCTAGCCCTCAGGAAAAAAGAATGCTACTGGATCCTCAAACTCAGAGGGGTTGAGGATGGTCTGAATACCAACTTTGAGATGGAGTATTACTTGGGAGATTGAGTTACATGTTGGTAACCGTTCTTAAATGTATGAAGTTTGACTCTCTATACAAATTCTGACTAATTAACTGCATTAACACAACTGATGGTAACTAATCACAATGTAAAAGTTGAATTTCTCATTACTCAGTCCCCTTTTTACTGTGACCAAAGTTGCTATATGTATTAGATCTGGTTCTCTGACTAGGGATCTAGTCATTTCTCTAATATTACTTTGGTTGTTGTGCTATTTCCTATGAAATTTTATATCCCATCACTCAGTTAAGTGATTATGATATCATTGCAGGTTTGGTTGTCTCTATAGACATTACATGTCGTTCTGTCACTTGAATTGTGAAAATATAATTTTTGCTTAACTACCACTGTCACAAACGCAACTTTATTATACTCAAAGGGTGGTATTTCCATCATATTATATATACTTTATCATCACGTATAAGCACACCAAAAAAACATGGGTTATAAACTATCAGACTAAGTGGTTATAATATTCACACAGATGGCATGATCTACAATCGTGACACGCCTCATTTACTCTGTCTTTTCTATTCTCAATTTTATTTTTTCTCTCGCTAATCCTTGGCTATATATTTATTTGCAATCGGGCTAGTGGAGTTGGTCAATGATGGGTTTTTTCACGGTCGTTTGATGTTTTATTATTATCATGCTGGACTCGGTTCACTATTACTATCTAGCCCATTTCCCTGTGGATGGCTCTTGGGGATTTCCGTTTATGAGGGGCCTGACATCCCATAGTTAAGGCTCGCATTTTGAATATACTCCTCTTTGCAACCTACATTATTATCCCTCTAAGATGGCGCCCACAGTCCTTAATCCAGTCCTCTTTCCATTGGTGTGACTTACGCGTACGCGCTGATGGTTTAAATAACATTTTCTCCAGCCGGTAGTTTCCGACGTTGAATCTTAGACTGGGAACGCCGCGTGACGATCGGTCCGCGTTCTCTCCCACTACTAATATTTGCAGCATCAGTTAGGTGAGTGAGCGTGTGTGCAAACCGGGTTTTAACTTTTCTTCTTGATTCTACTCTGACATATTATTTAGTTCCCTCGGGAAAGATTGAATTACCTTTTGTCACTTACCATACGCTCGATTTACTTTATCATAGATAAGGAATTGTGATCACTTCAATCACACTTCGATGATGTTGGACTAATATATGGTTTTGAAGGTCAGTGGAGGCTTACTGTCCTAAGCTTTACTTTACTGGGTGTTTTTCTTTTTGAATACGGATATTTAGTGATAGTTTTAATTATAGTTGTTGCTCTTTTGTTATTCCCGTAGACACTGCAGCTTTTCGCGCAAAGACTTTCCCTATTCAATGTATTTTATTATAAGCTAAGGTATGTCCTAACGAACTTGTTGACTTACCAGGGGCTTTCTCCCCCTCTTCCCCTTTCTGTTTATGTTTTTCTGCGGATTATCGTGACACTCCTTTCGACTCTCCTTATCACGTTGACACTCTGTACGGTTTGGTGCCGGTATTTGCCAACTTTGTAGAGACGTGCACATCGGGTGTTGCATTGACCTTGGGCACTTTATAGCTGAATTTTGATATTTTAGTGGAGGGCTCTATTGCCCAAACTGACTTGGGCTTCCTCTATAATACATGTTGGCTTCTCATCTGTGTATGAGACTTTGAATTATTTCAATCTGATTGTAATTTTTTGGGCACAGAAGTCACATTTGACATGTTCGCCTATGCTCACCAATGTCACGTTTGGAAATTGGTCGTGTTCTGCTCTGACATATTCTGATTGACATACTTAATGTATAGTCATTGCTTTCATTTATTTTCAGCCCTGACGAAGTCCTTATGAGAACAAATTTTCTCGCAGGATGAAACACGTGTTGGCTGTGTTTGCTGCATGAACAGTTGCTGTACTTCTACATATTATGTATTTTCAATATTTTCAAGATTTGCTGCTTCAAGTATATAGGCTTTGATTGCCATATAAACTGTAAATACAAGAAGGACTATTGAACGGACTTGTTTTTCATATGTAACAACTGGCATTGTTCAAATGAAGATTATACACAATACCATGGATTCATGAGTGCCCTGACTTCTTTTCTCTAGCATTGCGAGTTTCCTTGGAAACATTGGAGGATTTGGGAAGATCCTTCTGCCAGGAGCACCGTGCCGCATACTAGTAGCAATGTTACTTTGGGACACACTGTGAGCGCCCTGATCCTATGACTTTCTTCCTAAGTTCTTTTGCTTTTGTCATTAAATAAAGCACGTTTGCAGTCAGGGACACCTCTTCTTAAGGTACACACGTTTTATGCACAGTATAAATGTACTAAATGGACAACTCCAAAATAGCAAAAAAGGGCTTAGCATTCTAGGGGGAAAAGGAAAAGACTTAGCAGGCAAGGGGTTTGTTGTATCCTAAAGAGAGGTGCATGGGTAGTTTTCAATTCTTTCTGACATGAAAGAACTGTGGAGAAAACTTGGGGCCGTATTTATACTTTTGTGCGTCAAAAAATTTAACGCCTGCTAACGCCATTCCAAAGCGCCATGCGGGCGCCTTATTTATGGAATGGCGTTAGCTGGCGGAGCTGCCTGGTGTGCTTAAAAAAAATGACTTACACCAGGCAGCGCCGGCGTAGGGGAAAATGGAGCTTGGGCATCAAAAAATGGGGCAAGTCAGACTGAGGCAAATTTTTCGCCTCAACCCGATTTGCGCCATTTTTTTAGACTCCCAACCCCCATTGAAATGACTACTGTCTTAGCAAAGACAGGAGTCATGCCCCCTTGCCCAATGGCCATGCCCAGGGGACTTATGTCCCCTGGGCATGGTCATTGGGCATAGTGGCATGTAGGGGGGCACAAATCAGGCCCCCCTATGCCACAATTTGTTTTTAAAAAAAATACTTACCTGAACTTACCTTAAGTTCCCTGGGATGGGTCCCTCTTGGGTGTCCTCCTGGGGTGGGCAAGGGTGGCAGGGGGTGTCCCTGGTGGTATGGGAGGGCACCTCTGGGCTCCTTCCGAGCCCACAGGTCCCTTAACGCCTGCCCTGACCAGGCGTTAAAAAATGACGCTAAAACGGCTGGACGTCATTTTTTTTGACCCGCCCACTCCTGGGCGTCATTTTTGCCCGGGAGTGTAAATACGGCGCACATGCCTCGGAGTCATTTTTTAGACGGGAACGCCTACCTTGCATATCATTAACGCAAGGTAGGTGTCCACGCTAAAAAATGACGCAAACTCCAAGATCTTTGGCGCTAGACGGGTCTAACGCCAAAGTATAAATATGGAGTTAGTTTTGCGTAGGAATTGCGTCAAAAAAACGACGCAATTCCGGCGCAAACAGAGTATAAATATGCCCCTTGATGTGTAGTGGTAGTACTTTCCAGATCCTGGGCGATGACTTAGAAAAACATGCCTTCTTGTTCTGCTTTTATTCACACCACTTTCCTTTCGGCGTGGCGAAACCCTGTATTTTTGCAGCAATGTTGTTAAAACTGCATTTGATCACCCCGAATAAATGGGTTTAAATAACTAAAAGTATTAGAAAATGCCCCAACAGGTGACAGGCGTTCCCTAATTGATACTGTTGTTCAAAATGGTAAGCTTTGAATGATTAGCTTTGTTTGTTGAATATAGAAATTGGTCATAACAAGTAACAAACCAATTAGACGTATGGTATGCACTGCATTTGATAGAGAACGGGCTTTCAGTAAAATAGTATTTACACTGCTACGAGCAGTTGATTATCCAATTTACCAAATAGAGTTAACATTTCTAATGGATTTCAAATTCATGAATTTAAATATGAATCTGCTGATTAAATCTCTATATGAATGAAAGCAATCAGAAAAAGTGTAGACACAAGGCAAAGTAAAAGAAGCGAACGTGATGAGAAGAATAGCTTTAGTTAATGAGACTTATCATTACACGAATTGGAGACACATAGACAATTCTAAAAATTGTTTTACTACTGCATAAACTAATCAACTATAAATTAATCGTTGACTGCAATCAGGATAGGACCAAAGTGAAAATTAATGTACAAATGAAAGTGGGTTCGGTTGATGACAGATTTAATTTTATTAACATTTTCAAAGGAAACTTATGTTTTTTGAGCTGCTAAGAATGTTTCACTGAATTACAGTCTTAAACAGTGTTAAAAAAATTGTTAACGTCGCATAAGGAGTTGGAAAAAACACCACGGCCTACATATACGAAGACTTTGGGACATATTTAAGTAAAGTGGCGCTGCACATAGGCAGGGTAGGGGGCAATAGAGCCTCTGAGCAGGTGCTAAAAGTGATGAAAAAAATGACGCAAGGAAATCTGTTAGATTTCCTTGTGCCATCTTTTTGGCCCCCCTAACGTGGTATGCTCCCTTTGCATACATTATGCCTGGCAAAGGCATAATTTAGCACAAAGGGTTACAAAGTAGTGTAATGCATGTATTGCACCACTTTGTAAATATGATGCTGTGTTTCTGGCCTTCTAATGCCACTTTAGCATAAAAAATAATGCTAATGTGGCATTAGAATGGCGCGAGGGGCTTTCAAATATGCCCCCTTGTGCCAGTGTAAAGGCATACAAAGTAGCACAAAGCGACACAAAGGCTTAGAGGGTATTTACTTTTCAGCGCAAATAGTAATTTCCATTTAAAGGTGCTGTTTTCTATGTGCACACAAGACTTTTTCCTTCTTTGTACCTCTTTGCATCATGGAGTTCTTCCTTTGGTGTTACTTGTGTCGACCTGCGCAAACACCTGTAGTTTTTGATGCAAATTTCAGTTTACAAAGAAAGGCAAACCAAGCTTTTAATCAAAACCTAACACCTCCCTTAAAAAGACGCTTGCAAGGAGAAATGTTTTTATTTCTCCAAAAATTCCCAAACAATATGTGGAATGTTTCAGAACATGTCTAGGTATAGGATTTTACATTGGACTTCGTAGGTGCCCAGTACCAATCCTATGCTAGACAGCATGCACACTCCTATCCACTATGGATCAAAGAATGTGCATGGAACTAGGCAGCCTTATAGTGCATCAGTACAGCAGCAGGAGAGTTTTAATAAATATGTCTTGTTCCTACTTTCTCCCCCTTGCACAATACAGTGCAGCACAAAATGCTATTCACAAGCCTATGTGCAAAGCTTACACCTCTGCCTTGCTGTCCCGTTCTGTGTAGAGATCTTCGCCCAAACTGCGGAGTCTTTGCACTTGTAAGGATATAATTTAGTAGTGAAAGTGGGGAAGACAGGGGATTGGGTAGAAAATGGGGAATACCTACTACTTGAGCATAACGTTTTTTTCTTTGTCCTCATACACCTCACCGAAACTCCTATATCAGCCCCATAGTTGAGCCTGTCACCACTTCCCAAAAAGAGCTGATTCTGCCGAGGAGCCCCCAATTTCTCTCACATAGGCTTCCAGTGGTAGATGCTGTACCCGCGATAGCCAGACCTCGAGAGATGGGGAGGAGAAATAATCATTGGACAACCAACCAAACCTTTTTATATAATCGCTAAAGCTACAACCACATTCAGCTTCCCTGCCCATCAAACAGGGGGGCCCACATTCTTTTTTTCCTCTTGGATGAGCCTCCTACCACCAAGTCCATTTTTGCAAAATAAAAAAGGGCTTGCAGCCAGTCTTTGAGCAAGGAAGGCGTAATTGCTGTCCATTTACGACAAATTTCCCTCCTGGCTACCAAAATGGAATAGAAAATTAGGTCCTTGTCTGTTCTACTAATGTTATGGCTTCCTCCAACTACTCTTTGAGTCTGGCCAAAAATAATCAAAGGGAGAGTTATCAAAATCTCCCATCCCAATACCTGAGATAGAAATTTACCAAGATCTTTCCAAAAGAGCTCCACCCCTGGGCACTCATAAAACATATGGAGGTCAGAAGCAAGCTGTAAATCACATTTAGGACATTTAGTTACCTTATTACTACCTATTCTAGAGAGTCTTCCAGGGGAAAGGTATGCTCTATGTATCGTAAACAGATGATTCCTCTGAAGAGATGTCAGCTTGACAATCCTAAACAAAGTTGTCACCGAGGATACCCACCAATGCACGACTTCCCCCTGTGGCATACTCCTCCCCCATAGGGAGGTGGGCAATATAAATTCCCCATCCAAACCTTCTACTGTCTCCCAATACCACCTTGAAACCCGCTTAAATTTAGGGCACTCAGATAACACCAGTTCTTCTAAAAAGCCAGCTGGTCAATATACCACTTGTGATTATCGTAACCAGCCTTTTACTTGAGCGAACTTCAATATGGAAAAGGTACACCCCAACTTCACCTCCAGATCTTCCAGAGGAATTAGCATTCCATCACAAAACAGATCCACCCAGGACGTTATCCCTGCCTTCTTCAGTGGTAATATCAAAACGTCCCTAAAACATTCAGTGGTATCAGGAGTGTCCCAAATTGGAGCATGTGGACTGTAGTAACTAACTCCTGCTGCCAGCCTCAAATAGTACCAACTTGTTGCGAGATCACAGAGGATTTTATGTTTTATTTTTTTAAAGAATGTTGGGTCTCCAAACTTTAAAAAAAAAACCTTAACAGCTCCCCTAACCAAGCTCAACATAGCTTTAAACATTACACCGATCGCTGAGGCATTGGGAACAGAAAACAACATTTTTACTGAATTCAACTGAAAGGCCCAGGCATAATAGTTAAAATCCGGGAGTGCTAGCCCCTCTTTCTCCCTCTTTCTCCTCAATTTTTTCCATGATATCCTAGATCCCTTTGATGCCCAAACAAAGGAGGTAATAGCCTGTTGAAGCTTTAACAAATACTGCTTATGCAATAACAAATGTATAGAGCTGAACAAAAAGTTAAGTTTAGGCAAAATCATCATCTTCACCAAGTTAACCCTCCCTATCAGTGTCAGGGGCAGATAGATCCATGTCTGAAGGGATCTGCACCCTTCCTCTATCACTGATTTTAAATTTGTTAGTGCAAGCTGTTGAATGTCCTGAGTATATAGAAACGCTAAATATCTAACACTCCCTTCAATTGTATCTGTCCCACCGACAAATGATTCCAAGCCATGACCTCTGTCTTCTCTGCGTTTACCCGAAATCCTGAAACTCTACCAACATTTTCAGCTAATGACTGAAGCCTAGGCAAGGCAGAAACCAGGTCAGCCATGTAAATTAAAAGGTTGTCTGCATATAGAGCCAGATTATTCACCCAACCATTGCACTCAAAAGGAGCAGTAGCCGATGCTAGAGGCTCTATATACAAATCAAACAATAACGGAGAAAGAGGACAATCTTGCCTAGTACCTCTCGTGATCTTCAAAGGCTCAATAAGATTACAGTTTACTAAAACTCTGGCACTGGGACCTCTGTATATTAAATCTATAGCTCCACAAAAGTTTCTCCCTAAACCAGCCGATCTCAAGATGAATATTAAGTATCTCCAGTTCACCCTATCAAAGGCCTTCATTGCATCCAAAGTAACCACAGCCAGGGGAGTTTCAAATGATGTAGCCATATCTATTGCCCCCACCAAATTGTAGGTTAATTCATAGAGAAAACTACCCTTGATAAAAACCTTTTTGGTCAGGGTGAATTAGTCGACCCATCACTCTGCTGAGTCTATCGGCAAGAATCTTAGTGAATATCTTATAGTCACAGTTTAGCAGAGAGATGGGTCTATAAGATTCACACTTAACCGGACTTTTACCCGGTTTCCGAATTAAAGCAATCGTAGCCTAATTCCAAGAACCAGGAATAGGGTCCCTGTCTTCAAAGATTGCAGAACTGGAATTATTGACTCCGCCATCCGTTTATAAAATTCCATAGGAATGCCATTGGGTCCAGGTGCCTTACCATCTTTACTAACCAACAGCACCTTCCTGATTTCCGCCGCCGAGATCGGCTGTTCAAAGCAATTTGTTCTTCTTGTAATATGGTTGGGAGCATGTCATCTTCCAACCAAGTACCGATATCCTCCTCTCTTACCTCAGCTTCTTCTTTATACAATTCAAAAAAGAAAGAATGGAAAGCTACCTCCATTTCCTCCCTATTCGAAGATCTCTTGCCTGCTTGATTTAACTCTCCTTCCTTAATATAGTTCCTTACCAGATCTCGCTTACATTTCCAAGCTAGTAGCTTACCTGCACTCTCCCCATACTCAAAGTGTGCTAGTTTATTAGCCTCTACTCTTTTGGTGATTCTGACTTGTAACACCTCCTCCAACTGAAGCCTTAACTCCTTCAACTTAAACTCCAAAACCTCAGCCTCCTCCTGCTTAGTTTCCCTCAACAGTTGCCTCCTCACTTTATGCATTTCCTGTTCCAACTGTAAAATAGTGTCCCTATACTGCCTATTTTTATAACTAGCTATATTGATAGCCTTACCTCTCATGACTGCTTTAAAAGTGTCCCATGTCACTGCCAGCGAGGCCGTATCTAAATGGATTTTAATAAAGACCTCCGCCTCTATCTGCAACTGATAAAGGGCCTTCAAGTCTTGCAGTAACGTACGGTCAAACGTCCATCTGCTACCCACAGACTGTCCAGCCACCTTTAAATCTAATACCACTGCTGCGTGATCTGAGAGGTGGGTGGGTAAATAAGTGATATTATCTACCAAATCTTCAAGCCTGCAGTCAATAAGAAAGTAATCTGTGTGAGAGGCGTGCTTATATTTCTGATTATAAAAAGAAAACTCCCTTAATACTTTCTTCCGCTGCCGCCATACATCCCTTAACCCCCACTCTTTCATTAATCCTCTCAAAAAACTTTGAGATTTTGGAGTCCCTAATGACCTACACTTCTCAGACCTATCCAGATTATTATCTAGCACTACATTAAAATCCCCAGCAATTAGGACCGGATACGGGAAGTCGACTAACTGTGAAATTTTTTTTTCAAGTGACCCAGTATCGTCACAATTTGGACCATAAAACCCTGCCACAATAAATGTTCTGTCAAAAATTTGTAACTTAACTATAATCCATCTACCCACTGGGTCAGATCGTACCTCTAACAATCCTGCCTTAATCCCATGCTTAACTAAAATGGCAATAAGGCGAATAAATGTACCCATGCTAGCTTTTTAAAGAGGCCAACCCCCTCATCTCTAGTTAGATAAGTCTCTTGTAGAATTAGAATTTTAGTTGGGGAGTCTTTTAAAAATTGTAAAATTTTGCCTCTCCTATCCTTTGTTCTTAATCCATTCACATTCCAAGAGAGTAACTGAACAGAAGAGGGGTCCCAGCATTTACTACTCTCTGCCCCTTCAGGAACATGCAGTACCTTCAAGTTATTTCTCCTTGAATTATTTTCTAATTGTTCCAATTTATTCTGGAGGGCCTGCTCAAAAAGTCCTGAATGTCAACTTTGTTCACTTCAATGTTCCTTTTCAAAGTCACCACCATAACTTACAGGGCCTGTGTTCTTAATGACAAAAGATCCAACCTTTCTTCCAATGCCTCACAGACCTCTCTATTCTGTGCCTGTTTTTTTCTGAGGTGGCAAACCCATTCCCGATATCCTTCGAGAGAGAAAGTATCATTGCTTCTACTGAAGATTCTTTGCTAGAAGCTTGTCGAGGGGGGCCCGACTGATCAACCGGAACCTGACTTGGGAGACTACCCTTCAAAGAGCTCTGTGTTACTTTGACGCTAGGGTCCTTGCTGCCAGTAGCCTGAGGAGAGGGGAACCCCCACCCACTCTGGACTGACTGCACACCAAAGCATCATGGGGTGTCAACTTCTTGAAAGGAGCCCCCTGATTCACGACACGTCGTGTCTGATTATTCTTGCATCTCCTTAGTGCCTTGGAAATCCTTCTCCTGGATAGATTCTAAATAAGAAGCATCCACCCCACGTAGTGCAAAGTTCCTGAAATCCACCAACTCAGCCAGTGAAGTGAATTTTTCCTCCCACCCTTTTTTCTTACTCTTCAGAACTGGAAGGCTCCTTCTTGTGGAACAGAACAGGAAAAAGGTACATCAGGATGTCCAACCTAAATAGGAAAGACAGTCTGAGGGATTTGCACCAACAACCCTAGTCTGTCAGGCCCATCTATGTACAGCTTTTTGGTGAGGCACCCAAATATGCCAGTACAGTGGGTGGACCGTCAGTTTGCCCAGCAGAGGTGCTCTGTCACATTTGAGGTGGGGTACACGGTGCTCCCAATTCCAAATGAGGCCCTCTGTCTGACTTATCATGCTTTCCATCATGTGGGACCCAGATTTATTCCAGTAATACTGGCATACTGTGCTTTTCCAAGACTCCTTAGATCCACTTAATCAGCTTAACTGATCATCCCTCACAAGAAGAGTTGCCAGGGCCGTTTCTTCTTTTCTATTCAGGTATCAGAGCTGTGAAATGCATTAACTATCTATACTCATGCCTGATCATTTGAAATGAGGAAAATCTCTGAAGGCATTAGTCTTTGTATGACTGACCATTAGTTTAATTTGCTAATCCTCCAGCAACATAGCACTGTCTGGGATAACAGCTATGCTTTATGAACCTGTAAAATAACATATGCAGGATAAAATACCCCATGCTGTGCGTTATAAGGATATTGCAAGTCACTGAGTTCCAAAAACTTACAAAATCCTTATTAAGTACACCACGGGTATATTATCCCATGTAATACATGGTCACATGATCATCTTTCCCACAAACCACTTAAAACCTTGGTGCGTATCTCTTTCATATGAAAGAGCGAGCATGTTTGCAAACATGAAGAATCAAAATAAATCCTCTGTTGCAAAATGAAACGCATCAAATCTGCTACATATTTGCTGCAAACAGATATTAGAAACAGTTCAATACAAGTCAGTTTTTTAAATAAAACAAACCTGGAGTAGCTCAGAACTAATAGAAATATGCAAAAGATATTCACTTATCTCTGTCTAATAAGTGCAAAAAATATTCTCTCTGCTTGTCATTGTGAGTGATTAAATTAGAACAGAAGAAAAGAAAAGCAACATTCTGTGCGTTTCAGTAAACAGGTCCTTTACTTAGGCTCCATGACCTGACCTGCCTTTAATCTCTACTGCTGGCTCTGGCAGCAGGCATGTGATGTCAGAACTTGACTGTAATAACCTTATAATAGACCCCTTCTGCCATATTTTATTTTATAATCTGCAACTTGGTGCATTACAAGTCGCCAATTATAAAGAAAACGAATGAGTGCCGTTTATACAGGAATCACAGAATTACATGTATTGTAACAAAATCAAATATGCATCTTTTCCACCTTATGTCATAAATTAGAAAATAAAGGATGCCCAGTGTTACGTATTAGCTGTTAAAGTTTGAAAAGTGAGACAAATTACTTTTAACCCGAAGGGTGCCTTGGACGAGCTAGGCTCGCCCACGGCCACGGTTACCGTGTGCCGAGGACGAGTCCAGCTCGGTCTGCACCTGGCACATAGGGGGAGTGCTAAGGCTTCCCCCGTGGGCCTCCCACCCACACCCCTCATCGGGAATGGAAGAGGAATCTCCCCCCTTCTACCCCAACCCCCCCAATCCCTCCACAGTGATGTCTGATGACGTCAGCACGCGAGCCCATGCTGACTTCATCAGAGGTCACCTCTCATGCTTCCAGCACAATGCAGTGGAGAAATGCTCAGGAGGAGGGGGCAGGCAGAGGCATGAAAGGAAAGGCCTTCCCTTTTATGTTTCTGCAAGCATTTCTGCTGCCCCATCGCGATGCGACCAGACACCAGGGATTTTTTTTTTATACTTACGTATAAGGGAAGCGGCCCCTTGGGCAAGGGCTGCTCCCCAGGTGGGTAAAATATTTTTAGGCCTTTTCTGCCCCCCCCTGGCGGCAGATCAGCCTATTATAATTAGGCCGATCACCCCCGGTGGGGGGTAGAAACCCTTAGACACCAGGGATTTTTTTATATTTACTTTATGTTTTTATGTATGGGGAGTAACCCCTTAGGCAAGGGTCACTCCCCTGCGGGGCAAATTATATTTAGGCCATTTCTGCCTCCGTGCGGGCAGATCGGCCTATATTTATTTGGCCAATCTGCCCCCAAAGGGAGCAGAAACAACTAGATTTTTATTTGTTTGTGTCAATTTCATGCAAGGGAAGCAACCCCTCAGGCAAGGGTCGTTCTCTTGGGGGGCAAATTTATTTTAGGCCATTTCTGCCCCCCTTGGGGGCAGATCGGCCTATTTTAATTATGCCAAGCTGCCGCCAAGGTGGGCAGAAACCCCTAGGCACCAGGGATTTTTATTTTTTTGCGCCAATTTCACGTAAGGGGAGCAACCTTATAGACAAGGGTCACTCTCCTGAGGGGGCTCATTTATTTTAGGCCATTTATGCTCCCCTTGGGGGCAGATCGGCCTATTTCCATTAGGCCAATCTGCCCCTGGGGGGGGCAGAAACCACTAAGGTTACTAAACAAAGGAGGTTAATGCTATTCGTCGCACATCTGAAAACAAGGAACTAACAAACGTACTCAAATCATATATAAAGTCTTGTGAAGGGTGCCGTCCTGGTTAGGAGACCCAACCACCAAGGGTCTCAAAGTGCACAGAACATAAGCGGAAACCCATGTCATGTGCTGTAAGGTACAAAATGCAAAAGAGAAAGAGCAACCAGGGCACTCAACAAAAATCAGTCCGAAATATATATAAGGTTGCAGATTTTTTTTTAATCCTTAATGTTGGAAAGATCCAATAAGTGCTCAGTGAAAAATAAGTCCATATGTTAGGCAAGGCATATCAAAGTAGAGAAACAGCCAACATGTGTTTCGTCCAACTGACTTTTTCAAGGATGAAAATGAAAAACAGATAGGCACTCTTAAAAGTAATAGCTACCATCCTGGTAGATACAATAAACAAAGATGTATCCAATTAGAATTAAAGTTGCAGCAAAAAGATTAGAATGCATGGAACTAGGACATGCAAGCATACTCTAAATAGAGATACTCTCATTACCGAAGAGGTGAGCACGTATACAAAGAAAAAAAATGTCCACACTGGCAAAAGCGGTGGATTAAGGCCAGAGGTGAGAAAATACAGTTAATGTAAAGAATTAAAAAAGTGAAGAGATGCCCCGTGAATGGTGAGTGTAGACAACAGTCTGATTAGAAAACAATACAAAGAATAGTGGAAAAACTGGAAATAGTGCGCAGTAAGCCCATCAGAGACCAGGGAAGACTTTTTTTCAAAATAAGAGGGTGGGGGTATGGCCATACCCCCACCCCAAATAAATTGGACCAAAGTTGTTCCTCCCACCAGTGGGAACATGGGACAATTACCCCCAATCCACACCCCGGGGGGGCAGAAAGTCTAATAGATGCCTGGGAAATAAAAATAAAAAAATAGTGTGATGATGGCTACCAACCGGTAAGGGCATGGTTATGCCCCCACCCCAACTGAAGGGGGTAACAGTCGTTCAGCTCTCCCCCCACACACTAAAGCAAGGGGACATTTGTTTATTTTGGATTTTGGTTTTACATTTGGGCCATGAGAGCTTGGCTAACTCTCAAAATCGTCCCACTTGGAATAGTGAGGACTGCACTTTTTGGACTTTGGGACGCTGCCATGTAGAAATATCCACGAGACCTAGACACATCTGAAAACTAAACATCTGGGTGAGTCCAGGGTGGTGTGCTTCACGTGCACCCAGCACCATTTTCTTACCCACAATGTCCTGCAAACCTCCAACTTTGCTGGAAATCACACATTTTCTCCACATTTTTGTGATGGAACCTTCCGGAATTTGGAGCAATCCACAAAATTCCTACCAGCATTGTTTCATCTATACCGAAAAAAAGTTTGCCCCACTTGTCAGCCTAAAAATGTTTTTTTTTTTCAAACTGCCCTTTTGGACCCGTTTGGTTTCCCCTAAATTTCAACATGTTTTTGGCTCTTCCCTGTCACAGGCACTTGGCCCACCTACGCAAGTGAGGTATCATTTTTACCAGGTGACGGTGGGAAACATTGGGTGGTAGGAAATTTGTCCCAGTGCGGTGTTCCCACACAGAAATGTGAGGAAAATGTGATTTTTTAGCTAAATTTGAGATTTCTGGGTAAGAAAACATTCGAAGATCCACACGTCACACCTCCCTGGATTCCCTCGGGTGTCTAGTTTTCAGAAATGGTTGGGTTTGGTAGGTTTCCCTATATGGCTGCTGAGCCCAGGACCAAAACACAGCTTCCTCCCCCTGCAAAAACAGGTAGTTTAGTATTTGTTAATTTTGATGTGGCACTTAGGCCCTCATTACAACCCTGGCGGACGGTGTTAAAGCGGCGGTAAGACCGGCAACAGGCCAGTGGTAAAAAATTTGCAATTACGACCGTGGCGGAAACCGCCAACAAAGACAGCCACTTTAACACTCCGACCACCACGGCGGTACAAACAAACAGAGCGGCGGTCACCGCCAACAGACAGACGGGAGACAATGTACCGCCCACACTATTATGACAGGCCAATCCGCCACCTTTTCCGGGGCGGATTCACTGCGGATAAAAACACAGCGGAAACAGGAATTCCGAAGGGAAAACGCTCACCTCTACACACCCCACGAGGAACGAGGACACCATGGACCCGGAATTCTAAATTCTACGTGCGATAGTCTTCCTGCTCCTCTACCAGGAGCATGAACGCCGGCGGAGTGCAAAGCCACAGTTTCTCAAGTCTCTACAGTGGGTGGTTTGCCCACTGCATTATCCTGGGGAGTGCAAAGCCACAGTGTCTCAAGTCTCTACAGTGGGTGGCTTGCCCACTGCATTATCCTGGGGAGTGCAAAGCCACAGTCTCTCAAGTCTCTACAGTGGGTGGCTTGCCCACTGTTCCATCCTGGGGAGTGCAAAGCCATAGTCTCTCAAGTCTCTACAGTGAGTGGCTTGCCCACTGTTCCATCCTGGGGAGTGCAAAGCCACAGTCTCTCAAGTCTCTACAGTGGGTGGCTTGCCCACTGTTCAATCCTGGGGAGTGCAAAGCCACAGTCTCTCAAGTAGATAACAGTCTCCACTGGTTCTGGAGGGGGCATGGTGCCCAGAGTGCTTCATCCTGCTAAGGACTGAGGTAGTGGACGCCTTTCTCCACTTGTCCTGGAGGGGGCCTGGTGCCCAGAGTGCTTCATCCTGCTAAGGACAGAGGTAGTGGATGTGATTCTCCAATGGTTCTGGAAGGGGCCTTGTGCCCAGAGTGCTTCATCCTGCTAAGGACAGAGGTAGTGGATGTGATACTCCACTGGTTCTGGAGGGGGCCTTGTGCCTAGAGTTCTTCATCCTGCTAAGGACAGAGGTAGTGGATGTGATTCTCCACTGGTTCTGGAGGGGGCATGGTGCCCAGAGTGCTTCATCCTGCTAAGGACAAAGGTAGTGGATGTGATTCTCCACTGGTTCTGGAAAGGGCATGGTGCCCCGAGTGCTTCATTCCCCCCGTGACGGACTCAGTAGAGTCAGTGCCCTTGGCGCTCATGGGCCAGCAGTGCTTGAGACGGCAGTGCCCTGTTCAGTGGTGCTTGAGGCGGCGGTCTCCATTGCAGGGACTCAGCTGCTGGCGGTCCTTCATGGCCCAACGGGGCTTTTGCTGGCAGTCCTTCATGGCCCAGCGGGGCTTTTGATGGCGGTCTTTCATGGCCCAGCAGGGCTGGTGCTGGCGGTCCTTTATGGCCCAGCGGGGCTGGTGCTGGCGGTGGCCTCCTGGGCAGCAGGGCTGGTGCTGGCGGTCCTGTCCTGGGCAGCTGGACTGGCGCTGGCGGTCCTGTCCTGGACAGCTGGGCTGGTGCTGGCGGTTCTGTCCTGGCCAGCTGGGCTGGTGATGGCGGTTCTGTCCTGGGAAGCTGGGCTGGTGCTGGCGGTCCTGTCGTGGGCAGCTGGGCTGGTGCTGGCGGTGGCCTCCTGGGCAGCGGGGATGATGGTGGTCTTCTCCGCCGTGCTGCTCTTCCCAGACTTGCCGGGTTTCTTGTGGACCTTCCCCACCTTGGAAGGTGTCATAGCTGACTCCACACTCCCACCGGGACCCCTGGGAGTGGCTTTGGTGGCTGGAGTCTTCCCCCTCTCCAGCCGGGCACTGGCCAACTCCTGATGCTTCACAGGTGGGGGACTGTCTGTGCTGTGGCTCCGTGCCACACTGGCTGCCCTGGTGGCTGGTGCACTCCCGATTCCGGTGACTACAGGCACCACTGGTCCCGGAGATATTGTGGCTGAGGTGCTAGTTCGGGACCTAGGAGACGGACGGGGTGGGAGAGGTGTGGGAAAGAGGTCACGGTGGGACAGGAAAAGTTTTTTTGACACACTGGGACGGGTAGCTGGAGGGGGTTTGGGAGTGGAAGAAGAGGTTGTGGTTGTAGGAGGTGTTTGTTTGCTGACTTTGGGTAAAGGTGGATGCGCTGGAGGCTGTCGTGAGGTGGATGGCTGTTGGGTGGGTGTGTGCCTCCATTTGTGTATCTTGGGAGGGGGCGTCACAGACACACTGGGAGAGGATACAGGGGACGTGTGAATGGTAGTGGGGGTGGTGACTGCACGTGAGTGGGGTGTGGTGATGGGTGTACTGGAGAGGGACATAGTGACTGTAGAGGTAGTGCAGGCAGGTGTGAGTGTAGACGAGACTGGGAGGGAGGAGGGAGACGAGGAGGAGGGGGACACATTGGAGGCAGTTGATGTTGGTATGTCTGCATGTGTGTGTGTTGCTTGCGTGAGTGCCTGTGGGATGTGTGGTGCTTATGTTTGCCTGAGCTTCCCTTGTGTGTTGAGGTGTGTGCATTCTGGTCTGTAGGTGTGCTTGGGATAGGCTGAGGTACAGGAGATTGGGTCGGGGTGGAGGAAGTTGGAGGGGGGAGGAGGGAGGCTAGACACAGGGACAATGGCTGCCATCAGTGCTGAGGCCAGAGGCTGAAAAGCTCGCTGAAGGGCCGCCTGACCAGAGTGAATGCCCTCCAGGAATGCATTTGTTTGTTGCAACTGCCTTTCTACACCCTGAATGGCATTCAAAATGGTAGACTGCCCAACAGTGAGGGACCTGAGGAGGTCAATGGCCTCCTCACTGAGGGCAGCAGCGGTGACTGGGGCAGGGCCTGAGGTGCCTGGGGTGAAGGTGATGACCACCCTCCCGGGTGAGCGGGCACGGGGCGAAGGCTGAGGGGCTGCTGGGAGGGCAGTGCTGGAAGGGGGGGTGGCGGCTGTACCTGTAGATGGGGGGGCACAGATGTTGATGCCACCACAAGGGAGCTCCCATCAGAAGACGAGTCCGTGCCGCGGGTGTCAGCTCCTGTCCCCTCCATGGAGCTCCCCTCACCCCCCGTCCCACTGGTGAACTCCGAGTCCGTAGTGTCGCCCTCCAGGGCCATGTGGGATGCAGCTCCCTCGTGCTCCAGTGCCACTGCTCCTCCGCCTGATGATGCTAATGCACACAAGAACAGGGAGACCACAAAAAGGGGGGGGAAAGACAGAAGAAAGACATTTTGAGTGCATGCATTACCGCTACAGTTGGCGGACATGACAGACACAGAAGCCCCCTGCACTATGCCGCGCTCTTGGGCTCCACTGTTCAATTCCTGGGAAATGGCCTACAAGGCTATGGACAACATCTGACACATACATGACACAGGGGCATGACTAGATGTACTTGGCACTCTACAGAGGTGGGCTGGGGTGCCACCTGGCCTGCCTTACGGAGGGACCTTGCCTACGGAACTCGACCTGGCCTAGGGAAACCCACAGCCCACCTCCCCCACCCAGACCCCTCCACTGCACGCAAAGTGAGCAGAATGCGAGTGTACTCACCCCCTTGTGGCTGCTGTGATGCCCTCAAGTGCCCATCCAACTCCGGGTACGCCACTGCCAGGATCCTGAACATCAGGGGGGTCATGGTGCGACGGGCACCCCTCCCACATTGGGAGGCCATCCCCAGCTGAGCCTCCGCCGTCTTCTTACTCCAGCGGTGAATGTCCTCCCATCTTTTCCGGCAGTGGGTGCTCCGTCTGTGGTAGACCCCCAGGGTCCGAACGTCCTTGGCGATGGCATGCCAAATATGTTTTTTCTGGTGGGCGCTGACCTACATGATTTGTACAGGGGAAAGAGAAAGTTATTACCAACTGCACCGTCAAAGTGATTGGCCCCATCCCTACCCTTGCCATGTGGCACATGCACTCACCGTCGTTTCATGCACGCCGCACTCTCCCCCCTTCCTTCTTACATCCACCTCTCTCCACACAGGCATAGCCCATACATCATGCTCCCAGTGTACTTACCTGTTTGTCTGGAGGACCGTAGAGTAGCGTGTACTGGGGGAGGACCCCGTACACGAGTTTCTCCAACTCCTCCGATGTGAAGGCAGGGGCCCTTTCCCCAGACACTCGAGCCATTGTCTCTTCCGGACCGAGGTCACAGCAGCACTTGCAGTGTAGGTCCTCTTCTGTCGAAGATCAGGTATTGAGTGATTGAACAGATAGAAAATGGCAGTCACGTCCGCTGCGGTGCATACCGTCACCACCGGCGTACATCGTCATTGGCTCCTGGGACCCATGGGGTCCAATGTTAACCAATGCAGCATTGCGCTGCGGTCTTCAACCTCTTACCGCGACGGTGTACAACGCCAGCGCAGTTACCTCACATCCCATTGCCCCACTTTACAGGTCAGGCAGCCGCCATTTCAGGGGCCCACATGGCTTCATTTTCAACTGCGTAAAACATACCTAGGCCTAGACTCAACACACATACAGGCCACTTTTTGAGTATGAATGGTGTTCTGTGTAAGCTGTGGGTACGTAGCTCTGAGTTGTTTGACTCTGTGCTTGCTGTTGTCCTTCATAGGCACCGTCCGCTGGGACATGTGAGGAGATGGCGGCATCCTCCGGTGTACTGACCGTTGGTGGACCTGTCGACAATGGAGGAAAGACATGTTATAATCACATACAGGCTTGACCGTGCCACAATCCAGGAACTGTGTACCCAGTTGGAGCCAGACCTGATGTCAGCTATCCGCCATCCAACAGGAATCCCCCCTCAAGTGCAGGTGCTGTCAGTGCTCCATTTCCTTGCAAGTGGTTCCTTTCAAACAACAGTGGCCATAGCATCAGTGATGTCCCAGCCTATGTTTTCCAACGTGTTGTCCAGAGTGTTGTGTGCCCTGCTGAAACACATGCGGAGCTACATCGTTTCCCTCAGGTGGAGGATTTGCCTACAGTGAAAGGTGATTTCTATGCCCTGGGACATATCCCCAACATCATAGGTGCCATTGATGGGACCCATGTGGCTTTGGTCCCCCCCCACAGGAGTGAACAGGTGTACAGAAACAGGAAGATTTATCATTCGATGAATGTACAGATGATATGTTTGGCAGACCAGTACATCTCCCATGTGAATGCCATGTTCCCTGGCTCAGTGCATGACGCTTACATCCTGTGGAATAGCACCATCCCTTATGTGATGGCTCAACTCCAGAGGCACCGTGTGTGGCTATTAGGTGAGCACCTGGAAGCAAGTCAGTGGGAATGGTTGTCTGGGTCTGGGGATATCCCTCCAGGTTAGTGTGTGCCTAACAGTTGTCCCTCGCCATTTGCAGGTGACTCTGGTTACCCCAACCTGTCATGGCTACTGACCCCAGTGAGAAATCCCAGGACAAGGGCAGAGGAACGCTACAATGAGGCCCATGGCGAACTAGGAGGGTGATCGAGTGGACCTTCGGCCTCCTGAAGGCGAGGTTCAGGTGCCTCCATATGACAGGTGGATCCCTATTCCACTCACCAAAGAAGATGTGCCAGATCATCGTGGCCTGCTGTATGCTTCACAACTTGGTTTTGCGACAACAGGTGCCCTTTCTGCAGGAGGATGGTCCAGATGGCGGTGTTGTTGCAGCTGTGGAGCCTGTGGACAGTGAAGACGAGGAAGCAGAGGAAGAAGACATGGACAACAGGGACTCAGTGATCCAGCAATATTTCCAGTGAAACACAGGTAAGGATACAAACCTGCATACTACATGTACTTAAACACTACTGCCTCTCTACTGTCTGTCTTTTTCACTCAGTGTATGGTCACTGAGTTGTCACTTTCCCATACCATTTCACAGATGTGGGTCCCGCAGTGTGACATCTGCTTTGATTCCTCATGGACTAGAGCTGTGTGACATAGGTATGTTGACATTACAAATGAAAGAGTTTTTTGCCACAGTTATTACTAATACAGTATTCCGAAATCACAGACCGACTCCAGATTGTTGTGTGCTTTAAGGGTGTTTATTTTAGTGCTCAAAATTGGAGGGGGTAGCAAAATGGTGAGGGGTGATGGCGGAGGAATGTCCATGGCAGAGTCCAGTCTATTAGTCTCACAGGTGCATTGCCCAAATGGGCATAGGAAGTGGAGCTGGGGCAGCTTAAGTATGGACAGGGTGACAAAGTGGGACAGTAGGATGACAATCAGGGTGGTCTCATTTCTTGGCGGGGTTTGGCATTGTTCTCTGTCTTGTTCCTGGATCTCAGGGACCGTTTGCGAGGTGATTCCCCTAGGTGTCTAGTTTTTAAAAATGTAAAGGTTTGGTAGGCTTCCCTAGGTGCCGGCTGGGCTAGAGGCCAAGATCTACAGCTAGGCACTTTGCGAAAAACACGTCAGATTTCAATGTAAAAATGTGATGTATCCATGTTGCGTTTCATGTCACAAGTATTAGGCCTACCCACACAAGTGAGGTACCATTTTTTTTGGGAGACTTTGGGGAACACAGAACAGTGAAACAAGTGTTATTGCCCCTTATCTTTCTCTACATTGTTTCCTTCCAAATGTAAAACATTGTGTAAAAAAGAAGTCTACTTGAGAAATGCCCTGTAATTCACATGCTAGTATGGGCACCCCAGAATATAGAGATGTGCAAATAAACACTGCTTCACAACACCTTAACTTGTGCCCATTTTGGAAATACAAAGTTTTTCTTGATACCTATTTTTCACTCTTTATATTTCAGCAAATTAATTGCTGTATTCCCAGCATAGAATGAAAACTCAATGCAAGGTGCAGCTCATTTATTGGTTCTGGGTACCTAGGGTTCTTGATGAACCTACAATCCCTATTTATCCCCGCAACCAGAAGAGTCCAGCAGATGTAACAGTATATTGCTTTCAAAAATCTGACATCACAGGAAAAAGTTAGAGAGTAAAACATGGGGAAAAATGGCTGTTTTGTTCACCTCAATTTCAATATTTAATTTTATTTCAGCTGTTATTTTCTGCAGGAAAACCTTGTAGGATCTACAGAAATGACCCCTTGCTGAATTTAGAATTGTGTCTAATTTCCAGAAATGTTTACCTTTCCGGGATCCAGCATTGGTTTCACACCCATTTCTGTCACTAACTGGAATGAGGCTAAAAGCACAAAAAATAGTAAAAATGGGGTATGTCCCAGTAAAATGACAAAATTGTGTTGAAAAATGTGGTTTTCTGATTCATGTCTGCCCGTTCCTGAAAGCTGGGAAGCGAGTGATTTTAGCACCGCAAACCCTTTGTTGATGCCATTTTCAGGGAAAAAATCACAAGGCTTCTTCTGCAGCCCTTTTTTCCCATTTTTCTTTTTAAAACAACATTTTTGCTGTATTTTGGCTTATTTCTTGGTCTCCTTCAGGGGAACCCACAAACTCTGGGTACCTCTAGAATTCCTAGGATGTTGGAAAAACAGGATGCAGGTTTGGCGTGGGTAGCTTATGTGGACAAAATGTTATGAGGGCCTAAACGCGAACTGCCCCAAATAGCCAAAAAAAGGCCTGGCTCCTGAGGGGAAAAAGGCCTGGCAGCGAAGGGTGTTAATAAAATCAAATAAAATGACTGAAAGATTCAGGAATTGTGTATTGTAGCCCATTCAGTAGCTAAAAAATCACACAGTGAAACATTTTGGGCAAAAAAACAAACCAAAAGGAACCTTTCCTGGACCAATCTTTGACAAAGCTGGCGCACTCTGGTAAACTTGATTGTAATTCTTTATGTGATCCATGTGCATTCTCGTGTGTGCTGGCTTCCACTTTGTTAATTTTGCTGCTCCACTTGCAACTAACTTATCAAGGACGTGCGAGTTCGGTCAAAGTACCTTAGGCTCCATTAAAGATCTAGTATTTTTTTTTTCTATTAGGAGATAAATATCTTAGCAGCAGCAAGTATCTGACAAAGAGGGATAACTTTAAAATAAAAAAACGTAAAAGAGCGACAGCCCACAGGGCCACAGGCAATGCAGCAAAAGATTAAGCTTTCAGATGTTATCTTGCTTCTCTTCGAAGAAGAGGACATTTATCGCATTTAAGTATTGATAAATAGGATATTTAAAGGCATTGGAAACTGAAAGTAGCTTAAAAGGAAAGGCCATTCACATATTAGATCCCATTGAAAATCACATTTGAATGACATTGTCATTTAGAAATATTACATGAGAAAGCTGGGAAAAACATTCTTTGTAACCAATAAGACATTCTATGAAATACATTCTTTTTCTTTTTTGAGTTGTAATGATCTGATATCAATTTATCGGGTCATATGGCTAAAATGGTCACAAATAATATTTGTTCCTGTTTTCCACTAGTAACAGTAATTAGCAGAGTGCAAGTTACATCTACTGTCTTTGTGCTAAGGTTCTTACCATTATTATCAAAGTTATCACTTGCACAGGACATAGCTGTGTGCCGGTGTTAGACCTGGCATCCTTGGTGTGGTCTCCCTTGTCTTTTTTGCCTCTACGTCTTATGTTTTGACTGTTTGCTGGGCCTTGGTTTTGCTGGTTTTGGTACTCTGGGCACTTTACCACTGCTGACCAGTGCTGCTCTCTGTGTAAATTGTATGTGTAATGGGTGTTTCTATGATTGGCATATACGATTTACTGGTAAGTCCCTAGTAAAGTGCACTAGAGGTGCCAAGGGCCTGTAAATCAAATGCTACTAGTGGGCTTTGCAGCACTGATTGCGCCACCCACCTGAGTAGCCCTGTAAACATAGCTCAAAACTGCCACTGCAGTGTCTGTGTGTGCAGTTTTTTTACTGCCCATTCTACCTGGCAAGTGACATGTAAGGCACCTTTAAGGTAGGCCCTAGGTAACTCCATCGGCAGGGTGAAGTGTATGTTAAAGGCCGGACACGTATTGGTGTGGTCTTACATGTCCTAACAGTGAAACACTGCCAAATTCTGTTTCCACTGTTGCAAGGCCTTTCTCTGTCATAGGTTAACATGGAGGCTGCCTGTAAATAACTCCCTTTAGGAGCAGATAGGAATACGAGTATGGGGTTTCGGTACTCACAATTTAATAATACATTTTTAGGTAATGTTGGTTTTTAAATTGTCAGTTTGAAAATGCCACTTTTAGAAAGTGGGATTTTTCTTGCTTAAACCATTCTGTGTCTCTGCCTGCTTGAGTATTCTCTGTCTGGGTCAGACTGACAGTTGGGCTGTTTTTGAATCTCCACTAGACAGTGACACAAAGGGAGCTGGGGTGTAGCCTGCAAATTCTGATGGGCCATCTGGGCTAGAGTGGAGGGAGGAGTGGTCACTTACACCCGAATGGGCTGTGCCTGCCCTCACATAATGCAGTCTCAAAACCCCTGGTGTGGCTCTGGGGCCAGGCCTGGGCAAGGCAGGATCTTATGAACAACAGAGACCTTCCTATGAAATCTTCCAACTTCAAAGGCAGAAAGGGGTATAAGTAGTTGACCCAAATCCCCAGATGTTTAGATTACTTCTAGAGTCAAGAGGAATCTCTGCCAAGGAGAAGAGCTGAAGAGCTGGAGGAGGAGTACTGCCCCTTTGCCTGTGATTGTGCTTTGCAGTTGCTGTTTCTACGTGAAAGAGGACAATGACTGGATTGTGTGGTATATTACTGCTTTTGAAGTGTCTCCAAGGTTTTGGAATGAGCTTATCTCCTGTTTTAAACTCTCAGGGCCATCAAAGACTTCTTCTAATAGCACCTGGACTCTCTTCTGAGATTTCTACCCTGCCAAGAGGTGCCCACTCCAGTCCCTGGGCTCTTGAAAGGTGAAGCTGGTGGAACCAAGGCAGAAATCCACACACAGGAGCTTGTGCAGGGAAATATTTGAGGCAACACCTGCAACACGGCTGTAACAATATTGCACCACCTGCATTGAGACTGAGAAATTGATGCACCACCTGCATTGTGGTTGGGAAATCAATGCATTACCTTCATTGTAGCTGGAGAAATGACACAGCACCTGCTTGCGGCTGCTGAAATTGACACAACACACATGCAGTGCAGTTCCTTATCATGTGCAGCTGGATTCCGCACGCATCATTGCTGGGCATCCAAATCAACATGAACCTGCCCCGATCCGAGGTGCCTGCCTGTTGTGGTGTCCATTTTGTAGTGTATCCACTTTATTTCTATGTGTTTATACAAATACTTTACACATTGTCCTTGAGATAAGCCTGACTGCTCGTGCCAAGCTACCAAGGGGGTGAGCAGGGGATATCTTAAGTGTGTATCTCTATTGCCCTGACTAGAGTGAGTGGACCTGCTTGGACAGAGTGCAAACTGACTATTAACCAGAGACCCCATTTCTAACAGCCTGTTTCTATATGATTGCATTGTCAAAAGGGCCTAGTGCATTAGTGCATTAGTGCTTGAGCTACACAAAGCACTGCTTGGAAATAGAGAGGCAAGCACTGCTTACTTTTCTGAGCCCATCTGCCTGCATTCAGATAAATATAAGCACACAGCTGTTTCCTAAGCAATAACACACATTGTGGACTCTGCCTATTGGATACTTGTGCAATAGTGGGAAATTTGGGGGTATATTTAAGAAAGGTGGTGCAGCAAACAGTGCACCCTTTGAGGCCCCAATTTCCACCATGTGGGTGCCGTATTTAAAATATTACGCACCATGGCGCAGGGTAGGGGGCAGTACATTCTTTTTTTTTTTCAAGCTATTGATGTACTCTGCAGGAGTAGCCCCAAATGTTGGCACTATTTCTGCAGAGTATATAGGGACCCATTGTATTCAATGGCGTGCCTCCTTTAAATGCCTGCTCTGAGCAGGCACTAAAAGTGCCCAAAAGCAATCACGCAAGGAAATCTGTTAGATTTCCTTATGCCATTTTTATGGCCCCCCTAATGGGGGGGATGCCCTCTTTGCATACATAATGCCTGATGCAGGCACAATGTTGCACAAAAGGTTAAAAAGCAGTGTTTTTGGCCTTCTAAAGCCACATTAGCATAAAAAAATGACGCTAATGTGGTGTTAGAGTGGGCTAGGGTCTCTTAAACATGCCCCTTGAATTTTAGCACTTGTGAAATGCGATCAAAAAATACTTGAGCACATATCTTTCCTTTTTCTACCACCAAAATGTTCATTGATCACAAAAGAATCCTAGTTCCCGCCACAAGTTTCATAAGTGGACAGAGGATGTTTGTGTACCAACTCTAAATGACAACTTCCATTAAGTGATTTCTGTTTGTAAACCAATCAGACTGGAGTGTCAAATGATGTGACAACTTCATGCCAATTGTTTTGTATGCTGAATGTGTGACAACGTCAGTAGGTTCATTCTAATGATGAAAGTTCTTTATTAGACAGTGGGGGTAAGGAATGCCACAATCTCAGCACCGTGACTCAAGCACCATTTCTTAACTCCACATCTTCTCATATAAATGAAAACAGATATGAGCCAAACATAATTACGTATCTACAAAGAGCCCAATTGATGAGGCCAAGAAATCAGATGTACACCATTCCTTTTCCAATAGAAAACACCAGGAAATCTAGATGCCGATGACTGAGTAGAAACCAAAATGCTGCTAAAGCTCTTGCTTTTTCCTCATGCATTTTCCTCATCCATATTGAATACTTTCATTGATTTTAATATTATTCCCCCCTAACCCTAATAAATTGCACATGCATAAGACCCTCAAGGGCATATTTATACTTTTTGATGCAAACCAGTGCCGACGCTGGTTCTACATCATTCCTACGTACCATGCAGGCGCCTTATTTAAGGATTGACGTTAGCCGGCGCTGCGGGCTGGTCAGAGTAAAAAATAATGACTCTAACCAGGCGGTGCCAGCGTAGGGGAAAATGGGGTTGTGCGTCATAAAATGGTGCAAGTCCGGTTTGAGGCAAAAATCATGGCTCAAACCGGACCTGCACCATTTTTTGATGCACAACCCCCATTGAAATGACTCCTGTCTTAGCAAAGACAGGAGTCATGCCCCCCTGCCCAATGGCCATCCCAGGTGACTTCTGTACCCTGGGCATGGTCATTGGGCACAGTGGCATGTATGGGGGCCCAAATTAGGCCCCCCATGCCACTTAAAAAAAGAAAATACTTACCTCAACTTACCTGTGCTTACCTGGGATGGGTCCCCCCATCCATGGGTGTCCTCCAGGGGTGGGTGAGGGTGGCAGGGGGTGTCCTGGGGTCAGGGAAGGGCACCACTGGACTGCTTCTATGGTCAGAGACCATGGAAGTGAGCCCACAGCTCCCTTAAAACCTGCCCTCACCCAGGCAGTAAAAAATGGCATACATCAGGCTGGGCACAGTTTTTTAAGACCTACCCCCTCCTGTGCGTCAAAATGACTCAGGAGTATAAATAAGGCGCACAGGCCTTAAAATCATTTTTTGGACAGGAACGCCTACCTTCCATGTCATTAACGCAAGGTGGTTTTTGACACACATTTGGAACAAACAGAGTATAAATATGCCCCTCAATGTTTGGGGTGTGAAGAATCTAGGGGTACCTATTTCCATGTGGTTTGTGATGTACTGTTATAAAGTGTTAGACGTGTACTGGGGGAGTTGTCAACTGTAAAATAAGTCTTGATCCGTAGGTGATGATTGTGGGACTTAAGGATGGATGGGAAGGTCTGTACTGCAAAATAACTCAGAATGCATTTTTTTTTTGCCAAAAGAGATACAACAAAGTATTGGTGCATGGAATAGGCCTGCTTAATTGGAAAATGGACAAGCGACATGGACATCTGTGCCAAAACAGAATAAACAGTGTGCAGAGAAAGAGGTTGCCTAAAAGACATGCAGAAATTTGGGGAATATGCTATGAAACGTCACATGTGGTAATTAAGCCACGGATAATGAAATGTGAAATAACTGCAGACAGGTAGCCTTGAATCATTTGATTTATTGTTGTCTTTCTGTTTTTGATAAAGTACATAATAGGAGTGTGCAGTGGGGTAACAAATCGACCTGTGCTGTTTGATTGTTGGGGAGGGTTTTAGATTTATCAGCTCTTGGCGTGGTTTCCCCTGTGTTTTGACTTCTGACCGCATGTGATTTATTTTTTATCCTGAGTTTCGTTTATGCTGGTTTCAGGACTCTTGGCACTTTACCATTGCTGACCAGTGGTAAAGTGCAAGTGTTGTTTGTGTAAATGGTATGGGTTATTGGTTTATCCACAATTGGCATACTGGATTTATTAGTAAGTCCCTAGTATAGTGCACTATGTGTGGCCAGGACCTGTAAATCAAGTGCTACTAGTTTGGCCTGCAGCACTGAGTGTGCCACCGACAGGTATAGCCCTACTGCAGTGTCTGAATGTGCAGTTTTGAACTTCCAGCCTTCCCTCCTACTACATGTAAGTCACCCCCAAGGTAGGCCCAAAGCAGACCCATGTGCAGGGTGCAGTGTATTTAAAATATAGGATAAGTACTCTTGTGTTTTACATGTCCCGATAGTGAAATACTGATAAATTCAGTTTTCACTATAGCAAGTCCTATCTCTCTCACAGGGCAACATGGGAATTGCCTTGAAATATTGTTTAAATGAAAATTCTCATTGGGAGCAGAAAGAGATATGAAGTTTGTGGTCTATGAACTCCCAATTTAAAAATACGTCTTTTGGTGAAGGTGCTTATTTAATTGTAAGATTGAAAACTACACTTTTAGAAAGTGGGCAATTTCTTACTTAGCCATTCTGTGTCTCTGCCTGTCTGTGAAATACACGTACGTGGCAGGATGACATTTGGGCTGTTAGTGAAATCACTCTAGGCAGTCATACAAAGGGAGCTGAGGTGTGCACTGCATATCCCGATGGCTCTTCCTGAGCTAGAGTGGTGGGAGGAGCTAGCAGCTCCACCCGAGTAGGGCTGTGTCTGTGCTTACACAAAGCAGTCTCCAATCCCCTGGTGTGTGTCTGGGGCTAGGGCAGGAAAGGCAGGGTATTGTGCACTACAAAGATTGTCCCTTGACATTTGCCTACTTCAAAAGGAAGAAATGAGCATGAGTATTGGGCCTCTGAGAAAATAACTTCAGAATCCTTCAGGACTGATGTCATTCTGCCACAAAGAAGAGCTAGATGCTTTAAGTGTGACTGCCACTCTGCCTGTGGCTTTGCTGTGCTGGCCTGCTGCTTGCTGCTTCTGTCCTGGGAGTGAAAGGACTGGACTTTGCTTTAAACATCCTTCTTTCAATGTGTAGGGAAGTACCCTTTCTAGGCATGATTACCCACATTGTCTGCCTGTTGTCAGTGTGTTTGACTGTGTCCACTGGGATACTGCTAACCAGGACCCCAGTGGTTATGCTCTCTCCCTAAAAACTTGTTAACTGTAGCCTTTTCTCCCCACATTTGGCATACTGGTGCCCCATACACAGGTATCCAGGGCATTAGTATACCAGGGGATCTCCATGGGCTGCAGCTTGTATAATGCCACCCATAGGGAGCCCATGGAAAGTGTTCCGCACCAGGTCAATATAAGTCACCCCTATGGCAGTCCCTCCTAACCCAGAGGGCAGGTTACAAGTACCTGTGTGTAAGGGCATCCCTGCACTAGCAGAGGTGTCCCCACGAATTCCAGTGCCATTTTCATGGACTTCATGAGTGCAGGAATGCCATTTTACGCATGTACTGGACATAGGTCGCTACCTAAGTCCAGCTACATAATGGCAACTCTGAACCTAGGCATGTTTGGTATCAAACATGTCAGAATCATACCCCAATACTATTGCCAGTGTTGGAAGTATGAATCCATGCCCTCTGGGGGCTCCTTAGAGGACCCCCAGCATTGCTACCACCAGTCTTTTAGGGTTTCCCGGGCAGCCCAAGCTGCTGCCACCCCTCAGCCAAGGAAGGTAGAACAAAGGATTTCCTTTGGGAAAGGGAGGTAACAACCTCTCCCTTTGGAAATAGGTGTGACTGGCTTGAGAGGGGTAGCCTCCCCAAGCCACTGGTATGCTTTGAAGGGCACATTTAGTGCCCTCCGTGCATAAAGCAGTCCACACCAGTTCAGGGACCTCCAGTCCCTGCTCTGGCACAAAACTGGACAATGGAAAGGGGAGTGACCACTCCCCTGGCCATTACCACCCCATGGGTGGTGCCCAGAGCTCCTCCAGAGGGTCCCTGAGTTCTGCTATCTTGAATCCAAGGTTGGCAGGGACCTTTGGGAGCATCTGAGTGGCCAGGCCAGGCAGGTTATGTCAGAGCTCCCTCAAGATAGATGGTCACCTGGCTAGGTGACCAGTCCCCCTTTCAGGACTATTTAGGGTCTCTCTCGTGGGAGAGTAATGAGATTCAATGTGCAAGACTCCAGCAGGACTGCTCTGCAACATTTACTTTGACTTATGGCCACTGGAACCGCAAATGGGCTTCATAGGAACCTACAATCTGCAGCTTCAGCGATGACACTGCTCTGCAACATTGTTTCTCCAACTCCTTCCAGCAACTGCAACATTTCCCTGGCTGTGCATCCTCTCAGGGTGTCAAGTCTTCAGTCTGCACCAAGAAGCAAGTTGGAATCTCCCTTGGAGTGAAGGAGTCCCTTCCCTGAATCCACAGGCACCTACTGCAATGATGTCTGGCTGTGTGGATCTCCTCTCATCCTGAGCTGCAAGGATCCTGTATCATGGGTGGTAGTCCATAGTAGTCCTCTTGATCTCCTCTGCCACCTGCCCAACATTGGTGGAGGAAAGCCCTTGCCCTCCCACGCAGGACAGTACCCCATTGCATTGCGTCTCTTGCAGCTGTTAAGGCTTGTTTGCATCTCCTCCAAGAGATCTTCAGGCATCGTGTAGCTCTAGTCCCCAGCACACCTCCCTGTGACACACAGCCCTCTGCGTGGTTCTCCAGCATCACGGGATCCCTTTCTGTAGTGCTTCATGGGCTCCTTCTGTGACTTCTGTGTCCCCATCCTGTGGGAATCCTGTGGGTGATCCCTCTGCTCCTGTGGGCTCTCAGTGAAAGTGAGCCCCCCCTCTGACTACTCTTTGGGTGCGTCCTCCTGGGCCTTGCAGCTCCACTTTTCTATTAAATTCAAATGTGCCTTTGTCAACGCTTTTTAGTGGAATTCCTGCACGGACACACATCTGCAATCTTCATTCCATTGTGGGACATCTGCATCCCTCAGGAACTCTTGTCCGGCTCCAGGGCTGCAGTGCTGATCTGATCTTTATCACTATCGACCAACTCCAGCAAGTACAGCTGGGTGGGTAGTAGTTCCTACTCCTCCTAGACTCCACTGTGACTCTTGGACTTGGTCCCCTCTTTCCACAGGCCTTCCTTTCCAGGAATCCACCACTGGTTTCTTGCAGTCTTGTCTGGGTATCTTCTTTTGTACTTTTCCTTCCTTTTGGACGGTTTGGGGACATTCCAGTGATTTACTCCTGCTTTCCTGGTCACTGGGGAATACTGTGTTACTTACCTCTGTGGTTTTCTAGTACTCCCAGCTCTGCTCTACACATTACACTTACCTAGATGGGGGTCTTGTGTTCGCATTCCAATTTTTTTGTATATGTTTGTGCTCCCCTAGAGTCGCTATTGTCTAATTGCATTTGCACTGTTTTCTAACCTTTTCAATGTCTATTGCTGTTTCCTAGTATACATAATTAGTGTATTACTTGCCTCCCATTGGAGGGTTGTTCATCTAGTGCCTTTAGTTTTGTACAACTGAGTGTTTTCTTTCAGGTATGTAAGTGCTGTGTGACTTCAGTGGTTTTGCATAAGCTTTGCATGTCTCTTAGATAAGCCTTGGCTGCTCATCCACAGCTTCCTCTAGCGAGCCTGGCTTCTAGACACTGCCTACCCTTCACTTATAGGGAATACCTGGATCTGGTATAAGGTGTATGTACCTTAGGTACCCACCGTACACCCTGTCAGCTTCCTACATTGGTGGTGCAGCGGTGGGATATGCACTAACAATTGCCTTACCACTCTGTCACTTGGTACTTTCCACAGGAAAGACCACTTAATAGCTAGGGGTCTACATTATACCTACTAACAGGGAAACAGTCTCTTGGGTTTGGGTAAGAGAAGGGTTTAGGCATAGCCCTTACTCCAAACTTCTTTTTGGGGACTTAGTTAGTATAGTTAGAGATCCTACAACACTCTAGCTAACTGACATGTCTTCAGCAGAGCATACAACTCAGGGCGGGCATGATGTCTCCTTATGAGGAAATTACTTTCCAAGAGCTTAGGGATTTGTGTGCAGAAGGAAAGCTGAAGGCTGAGAGAAATCCCAACAAGATTCTACTTCTTGCTTCTATGCCTCCTCCTCTGGGATGACCAGGAACATGGTGGTAGCCAGTAGGCTCTGACCCCCCCCCCAGTGCTAGAGAATGACAATTTAGCTATTGAGGTGGGCCAGACATACCCAGGGAGGATCAGGTAAAGCTTAGGTGCACCCATAGTCCTGCTTGGAGCACTGTCAGTAGTGTAAAGGGGGACCATAACAGTAGGTCCACCTTTGTCCCTTGAGGGCTGGTTCGGAGGGTGCCCCAGGGTAGGAATAGATCCTCCTCTGCATGTTCTCACATCTCCGCAGTTTCTGAGGGGACCCATTGCACAAATCCAGGGGAAGATTCTCTAGATTGGGAACTCAGGCAACTGAGACTGAAAGAGTCTAAGCTGAGGCTGCAGCAGCAACAGCTAGCCATCAACAGGGAGACCTTGGCAGCAGAGAGAGAAAGGCAGGGGCTGGAGCTAGCACCTCATGGTGGCAGCAGCAACTTTGGTTTCAAGGAACCTAGGGTCAGGGAGGACTCTTTTGATTCTAGAAACCTAAGTAAAGTCGTCCCCCTGTGCAAGGTGGGGGTTGACATTCACAAATGATTCTCTGCTTTGGAGAGGGTCTGTAAAGTACATAGGGTCCCCCAGAGACAGTGGGCTGCTATCCTTTGGTTCTCCCTCTCTAACAAGGGGGGGGGATAGACTTCTCAATGTTAGGGAGGAAGATGCTGATATTTACACAGTTTTGAAGTCTGCTCTTTTGGATAGTTTTGGTCTTATCATTGAACAATACAGGATAAAGTTCAGGGAGACCAGAATTTAGTTGATTTTGTGGATTGCTCTGTGAAGGCTTGGGAAGGCTGGTTACATGGTAGCAAAGTCGGTGACTATGAGGGCGCATACAATCTTATTCTGAGAGAGCATATACTCAATAATTGTGTGTCTGATTCGTTGCACCAGTACTTGGTTGACTCAGATCTGGCATCTCCCCAAGAAATGGGAAAGAAGGCAGACAAATGGGTCAGAACAAGGGTGAGCAGAAAAGCTCTCAAAGGGGATGACAAAGACAAGACAAAGGAAGCCGGTAAGTCTCAAGACAAGGGTGGGGACAAAAACAAATCTAAAGAGTTTTCACCAGGCCCACAAAATTCCTCCGGGGGTGGGTCCAAAACCTCTTCCTCATCTTTCCACAACAAAAACCTTGGTGCTTGTTAAAACAAAGGCCTTAGGCCAGGAGACAACTACTGTCCTAAGAAAGGTACCTCTACCACTAGTACCCCTAGTAACAGCAGTAATGGTGGGTCAGATAACAATAGCCAACCCAAGGGTGCAGCTGGGCTTTTTTTAGGAAGTGTAGTTGGGACTGGTTTAGTCAGAGAGACTACTGAGGTTGTTTTAGTCTCAGATGGGGGCATTGATTTTGCCACCCATGCTGCCTGTCCCCTCAACATGCGTAAGTACAGGCAGCAGGCCTACATGGACACAGGTGCCAGTGTCACTATGGTGACTGAAAAACTGGTGTCTCCTGGGCAACACCTACTTGGTCACCAGTACCAAGTTACTGACACTCATAATAACACTGTGTGCCACCACATGGCAGTTGTTGATTTCAGCTGGGGGGGTTACTGGTCCCAAGAAAGTTGTTGTGTTGACATGCCTACCTGCCCAGTGTCTACTAGGGAATGACCTGGAGACTTCAGCTTGGGCTGAAGTAGAGTTGGAGGCCCATGCAGCAATGATGGGCATCCCAGACCATTTGTTTGCTTTAACTAGGGCACAGGTCAAAAAGCAAAAAGAAAAAGGAAACTTGGAGACTGTAACAATGGTCCCAGAGTCTCCTAAAGCCAAGGGTAGAAAGGGACAAAGTTGCCCCCTACCCTGCCCTCCAGTGAGGATTCCCCCTTGAGGGGGAGGAATCCACTTCTTTACCTTGGCAAAACCTACACCTGAAGAGTTGAAAACTGACACAGCTGAACTTGAAGGTGCAGGGGGGCGTGCCAGGGAGGAATTTAGTATGACTCAGAGAACCTACCCCACACTGAAAGGTTTAAGATAGTAAGCTGTCCTTCAGGAAGCAGGGGGTGTCAGTGGCACCCACAGGGTGTATTGGGAAGACAACCTCTTAAACTTAGAGCCAAGGGAACCAAAACTTGGTGACACTAGGAGATTGGTAGTACCTCTGCAGTATAGAGAATTGTTGTTGACCCTTGTCCATGACATACCCTTGGCAGGTCACTTGGAGCAAAGCAAGACATGGGGCAGGCTTGTCCCACACTTTCACTGGCCCCACATGTCTGAAGATACAAAGGAATTTTGTTGCTCCTGTTTCACTTGTCAAGCCAGTGGCAAGACTGTTGACACCCCAAAGGCCCCCCAATTCCACTACCAATGGTTGTGGTTCCCTTTGAGAGGGTTGAGGTGGATATTGTTGTCCCCCTAGACCCACCCATTGCCTCTGGAAACAGATTTGTACTTGTGGCGGTGGTGCATGCCTCCAGGTATCCAGACGTTATACCTCTAAGGGCCACTACAGCTCCTGCAGTGGCAAAAGCCCTCCTGGGAATTTTCTCCAGAGGGGCTTCCCAAAAGAGGTGGTATCAGACAGAGGTACAAACTTTATATTTGCTTATCTTAAGGCCATGTGGAAGGAATGCAATGTAACTTACAAGTTCACCTCCCCTTACATCCCCAAACCAATGGCTTGGTAGAGAGAGTTAATAAAACCCTTAAGGGCATGATCATGGGACTCCCTGAAAAACTCAGAAGGAAATGGAATGTCCTACTGCCATGCCTCCTTTTTGCCTACAGGGAGGTTCCTCAGAAGGGATTGGGCGACAGCCCTTTGAACTTCTGTTTGGACACCCTGTTGGGGGTCAACTTGATCTTGTGAGGGAGGGCTAGGAGCAACCTCTCAAGCCCCCAAACAAAACATTGTGGATTATGTACTTGGTCTCAGATCCAGAATGGCTGAGTACATGAAAAAGTCCACTGAAAACCTTCAGGCCAGCCAGGAACTGCAGAAGCAGTGGCATGACCAGAAGTCTGTCCTAACTTTTTACCAGCCAGGGCAGAAAGTGTGGGTCCTAGAGCAAGTGGCTCTCAGGGCACTCCAAGATAAGTGGAGTGGTCCCCATACTAGAGTGGAGAAAAAGTGTGATGTCACCTATTTGGATGACCTAGGTACTCCTAGAAGCCCTCTCAGGGTGTGCTTCATATGAACTGCCTTAAGCCCTACTCTGACAGGGTTGATATAACCCTGCTCATGGCCACTGATGAGGGACCAGAAGAAGAGATTCACCCTCTCCCTGACCTCTTCTCCAAAACTGCAGCTGATGGCTCATTGGATGGGGTTGTCCTAGCAGATTGTCTTTCTGAATCTCAGAAAGTAGACTGCAGGAACCTCCTAGGGCAGTTCTCAGAACTGTTTTCGCTGACACCTGATCAGACGACATGGTGTGAACACACATTTGATGCAAGGGACAGTTTGCCTATCAAAAATAACATTTTCAGGCAACCTGACCATGTTAGAGACTGCATCAAAGCAGAGGTGCAAAAGATGCTGGACCTAGGAGACATTGAGCACTCTGAGTGCCCCTGGGCTAGCCCAGTTTTGCTGGTTCCAAAACCTTACTCTCAAAATGTGAAAAGATGTTCTGTGTTGATTACAGAAGGCTCAACACTGTCACAAAAACTGATGTTCATCCTATCCCTAGGGCAGATGAGCTCATTGATGCACTGGCATCTGCCAAGTACCTTAGCACATTTTATCTGACTGCCGGCTATTGTCAGATCATGTTATCAGAGGATGCTAATCCACAAACTGCATTTTCAACCATTGGAGGGCATTATTACTTCATAGTGATGCCCTTTGGTTTGAAAAATGCACCTGCCAATTTGGTGGTGAAAACGGTGCTCCAAGGTTTGGAAGCCTATAGTGCAGCTTATGTAGATGACATTGCTGTCTTTAGCTACACCTGGGATGACCACCTGTCCACCTCTGGAATGTTTTTGAGGCTCTGCAAAACACAGGCCTCACTATCAAGGCTTCGAAGTGCCAGATAGGACAGGGGAAGGTAATGTATCAGGGCCTCATGGTGGGTGGAGGCCAGATTCAGCCACTACAGGGGAAGATCCAAACTATTTAAGATTGGACTCCCCCTACTACACAAACCCAAGTGAGAGACTTCTTAGGCATCACTGTTTACTGCAGTAGGTTCATTAAGTACTATGGGGGTCATTACAACCCTGGCAGACGGTGGTAAAGCGGCGGTAAGACCGCCAACAGGCCGGCGGTAAAATAAAATTGAATTACGACCGTGGCGGAAACCGCCAACAAAGGCAGCCACTTTAACAATCCGACTGCCATGGCGGTACGGACAAACAGCTTGGCCGTCACTGCCAACAGACAGGCGGAAGACAAAGTACCGCCCACAGTATAACAACCTACCAATCCGCCACCTATTCCGGGGGGATTCACTGCCGGCAAAAACACGTCGGAAACAGGACTTCGAAGGGAAAACGCTCCCCTCTACACACCCCATGAGGAATCCGGACACCATGGAACCTGAGCTGCACATCCTGTCAGCCCTCATCTTCTTGCTCCTCTACCAGGAGCATGAACGTCGGCGGCGATGACAACGGTTAGTACTGCATCTACGACACAGGGGAGGGGGGAGGGAAAAAACAGTGACACACACACACGCAACACCCCCACCCCCACCCTCACCCACGACAACACACACACTAATACATATTTATACATTATAGTTACACCCGCAACCCCCCCCCCCCGGAAGAATGCAAAGACAAAAGGAAATGAGGGTAACCATTGTAATGTATCAAAATCAAGTACGCAAAAATATATATATACACCATAAACGAAATATACACCACACTTAGTAATCCAGGTAGTGCTCCAATGAAGTCCGTGGAACACTGGGCCCACACGGTATGGGCGAGGCCCACACAAGATCCCCAACCATGACGGAGAGAACACTGCAGGGGCATCAGAGAGCAAGAAAACAGGCACCTCAGGGGGGAAGGGGAGGCACCTCAGCCAGTTCAGTGCACAACGCCAAATCCACGAGGGGGCCACATGCCCACTGTGCAATCCTGGGGAGTGCAAAGCCACAGTCTCTCAAGTCTCTACAGTGGGTGGTTTGCCCACTGTGCAATCCTGGGGAGTGCAAAGCCACAGTCTCTCAAGTCTATACAGTGGGTGGGTTGCCCACTGTGCCATCCTGGGGAGTGCAAAGCCACAGTCTCTCAAGTGGATGACAGTCTCCACTGGTTCTGGAGGGGGCATGGTGCCCAGAGTGCTTCATCCTGCTAAGGACAGAGGTAGTGGATGACAGTCTCCACTGGTTCTGGAGGGGGCATGGTGCCTAGAGTGCTTCATCCTGCTAAGGACAGAGGTAGTGGATGTATCTCTCCACTAGTTCTGGAGGGGACATGGTGCCTAGAGTGCTTCATCCTGCTAAGAACAGAGGTAGTGGATGTATCTCTCCACTGGTTCTGGAGTGGGCATGGTGCCCAGAGTGCTTCATCCTGCTAAGGACAGAGGTAGTGGATGACAGTCTCCACTGGTTCTGGAGGGGGCATGGTGCCTAGAGTGCTTCATCCTGCTAAGGACAGAGGTAGTGGATGTATCTCTCCACTAGTTCTGGAGGGGGCATGGTGCCTAGAGTGCTTCATCCTGCTAAGGACAGAGGTAGTGGATGTATCTCTCCACTGGTTCTGGAGGGGGCATGGTGCCCGGAGTGCTTCATCCTCCTAAGGACAGAGGTAGTGGATGGCAATATCCACTGGTTCTGGAGGGGGATCTGTGCCCAGAGTGCTTCATCCTGCTTGTGACGGACTCAGTAGCGTCAGTGCCCTTGGCGCTCATTGGCCAGCGGTGCTTGTGGCGGCGGTGCCCTATTCAGCGGTGCTTGTAGCGGTGGTCCCCTGTTCAGCGGTGCTTGAGACGGCGGTGCCCTGTTCAGCGGTGCTTGAGGCGGCGGTGCCCTGTTCAGCGGTGCTTGATGCGGCGGTGCCCTGCTCAGCGTGGCTTGAGGCGGCGGTGCCCTGTTCAGCTGTGCTTGTGGTGGCGGTGCCCTGTTCAGCGGTGCTTGTGGCGGCGGTACCCTGTTCAGCAGTGCTTGAGGCGGAGGTGCCCTGTTCAGCGGTGTTTGAGGTGGCGGTGCCCTGTTCAGCGGTGCTTGAGGCGGCGGTGCCCTGTTCAGCGGTGCTTGAGGCGGCGGTGCCCTGTTCAGCGGTGCTTGAGGCGGCAGGCTCCTTTGCAGTGACTCAGCTGCTGGTGGTCCTCTCTGTCCCAGCAGGGCTTGTGCTGGTGGTCCTCTCTGTCCCAGCGGGGCTTGTGGTGGCAGTCCTCTCTAGCCCAGCGGGGCTTGTGCTGGCGGTGGCCTCCTGGGCAGCAGGGCAGGTGCTGGTGGTGGCCTCCTGGGCAGCGGGGATAATGGCGGTAGCCTCCTGGGCAGCAGGGCAGGTGCTGGCGGTGGCCTCCTGGGCAGCTGGGATGATGGCGGTGGCCTCCTGGCCAGTGGGAATGATGGCGTTGCCCCTCCTGGGCAGCAGGGCAGGTGCTGGTGGTGGCCTCCTGGGCAGCGGGGATGATGGCGGTGGCCCCCTGGGCAGCAGGGCAGGTGCTGGTGGTGGCCTCCTGGGCAGCAGGGATGATGGCGGTGGCCTCCTGGGCAGCGGGGATGATGGTGGTGGCCTCCGCCGTGCTGCTCTTCCCAGACTTTCCGGGTTTCTTGTGGCCCTTCCCAACCTTGGAGGGTGTCACAGCTGACTCCACACTCCCACCGGGACCCCTGGAGCGGCTTTGGTGGCTGGAGTCTTCCCCCTCTCCCGCCGGACACTGGCCAACTTTTGATGCTTGACAGGTGGGAGACTGTCCGTACTGTGGCTCCGTGCCACACTGGCTGCCCTGGTGGCTGGTGCACTCCAGATTCTGGTGACTACAGGCACCACTGGTCCCGGAGATGTTGTGGCTGAGGTGCTAGGTTGGGACCTGGAGAGTAGGGCCCTAGGAGACAGACGGGGTGGGGGAGGTGTGGGAAAGAGGTCAAAGTTGGACAGGAAAAGTTTTGGGGAGACACTGGGACGGGTAGCTGGAGGGGGGTTGGGAATGGAGGAAGAGGTTGTGGTTGTAGGAGGTGTTCGTTTGGTGACTTTGGGTGAAGGTACGTGCGCTGGAGGCTGTCGTGAGGTGGATGGCTGTTGGGTGGGTGTGTGCCTGCATTTGTGTATCTTGGGAGGGGGCGTCACAAACACTGGGAGAGGACACAGGAGACATGTGAATGGTAGTGGGGGTGGTGACTGCATGTGAGCGGGGTGTGGTGGTGGGTGTGCTGGTGATGGAAGTAGTGGCTGTAGATGTAGTGTGTGCAGGTGTGAGTGTAGACGAGACTGGGAGGGAGGAGGGAGACGAGGAGGAGGGGAACACAGTGGAGGCAGTGGATGTTGGTGTGTCTGCATGTGTGTGATGCTTGTGTGAGTGCCTGTGGGATGTGTGGTGCTTATGTTTGCCTGAGCCACTTTTGTGTGTTGACGTGTGTGCCTGCTGGTCTGAAGGTGTGCTTGGGATAGGCTGGGGTACAGGGGATTGGGTCTGGGTGTAGGAAGTTGGAGGGGGGAGGCTAGAGACAGGGACAATGACTGCCATCAGTGCTGAGGCCAGAGTCTGAAAAGCTCGCTGAAGGGCCGCCTGACCAGAATGAATGCCCTCCAGAAATGCACTGTTTTTTTGCAACTGCCCTTCGACACCCTGGATGGCATTCAAAATGGTAGACTGCCCAACAGTGAGGGACCTGAGGAGGTCAATGGCCTCCTCACTGAGGGCAGCAGGGGTGATTGGGGCTTGGGCTGAGGTGCCTGGGTCGAAGGTGATGCCCACCCTCCTGGGTGAGCGGGAACGGAGCAAAGGCTGAGGGGCTGCTGGGAGGGCGGTACTGGTAGGGGGGGTGGTGGCTGTACCTGTAGATGCGGGGGCACAGATGTTGCTGCCACCACAAGGGAGCTCCCATCAGAGGACGAGTCCGTGCCGCTGGTGTCAGCTCCTGTCCCCACCATGGAGCTCCCCTCACCCTCTGTCCCACTGGTGAACTCTGAGTCCGTAGTGTCACCCTCCAGAGCCCTGTGGGATGCAGCTCCCTCGTGTTCCAGTGCCACTGCTCCTCCGCCTGATGATGCTAATGCACACAAGAACAGGGAGACCACAAAAAGGGGGGGGACAACAGAAGAAAGACATGTTCAGTGCATGCATTACCGCTACCGTTGGCGGACACGACAGACACAGAAGCCCCCTGCACTACGCCACGCTCTTGGGCTCCACTGTTCAATCCCTGGGAAATGGCCGACATCTGCACACATGGATGACACAGGGGCATGACTAGGTGTACTTGGCACTCTACAGAGGTGGGGTGGAGTGCCACATGGCCTGCCTTACGGAGGGACCTTGCCTACTAATCTCGCCCTTGCCTAGGGAAACCCACAGTCCACCTCCCCACCCAGACACCTCCACTGCATGCAAAATCAGCAGGATGTGAGTGTACTCACCCCCTTGTGGCTTCTGTGATGCCCTCAAGTGCCCATCCAACTCCGGGTACGCCACTGCCAGGATCCTGAACATCAGGGGGGTCATGGTGCGACAGGCACCCCTCCCACGTTCGGAGGCCATCCCCAGCTGAGCCTCCGCCGTCTTCTTGCTGTAGCAGCGAATGTCCTCCGATCTTTTATGGCAGTGGGTGCTCCGTCTGTGGTAGACCCGCAGGGTCCGGACGTCCTTGACGATGGCACGGCAAATATATTTTTTCTGGTCGGCGCTGACCTACATGAATTGTACAGGGGGAAGAGAAACTTATCACCAACTGCACCGTCACAGTCATTAGCCCCCATCCCTACCCTTGCCATGTGGCACATGCACTCACCATCGTTTCATGCACGCCTCAATCTCCCCCCCCCCTTCTTACATCCACCCCACTCCACACAGGCAAAGCCAATACAGCATGCTCCCAGTGTACTTACCTGTTTGTCTGGAGGACCGTAGAGTAGCGTGTACTGGGGGAGTACGCCGTCCACGAGTTTCTCCAACTCTTCCGGAGTGAAGGCAGGGGCCCTTTCCCCAGACACTCAAGCCATTGTCTCTTCCAGACCGAGGTCACAGCAGCACTTGCAGTGTAGGTCCTCTCCTATCGAAGATCAGGTATCGAGTGATTGAACAGATAGAAAATGGCGGTCACGTCTGCAGCGGTGCGTACAGTCACCGCCGGCATACATCATCATTGGCTCCTGGGACCCATAGGGTCCAATGTTAACAAATGCAGCATTGCGCCGCGGTCTTCGACTGCCTACCGCGATGGTGTACAACGCCAGCGCAGTTACCTCACATCCCATTGTCCCACTTTAGAGGTCAGGCAGTCGCCATTTCAGGGGTCCGCATGGCTTCATTTTTAACTGCGTCACACATCCCTAGGCCTAGACTCGACACACATACAGGCCACTTTTCGGATTAGGATTCGTGTTCTGTGTAAGCTGTGGGTATGTATCAGACTCTGTGCTCGCTGTTGCCCTTCATAGGCACCGTCCGCTGGGACATGTGAGGAGATGGCGGCATCCTCTGGTGTACAGACCGCTGGTGGACCTGTCGACAATGGAGGAAAGACATGTGATCATCACATACAGGCTTGACCGTGCCACAATCCAGGAACTGTGTACCCAGCTGGAGCCAGACCTGATGTCAGCTATCCGCCATCCAACATGAATCCCCCCTCAAGTGCAGGTGCTGTCAGTGCTCCATTTCCTTGCAAGTGGGTCATTTCAAACAACAGTAGCCATAGCGTCAGGGATGTCCCAGCCTATGTTTTCAAACGTGTTGTCCAGACTGTTGCCTGCCCTGCTGAAACACATGCATAGCTACATCGTTTTCCCTCAGGTGGAGGATTTGCCTACAGTGAAAGTATCCCCAACATCATAGGTGCCATTGATGGGACCCATGTGGCTTTGGTCCCCCCCGCAGGAGTGAACAGGTGTACAGAAACCGGAAGAGTTATCATTCGATAAATGTGCAGATGGTATGTTTGGCAGACCAGTACATCTCCCATGTGAATGCCAAGTTCCCTGGCTCAGTGCATGATGCCTACATCCTGCGGAATAGCAGCATCCCTTATGTGATGGGTCAACTCCAGAGACACTGTGTGTGGCTATTAGGTGAGCACCTGGAACCAAGACAGTGGGAATGGCTGTCTGGGTCTGGGGTTATCCCTACAGGTTAGTGTGTGTCTAACAGTTGTCCCTCGCCATTTGCAGGTGACTCTGGTTACCCAAACCTGTCATGGCTACTGACCCCAGTGAGGAATCCCAGGACAAGGGCAGAGGAACGCTACAATGAGGTCCATGGGCGAACACGGCGGATAATCGAGCGGACCTTCGGCCTCCTGAAGGCCAGGTTCAGGTGCCTCCATATGACAGGTAGATCCCTGTTCTACTCACCAAAGAAGGTGTGCCAGATCATCGTGGCCTGCTGTATGCTTCACAACTTAGCTTTGCGACGACAGGTGCCTTTTCTGCAGGAGGATGGTCCAGATGGCGGTGTTGTTGCAGCTGTGGAGCCTGTGGACAGTGAAGACGAGGAAGCAGAAGAAGACATGGACAGCAGGGACTCGGTGATCCTACAATATTTCCAGTGAGACACAGGTAAGAATACAAACCTGCCTACTACATGTACTTTAACACTACTACCTCTCTACTGTCGTTTTCACCCAGTGTATGGTCACGGAGTTGTCACTTTCCCTTACGATTTCACAGATGTGGGTCCCACTGTGTGACATCAGCTTTGATTCCTCATGGATTAGAGCTGTGTGACATAGGTATGTTGACATTACAATTGAAAGAGGTTTTTGCCACAGTAATTGCTAATACACTAAGCCGAAATCACAGACTGACTCCAGATTGTTTTGTGCTTCAAGGGTGTTTCTTTAAGTGCAAAATATTGGAGGGGGTTGCAAAATAGAGAGGGGTGATGGTGGAGGAATGTCCATGGCAGAGTCCAGTCTATTAGTCTCACAGGTGCATTGCCCAAATGTGCATAGGAAGTGGAGCTGGGGCAGTTTAAGGATGGACAGGGTGACAAAGTGGGACAGAAGGATGACATTCAGGGTGGTCTCATTTCTTGGCGGGGGTCTTGGCACCGTTCTCTGTCTTAGTTCTGGATCTCAGGGACCGTTTGCAGGGTGGTTTTCCCTCTGCAGGGGGTGGGGTGCTGGTGTGGTGGTCCTGTGGCGGTGCCTCCTGTCCACTAGTGCCGGTGTAGGTGGTGGGCAGTTCATCGTCCATGCTAGTGGCAGGGGCCCCTTGTTGTGCCACAGTGTCACTCCTGGTGTTGAGTACTTCCTTCAGAACCCCTGCAATGGTGCCCAGGGTGGAATTGATGGATCTGAGTTCCTCCCTAAAGCTCAAATACTGTTCCTCCTGCAGGCACTGGGTCTCCTGAAACTTGGGCAGGACCGTTGCCATCGTCTCCTGGGAGTGGTGGTAGGCTCCCATGATGTAGGAGAGGCCCTCGTGGAGAGTTGGTTCCCTTGGCCTGTCCTCCCCCTGTCGCACAGCAGCCCTCTCAGTTCCCCTGTGTTCCTGGGCCTTCGTCCCCTGGACCGTGTGCCCACTACCACTACCCCCAGGTTCCTGTTGTTGTTGGGGTGGTGGGTTAGCCTGGGTTCCCTGTAGTGGTGGACACACTGCTGATTGACGTGTCCTGGGGACAGAGGTATGGGCCCGCTGGGTGGGTGCTGTGCTGGTGTTTCCAGATGATAGAAGCTCTGTAGTGGCCTGTGACTTTGTGATGGGAACGACTGTCCCGAGGTCCCCAATGGGCCGGGCTGGTCATCTAGATCCAGTTGGACAGAGCTGTTGTCATCACTGTGGGCCTCTTCTGTTGGTGGTGTGGACATGTGTGGACCCTTCTGTCCGGTCACGTTGGGTAGGGGTCCTGCAGGGGTATAAAAGGATTCTTATTACATCTGTGTGTGCCATGGTGTGCAATGGGTGGGTGACCGTGTACCCCAGTGCTTGCATTCCTGTATGGGACCTTGTGTGAAGATGGTTTAGGGGGGTGTATGGGTTTGTGCGATGGGCATGCTTTGGTGATGGGTGTCCATGCTTTGGTGTTGGATGCAGGGCTTGGTGTTGGGATGTGTGGTTTGTGATGTTGGGAAATTTGTGAGGAGTTGGAATGATGGGGGTGATGGTGAGGGTGGGGGTATGTGATGGCATGCAGGTAGGGTGGGGGATGTAATAGTTAAGATTTGACTTACCAGAGTCCATTCCGCCATTTACTCCTGCAAGGCCTTCAGGATGCAGAATCGCCAAGACCTGCTCCTCCCATGTTGTTAGTTGTGGGGGAGGAGGTGGGGGTCTGCCGCCAGTCCCTGAACCACAAGGTGGTGTCTTGAGACCACGGAACGCACCTTCCCCCGTAGGTCGTTCCACCTCTTCCTGATGTCATCCTGATTTCTTGGGTGCTGTCCCACTGCATTGACCCTGTCCACTATTCTTCGCCATAGCTCCATCTTCCTTGCAATGGAGGTGTGCTGCACCTGTGATCCGAATAGCTGTGGCTCTACCTGGACGATTTCCTCCACCATGACCCTGAGCTCCTCTTCCGAGAACCTGGGGTGTCTTTGCCGTGCCATGGGGTGGTGTTGGTGATGTGTGGGGTGGTGTGTGTGGTGATAAGTGTGCTGATATGTAGTGGGGTGTTGTGTGAGGTGTGTGGAAGTTATGTGGGTGATGGTCTGATGTGCCTATGGATGCTAGTATTGTTGATGGTGGTGTCTCTCTCTGTGCTTCTTTCTCAATTGTTGTCGTAGGGGTTTGTGGGTGATGTGGGTGTGTGTTTTATATTGTATTGGGTGTGTAGGAGTGTTGTGTGTATGTGTATCAGGTGTGTGTATTTCGAATTGTCCAATGTGGCTGTGTTTTGTATGTGTGTGTGTGTATTTTGAGTGCAGCGGTGTGTACCACCAATGGAATACCGCGGTTGAAAGACTCCCACGTGGATTCGTGTGTCGTGATAGTGTGGGCGTATTTCTGTTGCCGTGACGGTGGAGGTTTTGTTTTCGCCAGTTTATCACTGACCTTTGGTGTGGCGGACTTTTGTGGGTGTCTGAATTTTGGCAGATTCCGTGCTGTGGGTCATAATAGCTGTGGCGGATTTCCGCAGCCGCAGCGATGTGTTGGCGGTTTTCTGCACAGCGGTAAGCGGCTTTTAACGCCAATGCCGTAATAACCACCTATGGCTCCATTGCAGCCCCTCTTAGTGGCCTCACTTCAAGAAGAATGCCTAAGAATGGTTTGTGGACAGCTAGCTGCCAAAAAGCTTTTGAGGACTTCAAACAGGCCATGTGCTCTGCACCTGTGTTAAAAAGCCCTGATTACTCCAAGAAGTTCATAGTACAGATGCTTCTGAGGTAGGGGTTGGGGCAGTTCTTTCGCAACTTAACACCGAGGGCCAGGACCACCCAGTTGCTTTCATAAGTAGAGGGTTGACTCGCAGGGGAAGGTGTTGGTCAGCCATAGAAAGGGAGGCCTTAGCTGTGGTTTGGGCCTTGAAGAAGCTGAGGCCATACCTCTTGGCACTCACTTAATTGTTCAGACAGACCACAAGCCCCTTCTATGGTTAAATCAAATGAAAGGAAACAATTCCAAACTGTTACGGTGGTACATATCCCTAAAGGGAATGTATTATACAGTGGAACATAAACTTGGGAGTAACCATACTCACCTGGAAACAATAATCTCAATAGACAAACTCTGTGAATAGAGGACCTCTGTGTTTGATGTACAAATCTCAATGACAACTTCTAATGAGGATAAAAACAAGAAAAAGGCCTTTGGACACATAAAGGGCCTCATCACATGTCTGGCGGTCACTTGCGGTCATATTTTTACTATGGTGGTCTTGCCGCAGTTGGACTGCCAGCACTGCCAGGATCAGAGATCCCAGCAGTCCGGCGGTTGCAGCGGTCCTAATCCACCAGGGTATTGCTAGAAGCAGCAACGCCCTAGGGATTACAACCTTGTTCTATACCAGCGTTATCATGGGGGTAGCAACGCCATGAAAAGGCTGGTGGAGAATGGGTGCAGACGAGCACCGTTGCAATGTGAGGGTGCTAGAGCACCCTGCATGCTACAGCATTGCCGCTGGCTCGATTACATGTTGGAGACAATGCTGTAGGCTGTTTCCCGCTAGGCCAGTGGGCAGAAACCGAGGTTTCCACCGATGACTTAGCGAGAAACTCATAATGGGCTCAGCCGAGAGGTAGCCACTTTGGCAGCAACCTCCCCATCGGAAGTTCGGCGGACAGCTTAAACCGTCCACCGAACTCGTAATATTTCCCTCCGTTTTGAAAAAGATTAAATTACAAATCTCAACACTTTAACAGATATGTCTCAAATCTAACAACCCTCAACACAAAATGCATCTAAACAGACAAAACAGAAGGTGTAAATCATATATTAAGAATGCCAAAAAGCCCACTACTTAGGATCAACAATGTCAAACACCCACCGATGAAACTCTTAAATGCTATCCACTTTTCACAATCCAGTGAGCCTGCTTCATCAATTATCTAGCAACACATTATCTAAACAAAGCAAATGCACTGAATTCTTATCTTTCAGTCAAGAGAAATAGCTCCCCTGTTAAACAAACAAAAAACATCAAACCAGAAAACAAGCTCCATGTATATTATCCTTTCAAGTCATTAGAACCTGGTATTCGAAGAACTCTTAAAAGCTTGCAGCCTAGTTGGCTGCTCATTAGGCCCATGCTGTTGACACATTTTTAAATGATCCATCAGTCACCATGTGCATCTATCCAAGGTAGAAATACTATATTAACTCCTTAAACAAAGAAAAAAATCTGGTCAAGGGATATTGTGGAAGGCATACATTTGTCTATTACTGCAGAAGAGTACTCTGGATCCTCAAGTGCCAAAAAGAAACAAACTAATCTCTAGTGTATCGTTCCTTAGCATTTTGCCAGATCTCAGAATTCGTAGAAGAAAGCCAACTACTTGCAGGGTGGCCTACAGGATTCCTGCCATAAAGAGAGAGACCCCATCACCCCTAATATCAATTTGGTATGACCTAATAAATTGCAGTCAACAAAAATGATGCACCTGCATTACTACTGATACACTTTTCCGCTACACCTTTCTTTTGCTTTTGACTCAGTACACCATGATACATCGCTTATTAGAGTGACAAAAGTTGGAATAGATGGTTTAATTAAATGTCCTCTTACCTAAGCAACATGTTCTGTCTAATTCACACACACCCTATTTCATTAAATCTTTACTACATAAAAACAAAAGCCCCACAATAATCTATCATCTCACGTCTATTGTGTTTATTTAGGCATGAAACTACTACTTAAACAGCTAATAGTTTTGAACTCAGATGTTACAACTATGCAGACAGTACCATGATAATTCTTAACCTGGAGAACCATAAGGATGTAGAACTATCAGCTCACCTCCTGTTTCATAGCTGTACATCAAATGATGATGAGGAATCTCTTCTTTTTAACATAGGCATGAATTTACTACAGAAAGAGCAAATAACTCATCTACTACAACTATGCATACAACAAACTGATAATTCTCAAATTGGGGAACCACTAAGAGATAGAAACATCAGCAAGTTTCCATCTATATATCTGTAGATCAATGGGTGATGAGGAATCACCTCAAGTTAAATGTTTCAAAAATTAAAGTACTGACCAGTGGTGGATAGAAAAATTATGATCCTGGAGCTTTTTAGTCAGGTGAAATGTAGTCTCTACCAAAAATGGCAAAATTGGTCATAAATCGTGGAATCTTTTACTCAGTAGATTCCATTAATACCTATGTGGACAGGATGCCTCAATCAACTTTCTACACAATAAAAACATTTAGGCACAGCTCTCCACTTCTTGAATATACTCAAAAGCTACAAGCAACAACATCTTTTATCCTCTCCAAACTTAATTATACTAACATACTATACCATTGCATTCCACCTTCATCAATCAGAGACTATAAAGAATCCACAACTTAACATAGAGATTACTCCAAAATGTTAATATAGAAACCTGCATCTCCTTTGTTCTAAAGGCTCTACATTGACTCCTGGTTACAAGAAATCCACTTTCAACCTACTATACAGTACACACAGGACAATAAATGTCAAGGGACCAAAATTCTTCCAAGCAAAATAATCAAATATTCCCATCTATGAACTAACACTCCAGGCTGCCACCACACGTAATAATTCCTGCCCGCACAAAGAAATCCATTGTGGCAGTAGCCATTCTGTTCACGTTGCAAAAGTATGGAGCTCCCTACTTGCAAACAACAGAGCTTTTGAGAATCACATAGAGTACAAAGGACTTGATTTTCCCCAATGTGACTCAACTGAGAAGCTACGAAATCTCAATTTCTGGGCTTGGACTAGTGACAGATGTCCCCCAGGACCCTCTAAGATCAAGTAAGAACTTGGGGTGGGAGGAATATTTTGTTCTGCCTTAGGAACTGTAACACAGAGTTCTGGCCAAATTCCACCCATTGTAAGTGGCAGAATATTTTTCCTGCAAGGCTCCAGAAAAGCAAGCTGGTGAGAGCAAACAAAATTTGACATTCCCAAGTCATGATCTATTACATTCAGAGGGCTTTTTTTCAGTGCTGCTCATGCTGCCGTTGCTAAATTGCAGCATAAGCAGTGCAGTTTGCATATCTTACACAAGATGGCAGAACTACATGGAATCTTGCAGAGTTTTTTATGTAACTCCACAGATTTCTGCAGAGTGAAACTTAGGTAAAACCTGGTAAGAACAATATAAGCAGAATACCTTGACAAACAGTCCCTTACTCATTTTGGGGAAAACCAAATCCTCTTAGTTGCATGCCACCATATGTCTAAATAAAACTAATTCATAACAAAAATAATTCATTTCAAATCCCAGAAATAGTCCAGTCCTCCAAATCTTTCCAGACAAATTGTAAAGGAAGTCCAATCTGGGCATGTTGCATACCTTTGCCTCTCACATTACAGTAACTTAATTAAAAAGTAAAAAGAATCAAAACAATATCCTAAATATATGTAACTAAAAATAGTCAGGCTGTGTCAACACCATCAAAACCCACAAAAAGCAACCTAAGAAGTAACAACATATATCATCTGCCCACAGGTAACAACCTTAAACTTTTCAATATATACCCTAAGATTGCCTTTTTTATCAGAATCAGATCAAAACATCTTTGTTCGGTTTAAAACCATAAAAGGCAATATAGCGTTAAAAAAGCACATGAAAATAAAAACAATTGATAAAATACAATATGTGCAAAATGTAAATGAGCATATACTTATTAAAAGCCAAGAAACCCCAGCAACAGGACTCAGACTCAAAAGTTAAAAATCACCATGCGATAAACACGTGTGTGCTAACACTCACATATACCCTACTACAAAGAATCATGTGCAGGCATAAGGAAAATAAAATCTCAACTTTTTTCAGACCAGACTTTTTAATCTTACTGCTGGAGAGATACATTTGTAAACCATCAAACAGACATGTTCAGACTGTAAACGTTGGAGGTAGAATAAGGCCCAGGGGTCATAAAAACTTCCTTCTAGGTACTGTGTATAAAGTGCAAAACAACACAAAGTGTAGCATCGGCTGTGTAGTACACAAATCACATGGACAAGGTTTAAGTGTGGAGTCAGAATAAACATTACTTTTGTAAGATACTAGGAAGTATTGAATGCTAAACTTAAATCTCACCAAATAAAACCTTTAGTGGGACTGTCATGGCAAATGAAGATTTGATTAAATGCTGTCAGTAGTCACTAAAGGAAGATGTCCCTCCACCCTTCTCCTTCCTTTGATGGAGGCCTCTCTTTGTAATTTGAATAAATTCAGGAGATAACATTTCAGCTGTTGTCCTGGACCAATGCTATGTTCTGTGGACAGTCAAAACAATCTCATCTTCCCAGTGTGACAAGATGTTCACTCACATGGTATTCTTCAGATGTAATCGATGGGCAAACAATCATATATTATCCTGCGATTAAGAGACCTAATACGTGAAGGTCTAGACTTCAGTAAGTTCTTCTCCATAGACATAGACATAATACAGCCTCAGACCAAGACGTGGCTTCCCCATAACAATCACATGGGACTTGGCTGAGCTGGTACTTAAGCCCATGTCATCTATAAAAGAAACAAATTTGTTTAACAGTTTTTGACGACTAACACCTATCCTTGACTTTAAAACACAATTATCTGCATAGAGCAGGTAACTTCTTAGTGCCCAGCCTAGGAGTATCTGCTTCACCATCTTTCAACCAGCAATCTAAGTTGTTAATATAGAGCCAACACACAACCTTGCCTCACACCATGTCTCAGCTTAACAGGGCCAGTGCCGTCCTCTCCCGCACCAGATCGAATGTGGTCAGTTACATTCTCATGTAACTTTGCCAGATAGTGAACAAAAGCCTTGTCTATACCCATGGCTAGCATTTTGTTCTAAAGCTTACCCCCTTTATTCAGTCAAATGCTGTAGTGAGGTCCATACAAACGAGATGGAGGTGGCCCTCCTTGGCCAAGGTATATTTACTAATGACCAAATGAAGATTAAGGCTTTGGTCAATAGTATCCAAGTCTTTTCTGAACTCATATTGCACTTCAGAAAAACAACCTTTCTCAGCCACTCAAGACTCCAACCGACACAACATAATACTTCCCAAGATTTTACCAATTGAACCAATTAATAAAATGGGGCGGCAGCTCCGAGGGTCTGCCCTGTCACCTTTTCTAAATATTGGTACTGTTATAGAGGTGGACTACGACTTGAGGAGTCTGTGACAAATGCAGATCCTAACACATTCAACAATATTAGAGCCAACAGCTCAAGATTATCAATAAAAAGGTCAATAGGGACTGAATCAGGGCCCAACACCTTATTTTTTGCACTGTGCTATAATGCACAAATAACCGCATAGGACGCAGTAACTCAGCCCTAACCTGAAAGTGATCAAGCTGGGGTAAATCGAAAAAACAATCTCCAAAAGAGCCATTCCCAAAGCCCTCAGAAAAATGCTCCACCCATTTCGACAGGGGATGGTAACATCAATGGGCCTATAAAGAGAATCACAAAAATACAGGGCACTAATAGTTTTCCAGAAATGCCAGGGGTCATTTTTGTTTGTTGCTTTGGGTAATCTTTCCCAAGCTTCTCTTCTAATCAGATCATTCCTCTGGACAATTGCTTGCATATAGTTCGCCTTGCATCTGCTTACAGTCCCCCGTCCCCAGTCACTTGTTTCAGGGCAAAGATCCTTATTTTCCTTTGAGCACCTAGTGTCAAACCCCCTTTGTGGCTTGGACTCCTGTTTACTCCCATCAATGGTCAAAAGGCCTGAAACACTATGACATATTCTGTATGTCTGCAGGACAAGCGTCAGGCCTGATTCAGAATCTAAACACACCATAAACTCTTCACTATTTCTCTCTATAAGAACTCTCGCAGTAGCCCCAGCATCTAGCGTCACCTATTTACACAGGATTCCTTTATTCTGATGAAAAGCTATTGTGCAAATACTAAGGTCATTGCCCTGCTTTTCTTTACCTAAATCAGGGGAAATAGCAGATAATGATCGCTCAGGCAATTATACACTATGGAGAAATCAGAAGCCTTAAGCTAATACTGGAGTGGTAATACAATAAAATCAATTAAGCTACCCTTGCCACTTCCAAAGTAAGTAACCTGACCAATAATGTTCAACATCACAAGATCAATTGCAATAAACAAAGAAGGCTTATTCAGAATAGAGTTAAAAAAGTCCCCACATAGGGTATGCTCAAAATGCATGCAATCCATTGCATCACAGCATATCACCTCACATATGACATTCTTAGAAGTTGGACATAATCTGCAATTAAAATCCTCCCCCAGATTATTACAAAATCCACATTAGGTTCATAAAGAATCAGACTAAGTGAGTGCGCAAGAGAGGCCACTATATCTGGCTTGTAGAAACAAAATGAAGGTGATAAAAATGAATGGCAAAACATTACAATCTGAAAATAGGATGAATTAAGATACATTTTGGATGGTCTCAGCCCCAAAGAGCTTGAGATCAAAGTTAAGAGCCCCCCTTGTTATGGCCCCTTGTAGGAGGCTGGCCTGGTTTGTAGTGGGTACCTGAAGTACCTACACCTTATACCAGGTCCAGTTATCCCTTATTAGTGAAATATAGTCAGTGCCTAGAAGCCAGGCTCTCTAGAGGTAGCTTTAGCTGAGCAGCTAAGGCTTATATAGGAGACCTGCAAAGCTCATGGAATTCCACTGTAGTCACACACCGTACTCACACACATGAAAGACAATACTCAGTAATACAAAAATAAAGGTACTTTATTTTGGTGACAAATATGCCAAAAATTCCATAGAGACTATACTACCTTAGGCGGTAAGTAATACACAAATGATATACGCCAGTATGCAGAAATGTGCATAAAACAGTTAGAAAACAGTGCAAGTAGTGAAAATCACAATAGGTAGAAATGGGCCTGAAGGAACACAAACCCTATACTAAGAAAGTGGAATGCAAATGTCAGTTTCCAACCTAGGCAATTGTAGTGTGCAGAGGGGTGCTGGGAGTATTAGAAAACACCAAAGGTAAGTAATAGAACCCACGCCAGAGCTCAGGAAAGCAGGAGTTAATCACAGTAACATTCCTAAAACACACAAGAACATGAGAAAGATTAGGCAAGAACCAGAAGAGACTGCAAGACACCAACAGTGGATTCCTAGACCTGAAGACCTGTGGAAGAAGGGGACCAAGTTCAAGAATCACAGAAGAGTCCATGGAGAACAGGAGCCCCTGCTAACCTGGATGAAGGTGTGAAAGAAGAGCCACCAGTGAAGAACAACAGTCAGTACTGCACCCAAGAAGATGGATGCAGGTTCCTGGTTGGTGCAGATGATGACCCATACCGGATGGATGATTGCAGTCCCGAACCGCAGGGAAACTACGCAGAAAGCTGTCCATCACAGGATATAATGTTCATGCCGGTGCTGCATGATGCACAAAGAACTTTGTGGAATGAGGCCAACAAGCCTTGTCAACTGCGTAACACGCAGTGCACGGGGGTACTGACTTGTGTGCGTAGGCAAGCTCTTACCTTCACCAAAATTGGACAGTAGGATATCAGGAACGTCAGGACCACTTCAGTCCACCACCTAGGATGCAGGATCCACGCCACTCATCAAGACAGGGGACCCACGCAGCTGGTCATCATTGTAGAGGGGTGCCTGCTGAAGCAGGGGCGCTTCCTTCATTCTTCTGGTGCAGGCTAAAGACAGTCTGTCCTCTGAGGATGCACGACTGGGAAACAGTTGCAGTTGCTGGCAGGAGCTGAAGATACAATGTTGCAAAAGTTGTCTTTGCTTCTTTGTTGCAGTTTGTAGAGTTCCTGGAGGGTCCAGATGCAGTTTCTTCAGTGAGAAGGTGAGGTAAAGGATGCAGAGGATTCCTGCTGGAGGCTTGCAATCTAAATCTGAAGAACCATCCATTAGAAAGACCCTAAATAGCCCTGAAAGGGGGATTGGTGAGCTAAACAGGTAAGCACCTATCAGGGGAGGGCTCTGACATCACCTGCTGGCACTGGCCACTCAGATGCTCCCAGAGTCCCCTGCCAACTTGGAATCCAAGATGGCAAAATCCAGGGAACCTCTGGAGGAGCTCTGAACACTACCCCTGGGGTGGTGATGGACAGGGGAGTGGTCACTCCCCTTTCCTTTGTCCAGTTTCGCACCAGAGCAGGGACTGGGGGTCCCTGAACCAATGTAGACTGGATTATGCAAGGAGGGTACCAAATGTGCCCTTCAAAGCATTTCCAGTGGCCTGTGGAGGCTACCCCTCCAAAGCCTGTAAAACCTATTTCCAAAGGGAGAGGGTGCAACACCCCTCTCCCAAAGGAATTTCTTTGTTCTGCCTTCCTGGGCTTGAGCTGCTCAAGCAACAGGAGGGCAGCAACCTGTCTGAGAGATGGCAGCAGCTATGGCTGCCTGGAAAACCTCAGAAGGCTGGAATGGCAATACTGGGGTTACTCTAAGGACCCCCAGAGTGCATGGGATTATACAACCAATGCTTGCAAAAGCCTTCGGGTATTATTCCAACATGTTTGATACCAAACATGCCTATGTTCAGAGTTATCAATATGTAGTTGGGCATAGGTAGTGACATATGTCCAGTACACTTGTAAAATGGCGTCCCCGCCCTCACGAAGTCCGGGAAAATTATCTTAGAGGTTGTGGGGGCACATCTGCTTGTGCAGGGGTGGCCTCACATACAGGTACTCTGCACCCTTCCCCAGGGCTGGAGGGCCTGCCCTACGGGTGACTAATAAGTAACCTGGTGCATTGTAATGGAAGTGAAAGAGAGCATGCACCTTTTCACACAGGCTGCAATGGCAGTCTGGCAGAAGATATTGCATAGGCTCCCTATGGGTGGCAAAAGAAATGCTGCAGCCCATAGGGATCCCCTGGAACCCCAATGCCCTGGGTATCTAGGACAATATACTAGGGACTTATAAAGGGTCACCAGTATGCCAATTCTGGGTGAAAAACTGGGTTACCAGTATGCAAAAACCATAATTTAAGGGAGAGAGCATAACTACTGGGCTCCTGATTAGCAGGATACCCTAGACACAGTCAAACACACTGACAAACAGGCCAAAAGTGGGGGTAACCAAGCTAGAAAGAGCCTACTTTCCTACACCCCTCTCGAGGATATGGCTGGGGTATGCATTGATAAAAACCCATTTACAAACGCATCCTCACGAGCCCAGGTCACCTGTAGACAAACAATGCTATTGTTCTTTAAAGTATATGGCCATTCAGCGTTATCTAATTTGCTAGAGCACCCAGCCACACTCCAAAACATGCAACTAAATGTGGGGCTAAGGGCTGCACATGACTATTCACAGCAGGGTCAGCAGAACAATTATCAGATTTTGGCTGGGTTGTCACTCGTGTTGGCAAACTTTGTTCATCATTAATTTTGGATTATCATCATCATTAGTTAAACTATAACTTAGACAAAAGCCCTCATTATGAACATGGCAGGTTGTCCCGCCATGCTGGCATTGGTGGCTGAAACCGCCAGCTGGCATGGCGGCACAACCCGCTGCATAATGGGCCGGGTGAGGGCCGCCACCGGCAGCCCTCACTCACCGCCAGGCTTCCGCCGTCAGGCAGCGTGGCGGTGAGTGGAAACACTATCCGCCAGGGTAGCTGAGCTACCCTGAGGATAATCTTCCCATTTCCACCAGCCTTTTCCTGGCTGGTTCACCCACTAGGGAAAGGCTGGCAGAGGGGGTGCCCCTGCACTGCCCATGCACTTTGCATGGGCAGTGCAGGAGCCCCGGTGCAGTGCCCCGTCGCGCAGATCATTGCCTGATTTTCGGGCAGTAATCTATGCGACGGGTGCAACTGAACCTGCTGCACAGAGGCATTGACTGCGGCTCCATGTGGAGCCGCCATCAATGTCCTGGCCAGGCCTTTCTGTGAGTCTACGGGCAGAAACAATGTTTCTGCCAGCCGGCCCGCAGAATTGTTCATAATTTGCCCGGCGGGGTTCCATAGTCGCTGTTTTGACCACCAGCATGAACACACCGGTTGTTACCGCGTGTTCATAATGACCACCAAAGTTTGGAGGAAATCAAATTCCCAGCTAAATTCCCTCCCGCTGTGTTGGAATTTGCAACAGTTCCTTCTGACCCACTAGAATGCAACAAAGTCTCTGCTGGTAAACCTGCATTACAGAACCAGTCAACTTCTTCTAAGGGGGAGAACCGGCTGCATGTTGGAATTTCAATAATGCCATATGCATGTGAATCCATGACAGACGGTTTAAATAAAATGGGGTTAATCGGTTTGTGGAACTGCTTTGATAGAGCCCTACAGGGGGTCATTTATAGACAACCTTTCCAACAGGGTCCTGACCAACCATTCATCTCTGAAATTATTAACTGTACAGTTTTTTGGGGGGGAAGGGCCAACCCAATAAACCTGATGCACAGAGATTTTATTACTGACTATAGTTTCACAATTGTAGACATCTGTTGAACTTGTCAGCCAATGCACCACCTTGGTTTTTAGTTGGTATCTTCTTCAGACTTGGGTTTCAATGATGGAACATTCTTTAAATCTATCACTACAGGGGTGGCCTCTGGAGACAACTGAAGGACTCTGCTTATTATTGCATGAGCCAGTCTCCGGGTTGTGTGAACAATTTTGTCACTAGTACACAGGGTTAAATCAAATGTTTGCTAATGACCCTTCAGCTGAGAGGAGGTCACAGTTGTACAACTGAGGAGGTCTGTGTGTGCAAGTGTGTACACATTTGAATTTTCAGTACCACAATAAGTGCACTTTGCCGGGGGTGCCTGCATCCAATAAAATTATTTACTATATCAGACACTTCATCTTTTTTTTAATTCACCAGTCTTTTAGAAAAGGTAACCAATTTCCTCTCAAGGCTTTTAGCTTTTTTAGAAGGGGGAGGATTCAATATACTGTTCTACTCAATCTGACTGTTGTTGGTATCAATTGTGAGTTTGTCATTAAAGACACATGGATTAGAAACTGAAGTGGCTTCATAATTTGTAATTAAACTGGATGACTGTGTGCCCCTTATGTTAATGGCTCCCGAGATTGTTGAAAGTGCTTCTTTGGTAGCCCCCAAGCACTTCTCTACACTTTTGATCTTGCCATTGATAGCCCCATAGTGTTAATTAGAAAGTTAGTAATAGTTGCAGATAAGGGGCATTCTTTAGTGAAAGGCATTGTAGATTTCATTTTCCCCGTTTGTCCTCACCTTACTGAGAGCACTAATGAAGCACAAAAGTTCAGGCAGATTATGGAGCCAAGAGAGGTGGCCCAGCCCAGCCTCGACTGGCCATGGATGAGGACAGACAGGCCCACTCTTCACCCGGACATGTGCCTGTGCATGCCCCACACAGCGAGTGTGTAAACGTGCTTTAAGTGTATCGGGCAGCCCCCCACAGGCAAGACGTAGGCTGGGGGATATAGTCCCACCCCAGCCAGTAGCTCAAAGAAGGCTTGTACTGCAGGTGTGCAATCATGCTTAAGGTGCGTCAGGCGGCCCCCTGAAGGCACCAGCGGGAAGATGTGGGCTTTGGGATGTAATCCCACCCCTACCTGTAGCTCCAAGAAGTCCTACATTGTGGGTGTGCAATCACGCTTTTAGTGCATCAGGCAGTCTCCCGCAGGTGTCACAGGCAAGATGATAGCTGGAGGTGTAGTCCACCCAAGCTGGTAACTACAAAAACTCCCATGCAGCGGCTGTGCAATTGCACTTTTAGTTCGTCAGGTGGCCCCCGCAGGCGTCACAAGCAAGATGCAGACTGGGGGGTATAGTCTATCCTAGCCGGTAGCACAAAGAAGTCCAGAACAGCAGGTGTGCAATTGAACTTTTAGTGCATCAAGTTGCCCCCCGTAGATGCCACAGGCAAGATGTAGGCTGGAGAATGTAGTCCCTCACCAGTCGGAAGCCTCAAGAAGTCCCACTACCACCATATTCCTAAAACCCTGCATAAAAACTGATCTTGATTTTATAGTCAATGATTTTCCTCTCTCCTTTCTTTTCAATTGATGGGACTTCTACCAACTCTCCTCTACATGACTTCAGGCCTCTGAGTGTAGTCTGTTCTGTTGCATGCCTTTCCATGTTACTCTCTACTGTATTTCAGCAACCTAACTATAAATCTCCTCATAAATCTCAAACTCACATTCTTGTTAACTGTAGGAAAGTGAGTCATTAGTTGGACAGGATGTGAAGCCTGTTCAAGTGATAAGTCCACATTTGCTCCATTCTGGAAATCAAGCGCCCCATTGTAGCACTTGACACTTTCAGTTAGCAAACCGGAGCAGTCCAAAGCCTTCTTAGGAGAAATGGTGTGGGCTAGTAATCACCATTCAATAGCACACAATAATAACAATAAATAATAAATAAATAATTGTCCAGTAAGTGCATTTTTTGTTTGGAAAAAGGAAAAGAACATTTATTAAATACCCTGCTGAAAATACTACACAATAATTTACAAATATAAACATGCCTTAGGTGACATTCTGAAATCACATTCGACTCATAATGGTTCATGACTCCCCACAATCATGGCACCCCCTATCTATCCCAAATTGACCTTCACAATTTAGGGAGTATCACGTTGAGTAAAACAGGCGTATTTGTTTAATCAGGGGGTCATCACAACAACAACATATAGTGCAAGCTTATTGGCTTTGTCAAGATGCCACCTCATTAAAAGACCTAAACCACTTGTTGAAAAATAACCAGATTTCAATGCAATCAATATTGCCTACAAAGCATTTCAATGTTATTAAAAACATTTTCTGCCATATATTGTTAATAAAACATTTAGAATGTACATTACATGTTTCTGTGTTTCTTTAACACATTTAGGCCAAAAAACATACTGCCATAAAACTAACCACTAAAGATGGCTGCACTCCCAGGTTGTAGGACAAAGGTTCCAGTCTTATGAGTGTTTTCAATAGTTGTTTAATAATAAAGAAATTGTCTGGGGTCATAGATGTTATGGCCCCAGAAACATGGGGCAGTTTTCTAAAAGTTAATCACAGGGCTGCTGTGCTCTGGCAACCCCCATGCAGTTTTTAAAACATGTTAGTGATGCCCCTACTAGTCTGGGGCCACCACAAAGCACCATTCGTTATGTGAAATAAGCTCTGCAGGGCACTATGGAGTGCTCCCAGGCCAGGAGCAATGAATATTATAAAAGGTGCCCAGGCCACTTCTACTCTGTGTGGACGGGTCCCACAGATCTTTTTCTTTCTTTTTCAGGGGTGCCCAGTGCTACCCAGAACACCCTCAGGCAGGATCTAGATTGGGAGCCTTGTACGGAGCCCCAAGGCCCCTTCAGCCAGACTGGCATGAAAAAAGGCCCCATGCGCACCGCCAGGCAAGCTCATTAAAAACTAATTAAATTAATTTGTTAAAACAACAGCAGAGCCCCACACACTCCATTTAAAAAAAAGGTCAAACAACAACAAACCTCAAAGGTTAATATCTCTGCCTCCGTTGGGCTGATTTCCTCAATATTGTGCTCATTTGGGTCCTGCTTGTGAGCCCTAGACTAGCCTTGTATTCTTTGCAACAGGCCTCCTTGACTCGTGGCCTCTAATGTGACACACTTTGTAGGGAGCTGGTTCCACTGACTCCTTGCACCCTCTTTTCTCCTTTTCTTGATCTCTGGAGATACCCACTGGTTCTGAGATCAGTTGTAAGCAAAGTCCTTGGTCCATTAGGGCCTCAGGTGAGTTTTGCTTACAACACTCCATTATGCTGTCACTGTCCAGTTTTAATATCCAGCTTTTTGTCTTTCCGTTGTGTATGAGCTTTCAAGTTGGGGTACAAACTTCTAGATGCCAAGCACCCCTATTCCTATGGTTCCACATCATCCCTCTGCTCCTGCCCCAACCCTCCTGCACAGCATGCTGAAACAATGGCACAATGGCACAGTCAAACGGTCTCTGATCACATCTCCACAGGGGCTCTGCTCCGTTGCTGGCTGAGTGTTGAGGAGTTTTACACCAACATTTCAATGGGGAGTCAACTCCTGTGTTGACTCCAGAGGTCCAGGCTTCCTCCTTCAACAGACCTAGGCTGTCCCTGTCTGGCACATAGTGACAGCTAATTAATAGATGCACATTTTTTTACCCACCCCTTCCTCCTCTGGAGCTGAGTGAAGCACGGTTAATTACTCCTTTTGTTTGGGGGAGTCATTATTTCCTCTGATGGCGAGCAATGTAATTAACTTGGCCCAGCAGGATGAGAAAAGGCCTCAAATCTGATCCTGAGCTGAGTCAGAGAAACTGTACAATTCTGGACCATTCATCAGGTGTGAAAATAGGCACCCTGGACCTTCGTATTCAAACTTGCTACACCCCAATTTGCTACCTTACTGGACTTTGTAGGCCTAAGGGAAGTAAAATTGCACTCTAAAACAGATTTCTCCTATTTATACAATACAGTAACACTCCAAATAAACCAATCCTACTAACATTACCTAGAGTGCCCATTAATGTTATTGGGCCTACCGTAGTTCAACATCTAACCTTACAGAGTCCCATCTGTGCTATGCTAGGTCCTTTTACTGGGCAGCGCATGACAGTAGTCTTACATGCGCAATCCAGACACATGTGCACATGTGTGTCGATACGTGTTCATGTGTAAGCAGCCAAGTGTCCCTTAACTTCTCTTAAAAGGCAAACAAAGTCTGTAAACATGCAGAGTCAATTTACCACGTGATTACTGTAGGTGAGACACGTAGTGAAACTCATCCACAGAAAAAAAAATTGAAACCAGGTGATGAAAAATCAAAAACTCCGGCCATACTAAATAGGAGGAACCCATCTTCAAAACTAACCATTCCTTGCACTCTGGAAATATTAGAATCATTACTCATTTATTGCCTATCTAAGCTTGCCAATTCAACAATCCGCTTATCACAAATCTTTCTGTGTAACCTCTTCTTGCAAGTAAGCATTGTATGAACTCTGAATCATAATCATACCTACATTTTACTACCTTATTATACCACAAGAAACAGGAACAAATGCCGCTAACAATTTCCCAAATACATATACAGTGATGACTAATAACCACTGAATTAACAACTAACTTTTGGTTGCAGAGAAACATGATATCTGCCATAAAGTGCGTCATTGCCTCAGGGATAGTAACTCCTATATAAATCCAATTACAATACTATGTAATATTGTACAATTAACGGGGTAGTTGAGACATAGTTACTCAGGTTTGTTACAAAGCAAGACTGAGAAAGCATTGAAAGTGTGTGTATAACAATTATGTTAAAATAAATGATATAGAGGAATTATTTTTTGTTGTACATTTATATCATAAAACATCCTCTCTGGGACTAGTCAGTCAGTCAGTCAAGAGAACTTTATTTCGGCAACAAGACCCATAAAAACACATAGTAGCAATAAATAAATACACAAGGTTATATAAAATATTTACAGCACATGTGATTAGATAAAAGAATAAAAAAATTAAAGGCACTCCCAGAGTGAACTGATACATTCTTGCTAAAACCATTATACAGATGAAAGTTTTCCTCTGACAATCCAACTTGCCCCAAGGAACTTAGCAACAGCAATCACTAACATCGATCTGAGAATTTGGAAGGCTGTGTCGGACCTGCAAACTCCCAGCAGTCTACAAGCCAGGGCCAGCCATTTCCTACGAGAGGCAGTGTATGCAGGGCAGACAAAAAGGCCACAAAGGAGGTTTTTCAATCGGTGCTTTGCAAGCTAGGCAGATGGCTGTTTCTTCATGTGACCACGACTGGTAAGTAATTTAGTGGCAAGGTGCCAGTGCAGAATTGGAAGTACAACTTCCTTTCTCTTGGCACTGTGATTATGTCCCAGAAATCATCCTATTTACACGTCTCTTTTAGGTTGGCAAAATCACGATAGTGTAGACTGAAGTGCAACCCTCAGATCTTCAGAGTCTACCATATGCCAATACAATTTTTTGGAGGTTGCTTTTTGAAGGAAATGAGGTAGTAGTTAGAGAATCCCAGAGTTCTGTAAGTGAATAAAGTAGCCTCTTGATGTGTCTGAGCCAGGGGATACTATGAGAATAATCAGCTTCTAAAGTGACCTTCAGGGCTACATTAAAGGAGGCAAGCTCTGGGGTGGTCCAAAGACGCCGCCAGTACAAACAGGGGTGTAGGCAGGCGTTGTGGCCAATGCGTTTCATGCCTGGGTCCTTAAAATGGGGGCACAGTGCAGTAGTTGGCAGGAGGGACACGAGATTTCTTAGGGAATTATTTTCAGAAATTGTTATTTCTTGGGCTTTGGCATAGCCCCACAGTTCAGCCTCGTAAAGGGCTTAGCTCACAGCCTTGGCTCGAATATCTGGATTGCAGGGCGTATTGCCTTGGTATGCGAGAGGTTAAAATTCTTTATTAAAACCCCTGTTTTTTGCTTTAGTTTTAGTGCTTGCTTTGCAATATGTGATTTCCAAGACATTTTTTCAGTTAACATTATGCCCAGGTAATTAAATGTGCCCACCTTTTCAAGTGGGGTACCCTTGAGAATGAACTTCCCTCTGAAGGATCTGTGGGGATTGAGCGTCCTCAGTTTGAAATTTTAGAAGCATTGATTGCAAGTCCCAGCATGGAACAAAATTCCTCAAAGCACGTGAGGAGTTTCCGTAATCCGCTTGGGGTCTTGGATATCAGGAGTGTAACATCTGGAAAGAGCAAAACTGGAATTTTCTGTGTGCCTAACGATGGTGTATCAGCCTCTACTCTGAGTCAAGAGGGGCTGATATCATTAATGTACAAGGAGAACAGTGTGGGGGCAAGGACACACCCATGCCTTACACACCTTGGCACCTGGATTGTGTCGGTTAGCTGCCCCTTGTTATCCCACCTGACACGTGCATGATTACCCTCATGAAGCCAAATTGATAGTACAAGAATGTGCTTGGGGATTCCCATTAGGGTAAGGACTTCCCACAGCTTGTTACAGAGCACTAGGTTGAATGCGGATTTCAAATCCACAAACGCAACATACAGATTCCCTTTGCCAATAAAAACTGTTTTCCAATACAAAAGCAAAAACCTAAGGGCTTGCTCAATGGTAGATATTTTTTATGAAAACCTGCCTGGAGGGGACTAAGGATGTTGTGTTTAGTCATCCAGTCTTGAATCTTGCCCAAAAGACAGTGACAGAACACTTTCTGCACTCAATCTATTAAGCTAATTGGCCTATAATTACAGGGGAGGGCTCTGTCACCCTTTTTAAAAATTGGGACAACAATGGCCCCCTTGCAGGACTCAGGGATTGGTGCCCCAGATGCTATTGAATTCACTATGATGGTGATATATCTTGACCAGATTGTAATATCGGTTAAGAATAGGTCTGCTGCATGCCTTACCACACTTTAGAGTACCTAAGGAATATGCAATGTCCACTTGGGAGAACAGTTGCAGCACTGAAGGGGTGGATGTTAAGAGTAATATTTGTGCAAGGTTCCTTATGTTCAGATGTGGTACTATCATGGTCATAAGAGTACAACCCATTAAAATGGTCTACCCAGTCCTTTGGAGCAATATTAGTTGTGATGTTCAATTTGCTGTTTCCTGGGCCGCGCGCCACTATGGACCAGGATGCACTACAGTTCCTCTCTTGTGTAGCATCACTAAGTGCTGCCCACCACATGTCATCTTGTTCAAGCTTGGCTTTGCAGATAGCTGATTTGTAAGACTTTCTAGCTGAGCGAATGGGGTTTACATCCTTAGATTTAATAGCGTGGATTAGATGTTTGTTTGAGGACCGGCACTATTTGTTAAACCAGCTATGCCTACCCTTAAACCTCTTGCTGTCAGGAGCTATATCTACTGAGAAGTGGGCTGCAATACCTTTGAAGCATGAGGTGGGAATTGTGTGCCCTGCCTCTTAGCCCATCAATGTGGTCCTCAAGTTGTTGTTAGCAGCACTGATGAGCGTGGGTCGGGCCAGAACCCTATTCCACTTTTGGTGAAGTTTGTCATTAATAAGACTAACTCCCTCTGGTGCTATTACTGAGGTGTTAATCATGGACACGTGGTTACACAAAGCTGACATAAGGACTGAAAGCGGGTTATGATTGTTTTCAGATCCCTCAATAACCATCATGTCGATGACTAGGGGCCATAGTCTTATGTCGACTCGACAATAATCAATTCTACTAGTATGGTTGACTTTGTTATATGTGTGACAACCCTTTGCATCTGATTTGGTCCTGCCGTTAAGTGCCCTGAGTCCAAATTCCATGGTCAATGATTGTACTTGGACAGCAACCTGCGTCCACCTTTTAATCGGCGGGATATCCAGGGCAGGGCTAGACCATGCCTGATCCTCCTCATGGGTGGACCCAAGATCATCCCAGTCAAGAGGTCCAAATGTGACATTGAAGTCACCTGCCACAATGATTTTATGATACCGGGGACAGTTTTGCAAAAATGCCTCCAGAATACAGAGGGTTTGGAGATTTGTACCCCCTCTCTAGTGTAGGTGTTAAAAATGATCACAACTCTGTCTGTCCTGAATGATAGGCAAAGACCTAACAGGTCGGGGGAATCAATAGATTGCTGTGATATTTGGCAGTTTAGTGATGTTCTATTCCAAATGGTTAAACCCCCGGAAGGCCTACTCCTAATACTGGGCAAAGCAGGGACTTCATTTTAGCATGTATTAATAACTTGGTAAGCTTGTCCCTGCTTCATTGGAACAGACGCGTGCCTTCCTGCATTGCCTTTAGGATCACAACAGATGTTCACACATCCATTTTCTATCCCTGATGCAATTCTTCAATTCTACTGATGAAAAAAGCCATATGAAGACAGGTCTGGCACATGGGGGCACGGGGGTTAGGACATACACACTGATATAAACAAAATGTAGAAATATGCAGAGATAAGATTTTAGTATTTTTTGGGATAAAATATCACTTTCAATCAGGACGTTTATTGTTTACCTTGGCATTTCATAGCACTAGTAACACCTGCCATTTTAAGTCAATTGTTATTTATGTACGTTATATTTTTTGGGGAGACTAGCATAGTACGCACCTCCAGAGCATTGCTTCAAATTAGTTAGAAAACATCAGAAAGGTACATGATTCTGTACCATAAAATGTTTAGAGCTCTGGAATGTCATTATTGAAGCACACACAGTTTTGAAGTTTTAGGGCCCAATGTACATTGATATTTTGGGATCACAAACTGAAAAATTTGCCTTTTGTGAACAGAAAATTGCTTTGTAGCTGTACCATCCCTATATTGGAGGTCGGTAACCTGTTACAGACTCGCAAAATAGGGATTGCGACTCGCTATTAGGGAGGAGCATTCCAAGGACATCCCTTATAAATACCTACTCGCACACCCATGTATGATTGTTTTGTGACCATGAATGCGGTCGCAAAACAATCACAGTTATCAACAGTTTCAAATTGATCACAATTCTCATTCGCAAAAAGGAATGGATTTGAGAATGGGGGCACGGACTTTTTTTCAGAGCAGGCATTGGTGAAACGTTTCATTTTTATTCTTGAAATGCATCCCATTTTACTTTAAGTAAAACTGGCTGCATTTAACCCCTTGGGTGAAGGCCACTGGCCGACGCCCGCACTACCTCCCTGGTGCGGTTCTCAACCGGTGGCCGACACCAGAGAGGGGGTTAATAAATCCTCTGGTGTGTCGCACCCGAGGATTTTTTATTTTTTTTTAAACACCGGGAGACACAGAAGCTGTTCCGTGTCTCCCTCCGCCCCCCACCACGTCACTTTGTTGATTTCCCCATCGGAGCAGGAAGCGGCCCCAAACGGCCTTCCCCACATTCGGGAAGGCCTCGTAAGAAAGGGGAGACTCCCCTTTCTTACGAGGCCTTCCTGAAAGTGTTTCCTGGCCCCCGATCGCAGAACAGCTGCGATCGGGGGCCAGGAAACACCACTAGACACCAGGGATTTCACTTGGGGGGTCGGCCCCCTTGGAAAATGGGCCAGCCCCCCTCCAGGGGCATATTTAAAAAAAAAAAGGTAGGTGTCCCCTGGGGGGGCGCGATCACGCCCCCCAGAGGCTCAATTTAGTTAAAACAAAAAAAGAATCAAAAGAAATGGAAAAGGGGTCGTCCGTGGGCATATTTTGTTTTGAGTTGTTGTAGGGTTTCCCTGGGGGCCATTTTGGCCCCCAAGGAAACCATACAACTACTAAAAAAAACATAGATCTGTGTAGATAGATATCTCTCTCTCTCTCTCTCTCTCTCTATATATATCACTTTTGTCAATACATGTGTGGTTTCCCTGGGGGCTGCGATCGGCCCCCAGGAAAACCAGACCCACATATAAAAGTGATCTATATATCTATATCTCTCTATATATATATATATATATATATATATATATATATATATATATATATATATATATATATATTTGCCACCAGTTGTCTTGCAGTTGCATCTTGCGTCTTCAAAGCAATGCACATACTTCAACTGACGCATTTCAACTGTAGCTTTTAGGCAGCAATAAAAAAGTCAAGTAAGTATTGTGATTATTGTGATTATGTTTCTGCTACAAAAGGATCAGACTTTTGTCTAGTGGCAGTTTTAGTGCCATAAAGAAACGCAGAAGATTTATATGCCTACTGCAAAGAGCAAATCTGTATTTTATGTAAATAGCTGAGAACATTAGTAAAGTCAGCCATTACTTGCGCAATAATACAAATGAAATGTATGTGCTGGGTGGAGGGCGGCTATGGAGAGATGAAGGGCACTTTTGCTGGGTAGTAATGAGGGAATCCGAGGAGGAGGGAGTGGGAGCACCAATAATGTTTGTTGGACTGGGCGCAGGTGGTGCTAAAGACTGTGACGAATGGTATGCACAAGGTGTTTTTTGACTGTCTTGAAATAACGTGCTGATTAAGGGAAGAAGCGCAGGTAAGGTGGCCTCTACTGTTGCATGTATCTCACACACACCATCGATTTTGTGACTGTCTAAGTAGGCTAGTGTTTTAGAGCAACAGTTTAGCCAAAAGCATCTTGATGAATGACTGCTGCCGTCACTCGGGTTATAGAGGACATCTCTTACTTAGGATCAGAGACTGAGACATCAGATACTGAGACAGCATCTGAGGGATAGGACAATGGCGCAGTCTCTTGGAGTGATTTTTCAGTTGGAGGAGTCCCATTTGATAACTCCTCTTCCAGTAAATTATGAGGGAGGTGATGAGGACAGTCCTGCTGTCCCTTCGCAAGCACAGTCTGTGCAACGGGTAATAGTGGTTTAGCCCAACCCAGAGAGCAGGTGAATGCGGCGGCAAGCAGAGAGAGAGAGAGAGTGCTCTCTTGGGAGCTCCCTAATTTAGTTCAGCCCCAAATTCCACCACCCAAATCGTATTGTGGAGACATCAAAATTATCTATCACAAAACAAACTGGTTTTGTAAGGCAGCCACCTGTGTTTTTGGTCCTGAGTTCGGCGGCCATATAGAGAAAAATACTAAACCCAAACATTTCTGGAAACTAGACATTCGGGGGAGTCCACAGAGGTGTGACTTGTGTGGATTCCCCAAAGATTTCTTACCCAGAATACCCTGTAAAGCTGAAATGTTGAATAAAAACTCTATTTTTCTCGCATTTCTGTCACACAAACTACAGGAATATGCTGGGATCCACAAAATTCCTACCACCCAGTGATTCCTCACCTGTCCTGATAAAAACACTACCCCACTGGCGTGCCTATACCTAGTGCCTGCGTCAGGAATGGATCACCCCAGGGTCAACAGCTGCCTCATGTAAGGACCAACATTGACCATTGTGTGATCTATTCCTGTCACGGGCACCAGGTCTACCCACACAAGTGAGGTACCATTTTTAGCGGGAGACTAGGGGAAATGCTGGGTGGAAGGAAATTTGTGGCTCCTCTCAGATTCCAGAACTTTCTGTCACCGAAATGTGAGAAAAATTTGTTTTTTTAGCCAAATTTTGAGGTTTGCAGAGGATTCTGGGTAACAGAACCTGGTCAGAGCCCCACAAGTCACCCCATCTTGGATTCCCCTGGGTGTCTAGTTTTAACAAATTACAAGGTTTGCTAGGATTCCATAGGTGCCGGCTGAGCTAGAAGCCAAAATCTACAGGCACTTTGCAAAAAACACGTCAGATTTCAATGTAAAAATGTGATGTGTCCATGTTGCGTTTCCTGTTGCGAGTATTAGGCCTACCCACGCAAGTGAGGTACCATTTTTATCGGGAGACTTGGGGGAAAACAGAATAGCAAAACAGGTGTTATTGCCCCTTGTCTTTCTCTAAATTTTTTCCTTCCAAATGTAAGACAGTGTGTAAAAAAGACGTCTATTTGAGAAATGGCCTGTAATTCACATGCTACTATTGTTGTAATTTAATAGCGATTAGATTAAGCATTAGCAGAAGACATCTTGTATTTAGTCACTATTGTGAACATTTTGCGGATACAATTTTGTATTCATGGCAGCCATTTTCTCTGCCACATGCTGCCATGTGCTCGCCATGTGCTCTGTCCTACCTTCCTGTTCACTACTCTTGAAAATCTGCCTAGTGACAAGTTATATTTAGCATCTCCCACTTTCGCACATGCCCAGTGAGGTCTACAGCTGTTAGTCCTTGAAAACTGTTAGCCCCACCTACCTGTCGACTGTGCATTTCCACATGACCTTACATGTATGCAAGTCTTACTTCTATAATTTTACCAACTTCTTTTAGCCCCTGCGTGGGTATAAAAGGACCATACTCTCTCAGTTCAGTGTGCAACTTCAAACATTACCGAAGGGTGCTGTTTGAACTGTAGTACCACCTCATGAGGTTTAATAAACTTTGCACCGTATTCATACTTTTTTAGCGCCGCATTTGCGCCGCTTTTTGACGCAAAAACGGCGCAAACATACAATATACAATTGTATTTTGTAAGTTTGCACCGATTGTGCGTCAAAAAGCGGCGCTAAAAAAGTATAAATACGGGCGTTTGTCTTTTATTTCAGTTTCTGTGCCAACTTCTTCCTATATGGTCTGAGGACTTTGTGCAGAGAAGGGTGAACCCCTTGCACTAGTAGGCCTTGCTGAGGCTTACTTCAACAAATTGGCACCCGAACAGGGACTCATCAGCGACTCGGACGCCCAACGGATTGGTTGCGACGAAGGATTGGGATCTCGCTGCGGACGATCAATGCCTGAGGAGACCTGAGTCTTGGCAACCACAGCGTTTTTCCCTTCTTTCTGATTTGACCATACAGGTGGCGTCGGTCCTCGACTGAGATCCTTTTTGTTCATTCATCATGCAGTGACCATTTGGTCGATTTTAGAGCTTGGCAGTTGGAACCTGGACACCCTGTGATTGGTAAGAGCCATTTTATGGCACTTGCTGTGGGTTTTGATGCCTTTGTTTGGTAATGAAGTTTAGGAATACTTACTGTGGCTCTCGTGTTTTGGGAGACTAATCAATTTGTGTCCTTTGAATTAATATATAAATTGCAATTTATATAGGCAGGTAATGAGGAGAATTTTCTCCAATTTAATTTTGATTTGAACGGCACCTTAAGTGCTACTTTGATTATAATATTGCATATTCTGCACTATTTTTGGCATGCCTGTTTTTTGCGCACTTCGTAGGATGTGTTGCTTTTGTAATGGTACCAATTTGAGACTGGAAGAATCGCAACCGGCACCCCCAGAGGGGACGCCCAATAGAGATATGTATGTTAAAATGGTCTTTCTTCTATAATGTACAGCACATTATGGAATAAATACACTCCTGCGGATCCTGAGTTTCGTTGGCCTATGCATGGGTCATTTGATTTGCGAAAGATTGAGTATGTGGAACAATGTATGTGTAAGCGAAAGTCTAGGCAAGATATGTTTGACTGTGTACGAATGTGGGAGAAAGAAGTGCGTGGACGAGTGAAGCGTGAGCAAGCCTTGCTTGAGAAAGAGCAGCGGAAGAATGTTTATGGGAAAGCATTGGAAATGAGAAAGAAATAAATAAATGACTTAAAGGCGATAGAAGAGAAAGAACGTAAATTACAGGTAACTGTCCAATACACTGTTAGGCAACCTCTCTATCCTATCCTTAATAAACCGCACAATGATTTTTTATTACTAGATCGCCCTCCACCTCCTTATGTCGTTCCTTCTGCCCCTCATGAGTTAGCTAAGGTCTCAAGTTCGGAGCAACAGAGGATGCAAGACAGACGTTCTATGTTGCCTGCTGACCGTGCATCTGAGCTTAGATCTATTGCTCGTAAAACAATTTGTAGCGTTGTCTCTGCTTCTGAACTTTTAGACAACATGAAAGGGTGGCCGCAAAAGGAGCAGCTATATTTTACTGAGGCATTTGGCACAGGTTATTGAACTATTTCAGAAATATTCTGATGAGTTAGAGCCCGATGATGTAGCAGCTGATCATAAGCAAATGCGTGATGGTCTTTTTGTTTTCTCCCAGGTGCTGATGCAAGCAGGCGTTTGGTGAAATTATGTGTTGTGGCAGTCCGTTTGCAAGAGGAGAAAAGGGCTGTGGACGTAGTTGCACGGACATCTGAGACCGGCGGGGTGCAAGCTTCCATCTTTGGAACAGATAAGATTATGATAGTTCACGCAAAACCAATGCGGGAGGCCACGCCTTTGTATGTTCCTCCTAAAGGATTGGGTACAAGTGATGATAAAACTTCTGTTGATGCTAAGGGTTATTTTATTTATAATTGGGTGTATACTCCTTGGAATAGGGCGGATGTAATCGCACTTAAAACAGCATTACCTGACTCGAGGAAAAATACAGCCGCCTTTTATGAGGAAGTTGAGGGAGCAATTAATTCTTGTACTATGACTTTGGACAACTTGATTCTTTTGTTTTGCCTGAAGGTGTGGCTCTCATACAATATGTTGATGATATTTTGTTGGCAGCTGATACCCCTGAGCAATGTGAAAAGTGCACTTTGTCCTTACTTTCTTTTCTTGCTTCACACCATCATAAAGTGTCACGAAAGAAATTGCAATATTGTAGACCAAAGGTAACCTATTTAGGTCACCTTTTGTCTAAGGAGGGCCGTGCACTTACATCAGATCGTATTCAAGCAATTTTAGGCACACCAGTACCCTCTACTCAGAAAGATGTTTGTGCCTTCCTTGGTCTTACTTCTTTTTGTAGGCAATAGATATTAGGGTTTTCACACATTGCAAACCTTTGCTAGCACTTTTGACTAAAGATACTCCAATGCCCCTCCCATGGACAGATGAATGTGAGACTGCTTTCCGGCAGCTACGACAAGCCCTTTGTTCAGCACCAGTGTTAGGTACTCCAGATTACATGAAGCCTTTTGCACTTTACGCACATGAGAAAGATGGATGTGAATTGTCAGTTTTAGTACAGACACATGGCGATAAGCAGCGTCCCTGTGCTTATTTTTTAGCAGTACTTGATCCTCTCGCTCGAGCGTTGCCTGGGTGTTTTCATTCAGTTGCGGCAACAGCTGTGTCAATACGTCAGAGTAAAGGGATAGTTTTGTCACATAAGCTGTTGGTGTTAGTACCCCATGCGGTTGATGCTCTTTTAAATCAAACAAAAACACAACATTTAACTAGCGCTCGCATGACAGGAAATGAATTGACATTGCTGGCTCCTCACATTACACTGAAGAAATGAGCAACACTAAATCCAGCCACTTTGTTGCCATATCTGGTGACTCAGCCTCAGTCACAAGAAACATATGATTGTATATTCCTTACCGAAGAACAGACAAAGGGTCGTATTGATTTACAAGATACTCCCCTTCCAGATGTAGCCGGGGAATTGTGGGTTGATGGGTCTTGTTTGAAGTTGCCAGATGGTATGACCTCAGCTGCATATGCAATCACCACGATACATACGGTAGTGGAGATAGCTCGTATACCACAGAAGTCAGCTCAAGCAGCTGAACGAATAGCTTTGACACGAGCATGTGAGCTTAGTACTGACTTATGTGTGAACATTTATACAGACAGCCGCTATGCTTTTGGAGTGGCTCATGATTTTGGTTTGCTTTGGAAGGGGAGAGGCTTTCTCACATCCCACAGGATGCAGATAATGCACGGAGAATTAGTGCATAACCTCTGGACTGCATTGACATATCCAAAGAAACTAGCTATTGTGAAATGTTGTGCACACAAGAAAGTGACTGATAAGATAGGGCAAGGTAATGCTCTTGCGGACCGCGTAGCACGTGAGACTGTGATGCAGCGAAGTACTACTTCTATGTATGTAGTGAAGTCACAAGCTGAACGTTGGCATAATGCTAGACAAGAAGTATTAGATATACAGAAATCTGCTTCTGTGAAAGAACGTGAGCAATGGTCTGAAGAAGGAGAATTGTATGATGAGGGCTGTTGGCAGAATAAGCAGATGGATAAATGGAAATTGCCTCTAGCTTTCGTACAACCTATGGTTCAGATGGCACGTGTGCTGGCACATGTTGGAGCTTCAACAATAACAATGTTGCTTACACAAGTTTGGGAGCATCCAGAAATTTCCAGTACAGCTAAGAGAGTAGTACAGTTTTGTTTGATCTGTTTACAATACAATCCTGGAAAAGGGACACGAACTCCTGTGGGAGGGTTTGCTACACCAATTGCACCTTTTGAAGTTCTACAAATGGATTATATTCAGCTTGAACGCTGCAACAATTTAAAGTATGTCTTGGTGGTGGTATGTGCCTTCAGTAAATGGATAGAGGCGTACCCCACAAAGGATAATACTGCCATTACCAAAGCGAAGGTGCTTTTGAAATAATTTTTCCCTAGGTTTGGTGTTTGCAGACTTTTATGGAATGATAACGGACCTCATTTTGTTGGAGAAGTTATTAAGTATGTCCTGAAAGGATTAGGGATCAAACAGAAGTTCCAGGCGGTTTTCCACTCACAATCAGCAGGGTTGGTGGAAAGGTATAATGCTACTTTGAAGCTGAAGTTAGCAATGATACAGGCTTCCACATCCTTAACTTGGCCGGATGCATTACCGTTGGCATTACTGTCTATTACGTCAGTGCCACACTCTAGAATTGGCCTTAGTCCTTATGAAGTGGTATTTGGAAGGCCAATGAACATTTGGGGAGTTCCTAAGCCAAATTCTGTAAATGATGTACCTTGTGTCCTGATGAATGATTATTTGGCACAGTTAACTGACAATTTGGTTTCTATTCATCAACAGGTTCGAGAAGCACTTCCTGACAGATCTACAGGTGAAGGCCATGAACTCCGACCTGGTGACCAGGTGATGATTAAGTCCTTTGAAATATCAAGCAGCTTGGAACCAAGGTGGCGAGGCCCAGAGCAGGTGCTCTTTGCGACAAGGACAGCAGTTCGAGTGATGAACCGAAAGAATTGGGTCCATAGTACTCACTGCAAGAGAGTGCTACCTACCTTGGTGGAACCTGCTGTGCTGACTGATCATCGAGAGATTTTGACTATGGAGAAAGAGCGTGCTATATCACCTGACGAATCTGCAGAGGTCTTCCCGGACCATACGATTTCTGGAGTCTCGCGGTATAATCTGAGACTGAGGATAGTGCTGAAAAAAACTGGTTGAGCTACAGCCCTGGGTAAGTGAAACGGAGAGCCAATGTGGCAAGGGGGGGGGATCAGCCATGCATCAGAGTAGTGACACCCGTCTTGGCCTGTGGTGAAGAAATCAGCGGCTGCCCAGGGATAAGAGCTCCAACGATTGTTTTTAATTCATTTCTGAAAGGGTCGATTATCACTGTTGCTAAAATGAATAACAAACTGATCAATAGTACTATGGGGTTTGTTGCTGTTTTGGTGGTTATAGCAATAATCACCTGGTTTGTTGAAAAGAAGGCTCCTGCTCGTGAGTTTTTTGTTGCCAAAACTCAAGTACCAGAGGATCACTATTACTTTACGCTTCCCTATCAGGAGCAGAAGCACCGTCAATCGTACTTCAACAATACTTTCATTCAGATGTTGCATCATACTCATAATGCTACAAATACTACTAACTGTTGGGTATGTGGAATGATACCTGTGCATCAAAAGAAAGGAGGAACACCTTTCATTCCTCTTCCTTTTTCACACAATGTTTCTTGTCAAGCTTGGTATATGCTTTTGTTTGCATCTGGAAAACGTACAGAGGGGAAACTTCTTTTTTACCTTAATAAAGTATGCTACCAAGACAAAGATGGGTATCCCCAAGCCAAAGGAACTAAATGGGAATGGGAAGAGTATCAACCGTACAATGTTTCAATACCATATGTCTTCACAAATATAAGAGACTCTGACAAGAAAGAACAATTTGTGATTTCTGTTACAAAAACTAAAGCAGATTTATGTATATTTAGCATTGGGCGAATTCCAGTAGGGATAAGCGATTGTACCTTGATTTTAAGTATTGAGGGTGTAAATAATAGTAGTTTTACAGCTTCACATAATACATATTTTGTTTGTGGTAACTATGGATATTACCAACTACCTGTTGGGTGGTCAGGTGTGTGTAATCATTGCAGTATCTGTATTCAGTGTGGTCCAATGTTCTGCTCCATGTGTATTACTGCTTGTATGCCTACCAAAAGAAATATTACAGAATGAAAGCACAACACATGTTAGATAAGGAAATAGCTGAAATGATGAGCATAAATATACAAGATTAATATTTAGATTATCCCAGAAAGACGAATGTCTTCAGCTAATGCTGAAAGGGTTGTCTGTTGTAATTTAATAGCGCTTAGATTAAGCATTAGCAGAAGACATCTTGTATTTAGCAACTATTGTGAACATTTCGCGGAATCCATTTTGTATTCATGGCAGCCATTTTCTCTGCCACATGCTGCCATGTGCTCTGTCCTACCTTCCTGTTAACTACTCTTGAAAATCTGCCTAGTGACAAGTTATATTTAGCATCTCCCACTTTCGCACATGCCCAGTGAGGTCTGCAGCTGTTAGTCCTTGAAAACTGTTAGCCCCTCCTACCTGTCGACTGTGCATTTCCACATGACCTTACATCTATGCAAGTCTTGCTTCTAGAATTGTACCACCTTCTTTTAGCCCCTGCATGGGTATAAAAGGACCATGCTCTCTCAGTTCAGTGTGCTACTTCAAAGGAGGCACAGCAGCTAAGAGGTTCAAAAAGAAACTGCTATATTCAAAATTTAATTTAATTTAAAAAAGCAGTCACAAACATGGTGGTCTGCTGACCCCAGCAGGCCACCATCTCTATGAGTGCAGCCATTCCCAAGTGGGCCGCAAATTGCAACCTAACTCATGAATATAATGAGGCAGGTCTCATGCGACCCATTTGCGAATCGCACACTGTCTCGGACAATGCTGTACATTTTGTTTTGTGACTTACAATTTGTGATTCTCAAAAACAAAAAAATTGTGAGTCGACAAAAAAATGGTTGTACATCTGCCTCTTTGTTTCCTTTAGCTCTTTGAATTTGAGTTGTTTTCTCTTTACCTTCAGCTACATCTCTAAAGTTGAGGTAAACTAAACAAATATAATATTTGAAATATCGCTAAGATGTTGCAAAACACTGTAAACTTCCCACTGATTCAGATGTAAAAGTGTGTGAACATTTTCCCTGTAAAAATGTTGCCAATCACCAGAACTTCTGCAGGAGAAGTACCACACCTTCCAAATTTTTCATTTAAACAAAGGAGATAACATTCGGAATTACCAAATTAATCTCCAGTCCAATTGTGGAACACATAAGGCTGGGATAATACAGTACCTGGTCACTACAGAACCCTGTAGGATTTCTATTTACCAAGTCGAAAACACAACTTGGAATGAGGCCTAAGTAGCAGTTTAGATGTAATCAATCCTGCACCCTTGCTTAAATTACAAAACAAATCCGTTTTTTGTTTCTCTTTATGATTTTTCTCTTACATCCAGAGACCAAAGTGACTAACGAAATCGTTGTAAGGTACATATTTACTTTTTGCCAGAGTACTGTTGTCATGTTTTTTTAGTATAGCATTATGTTTAACGGCATACTTCATTCATTATATAGCTGTCTTTGTAATATATTTCATACCTTTTCCCCAAGGTCTCGCAGTCACTCACATCTTGGAAACAAACATCAATAGAATGTACAGCCTTTCAAAAGGCCAGCACTGCCCCTTTGAATGTTCTAAAGTTCTGCCTCAGACTTCAGTGTGTGGATGAGATCAAACATCTGCTCCGTGTCTGATCACATACACCTCCTGAAAACCGAGCTGCAATTTTTAAGTTTTTGAAGAACCAGTACTGTCTTACAAATAAACACAATCCATTAGTGTGTTCAGTGTTTAATCATAA